>NW_020172672.1:1799938-1870563 GCF_003031525.2 Neophocaena asiaeorientalis asiaeorientalis | reverse complement strand
TTCTATCCATGTGCAGATTCATGCAACCACCACCACCATCAAAATATAGAAGTAGCCCATCACTACAAAGATCTCCCAAGTGCTACCCTTTTATAATCACACTTCCTCTCCTCCACCCCGTCTTTCACCCCTGGCAACCACTAATCCTTTCTCCATCTCTACAATTTTGTCATTTCTGCAATGTTATATAAATGGAATCATGCAGTATACAACCTTTGGAGGTTGGACTTTTTCACTTTGCATAATGCCCTTGAAATCCACCCAGTTGTTGCTGCACGTGTCAATGGTGTGCTCCTTTTCATTACCGAGTAGTATTCCATGGTATGGATGCACCTCAGTTTGTTTCACCCATTAAAGGACATTTGGGTTGTTTCCACCCTTGGCCATGACAGATAAAGCTGCTGTGACTGTCTGTGTACAGGTTTTTGTGTGGACATAGGTTTTCATTTCTCTGGAATAAATGCTCAGGAGTGCAATTGCTAGAGTATATGGTAAGCATACGTTTTGTTGTTTAGTTTTTTAAGAAACTTCCGAAGTATTTTTCAGAGTGGCTGTATCATATTACATTCTTACCAACAATGTATGAAAGATCCAGTTCGTCTGCAGCCTCATTAACATTTGGTATTGTCATTATTTTTATTTTAGCTCTTCTAATAGGTGTGTAGTGATATCTTATCATGGTCTTAATTTGCACTTAAAAATTTTTTTATTGAAGTATAGTGATTTACAATATCATGTAAGTTTCAGGTGTACAGCACAATTCAGTTTTTTATATATGCTATATATATATATATGTATATATATATTCTTTCTCAGATTCTTTTCTCTTATAGGTTATTACATCATATTGGGTATAGTTCCCTGTGCTCTACAGTAGGCCCTTGTTGGTTAATTTGCACTTTTTTTTATAGCTAATGATGTTGAACACCTTTTTGTGTATTTATTTGCCCTCTGCATATGTGCTTTGGTGAGATGCCTATTCATTTATTTTGCCCGTGTTTAAATTAAATTGTTTTTCAACTGTTAAGTTTTTTAGCGTTCTCTGTATCTTCTACACACGTCCTATGTCAGATAGGTGGTTTGTAAGTATTTTCTCCCAGTCTGTAGTTTTTTAATTCTCTTAACAAGATCTTTTCAAGAGCAAGTTTTTAATTTTGATTAAGGCCAATTTATCGATTTAAAAAATTTTTGGATCACGTGTTTGATATCCTCAGACACCAAAGCTCAAGGTTCACCTAGCCGTAAGTTCTGAAGATTTTCTCCTATGTTTTCTTCTAAAAGTTTTAACAGCTTTAGATTTTACATTGAAGTCCAAGAGCCACTTTGAGTTGGTTTTCGTATAAGGTGTGGGATTTAGGGAAGGTCTCGGGGAGTTGTTTTTGTTTTTGTCTGTGGATGCCCAGTTGCTACAGCACCATTTGTTGAAAGGACTATCTTTCCTCTGTTGAATTGCTTTTGCACCTTTGTCAAAAATCTGTTTGCCATGCTTGTGTAGGCCTACTTCTGGGCTCTCTTTTCTGTTCCATTGCTCTCTAGGTCAACAGGACAGTGAAAATACTCTGTATGATACTATATGGTGGATATCACTACACACGTGTCCATTCCCCCAGAGTGTACAACACCCAGAGTGCATTCTAATATAAACTGTGAACTTTGGGTTATAACGATGTGTCAATTTAGGTTGATCAGTTGTAACAAATGTACTCACTCTGCGGGGGGGGGCGGGGATATTGATGGTTAGGGATGCTGCACATGTGTGGCGGCAGGGGGTATATGGAAACTTTCTGCACCTTCTTCTTAAATTTAAAACTAAGTCCTTAAAAAACAAAAAGAAATAAAATAAACATTGAAAAAGATGTGGAGTCACCACATTTGTTCAGATGATCGAACGGAAGCATGGATTGAAAATTCATAAAGGGTCATGAAGGGAATAAAACACTAAAGATCTCTTGGTTTAAAAAAAAATCACATAGAGTGCTTCCTCCCACTTTGTTTTTCTTTTTGAAAATTGTTTTAGCTACTCTAGTTCCATTGCCTTTCCACATCAATTTTAGAATAAACAGCCCTTGAAACTCATGGCTTTCTTTCGACGGGTGCAACAGGACCGGAGAGTGACAATTCCTCGGCCTTGACCACAGGAGCTACGTGGCGCTTAGAGCTGGAGAAGTAGTTCGGATGTGGCCCTGAGGCCTGTCCACCCACAGGCTGCAATCGCTGGCTCCCTCCAGCTTGCTGGGCCACAGCTGGGACTGAACTCATTCATCCAAGGAACAGTGAGCAAATGGACATACTCTCAGCGGCCTGACAAGCTCTGGGCTGTCTCACCTGGACTTTGGGGGCACCACAAAGGTACCAGGCATAGGAATCAAGAACTTGCCGGTGGGCCATGCTCATCCCAGGCAGCCTCCTCCAAGGGTCTTTCCTTAGAGGCTCTGGCCGTGGGAGCTGCCGACCAGGGCGTTTGCAGGCGCCACCTGCCTTCCCTCCCCTGCTCCCAAGCATCCCAGCATCTAGAGGTCTGTGCCCCTCTGGGAGGCTTCACCTCCACCCGACGATACCCGCTACAAGAGGAGGCTGAGAACCATTAGAATGTGAGCTCCACGGGGCGAGGGCTCTTATCGTTTCACTTGTCACTGGATCCTCAGTAACTACCAAAGCTGGTACTTAGTAAGGTCTCAATGAAAATTTGTTGAATGAAAGAACAAAAGAGCCAAGTATAAAAACACTAATGGTTACTAACAACGCCAGGGACTCATTAGAATCCATGGCTAGAAGGCTTTTCCAGATCCCTAAACCCCATCTCCTCTCTAGTCCTTGGAAATCAGGATACGGCAAGGATTCACACTCTTCGTTTAGCATCCTCCATGCATAAACTTTCTTTTGGAGACCACAGAATAGGGGCTGAGATGGAGGGCGGGGGATGAGTAGACGGAGCCCTGCTGGGGCAGTAATTAAGCGTGGGTAGAGAGAGATACGGCACATGCATGAACACTCAAGCACCCTCGCACACACCCCTTTACAACCCATCTCTTCAAAGCCGATATAGTGATAAGCCAGGCTTGGTCCAGGGTGGCTCAGACACCGGAAAGCAGCAGTAACGTGCATGCAGAGAGGAAAAGAGCCACCTCTCATGGGCCTGGAGCTGCTTAGGAACAGTTTGTAGTGGGCACGTATCAGAATGAATGCTTCTCCAAAGGGAATTCCAGTGTGAGCCGAGGCCAACCCACAGAGGTCATTAGCTGCCCAGCTCCATTCAAATCCAGCCCAGAAGCAGCCGCATAGCACAGGGAGATCAGCTCGGTGCTTTGTGACCACCTAGAGGGGTGGGATAGGGAGGGTGGGAGGAAGGAAGACGCAAGAGGGAAGAGATACGGGGATCTATGTATATGTATAGCTGATTCACTTTGTTATACAGCAGAAACCAACACACCATTGTAAAGCAATTATATCCAATAAAGATGTAAAATATATATACATATATATATATTAAAAAAAAAAAAGAAAAGAAATCCAGCCCAGCCTGGTAGGTAATCGGACTTGAGCTATCTGATGGCAAGGCTGAAAGATCAGTTATGGATCCAGCTTCCCCCTCTGTGCTGGGGGAAGAGAAAAAAGAGGTAGCTGGGAAGAGGTTAAAGTCACGTGAACAGGGGTGACGGTCCATGTGTAGAATGCCCTGAGATAGCCAGCCTTGCACACCTCAGCCAGGCTTGAGGCAACGAAGTAAACCTCCTTCAGGTATGCTTAACCACCATGAGGGTGGAGGCTAGAGGCTGCTGGGTCCCCTTCATCTGGGAGACCTGCCATCCATCATCCCTGCCCTAAGCACCTCCCTCAGCCCTGAGTGAGAGTGAGGTTAGCTCCGTCACTTGAGTGACAGAGGTCTCCAAGTTGGCACCAACCTGTAGACCAGACGTCAGGAGAGATTCTAAAAACTGAGACCCAGAGAGGGACCTTGGAGAAATAACTGTGACTCACTCTTGACTTGGAACACAGACTACGGAGTAGCCAGTGGGGGAATAAAAGAAGTTTCAGCAAATTAAAGGTAGGTTGGAGTTTGGAAGTTTCGCTTCTCTCCAAGACTGGTTTCACAAACACAGAAGCCCATGCAGAAAGTGTAGGCAGTTTGCTATTGTTTTCATTCTTCTCTCATTTTCCTTACACTGCTCACTCCCAGACCTCTAAGAAGCAGGAAAAGAGAAAATTGCAGAAAACTCCCAATAACCCTAAATTTTCATTTGCCCCCTATCGAAGCATCACCCTGGGATCTATAAGGTCCTGGGCGCTCGGGAGAAAAAGTTCCCAGAGAACTGCCAGAAATCATTGCCCAAGTGCTCTCCCGCTATTCTCCCATTTAATCATTCTTCACCTGCTCCACCAACACCCCACTGGAGGCTGAGAACTTCCCTTCCACACCTCATAAGTAATGAAGCCCAGGACCAGTCCCTGACTTTGTGTTTGGTTATCCTGGAAACCCCCCAACTCACCCACATTTGTTAGCATCAAGACCCCTACTTAAAGAGGCACCTCAGGAAAATCCACAAGCCTTGGGGGGCCAGGAAAAGCTTCTCAGGGTAAAACCACCATCTCTAAACATATTTTGCTTCCCATCCACTTTCCTGTTTCAATGGAAACCCAAAATTCCTTTCTGTCTCTCAACTTCTGCAGCTTTCGACTGTTTTAGCAGCAGATCGTCAGAGCTCAAGGGGCTGCTGGGGGTCCTTTCCTCTCTTCTGATATTCCTCTGTAGCATCAATAAAACACATGTGGATGCACGTGTGCCCTCCACCCCCCAAAACACACACATACTCCTTCCATCTCTCTCCAAGGGCGAGGATGGATCGACGGAGAAGGGAGGGGCAGCAGGATGGGAGTGCCCCAGATCAATGGATATTTGAAACTCAAACACATGGCCCGGGACTTACCCTGCATGTGTTAATTACCACACATGTGCCCATAAAGGAGTCTGTGAAACACAAGGGGCCCAAAGAACAGAGCGAGGCAAGGACATTCCAAGGGATTAAGTAAATAGTCTGAAGTTCTGACCCTCCTCCCCTCCCGGAGCACATGCATCTGGGTAAGATAACCGGACCTCCCTCCCTCCGTCCCCCACTTCTCCCCTCGGGCCCACACCTGTGGACCCAGGATCAGGAGCGACCCAGACCTCCTTGCGAGCCAGACGGCTGTGACCTGCTACCGCCTGGCCTCTCTCCCTCTCCCCTGCCTCCCACTATCTCCCTGGGCCTCTTCCCCCAGCCTCCTCCCGCTCTGCCTTTCTCCTTTTTCTCCTCCTCTCCTTTGGAGGACTGATTCCTGGCTGGCAACCAGACCCTCCATCGCACAATACGCCTTTTCATTCCTCCCCGGTGGAGAGAACTGATCCCTCCAAGCCCCATCCGTGGAGCATGTTCAAAAAGGCAAGAGGGTGGGGAAAGAAGGAGCTGGGTCCGTTCCTCCCCCGCCCCACCAACCCCCCAACACACACACCCAGACCCCCGGCCTCGCCCCCTTTCTGGCCGTCCTCCGGGCCTAGCATCCTTCTGGGCAGGTCTTGGGCTGCAAGCTCCGGCTCCAGGGAGATGCCTTCTAGGAGACCCCACATGTGGGCATGAGCTCAGACAACGGCCCTTTGTGTCCTCCCACCTGCTGCCCTCCGGAGCACATTCCATTCTTAAGCGGCAGCTGAAAAAGGGACCTCGGCGGGGCTGACACAGGATATTATAAATGCCCTCTCGCACCCTGTTCCCATTCAAACCCCAGCTTCCTGGACAGGTGTGGCTTCAGGTGGCCCTTCCTACAGGTGGCCCGAACCTGCTTTTCACTGCACTGCCCGTGGCAGACAAACAGAAGAGATTCAACACCTCTGTGGACCCTCTGAAGTAGAAGGAAAGAGAGGCCACTGGGCGGAAGTCAAGTGTCCAGGGGCGAGTCAGCCCTAGCATCTCCCCCCACCCCTCTGCCAGCCCTTTGCACCAAAAAGGAAGCCTCCACACAACCATCTAGGAGGGAGGAACCCACCGGGGTAAGGGAGCAAAGAGCTAGAAACTGCTGGAAACTTATCCCCCTGACACGAGGCTTCAGACTCTACCCCCCTGTTCCCCGCATCATCCTTGGAGGAATTGGATTCCCCCGCCTTCCTCCAACTGGATCAGCAAGAGCCCGCCATGACCACAGGTCTGGTTCTTACTGTTATCCACAGGGTACAAAGCCACAACAAACTTGAAAGGACAAGCGGGGAAGTACTTCTCTGTGTAGTTGAAGATCCAGAATCCTCTGGTTGGCCTTTCTTGCTGCAGGTGCTTCATTCAGCATCGTGTACTGAGTTCCCTTTGGTGGGGAAAGTCTGGGTGGTCCGTTTTGAACGATCGCTCTTTTTTTCCCCTACCACCAGGACCTCACGCCCAGGAATAAACGCTATGCTCCTGAAGACTTCAGTTGCAACAAGCAAAACTGAAGGCAGCTCCCTTTTCCAACCCCAGTAAATTACAGGCAGACACGCCACTCACATGGTTGATGATTTCAGATCTTTGCGTGAAGAAACGTTCATCCCCTCTCCTCCTTTCCCTCCTAGGAGGGAACTACCAACACTTGAGGCTGTCTCCCCCTGTGCTTGGAAGGACCTGGAAAGGTGCTTGCTCCCTTCTTTCACCCACTTACTCGCTCCTGCTCGCTGGAAGGGGAGCAGCCCATTGGGTCGCTTGGTCCATGGTTTCTATTGGGTGGTGGAATCACCAAGCTCCACTTCCACGTCTTCTTGGAGGGACAGCATGCAGTGACAGCATGTTCTCCAGACTCTCGGCTCCTGCATTCAGGCAGTGGGACTCTGCCTCCTGTTCTGGTCCCCAAGGAATAAGCACCTGGGGCAAGGTCCACAAGGTCTCCCTGTGACCACGGTGGAGGATAAGCCTGTACACCCCACACTGATCCTTGCATGCCCAACTCTCCACATGGGTTCTTATGAGCCTGAAGTTCCCAAGGCCCAGATTCAGGTGGGAGGGCTCCAACTCAGTCGAGACCTCCGGTCTGAGTTTTACCCGAGGACACAAAATGGGGCTTCTGAAGTGCTTGCATGTACAATAAAACCGATACCTGTTTCCCATGCAACTACCAGTGTGTATGCTGTCCTAGAAGTAAGAAGCGGTGAAGCCTAGTGTCAGCACACTGGAAGGTGTGGTCAGCACATCCCAAGGACCTATTCCTCATGTCGGCTGGTCCACTAAACAGCGCTCAGACAGATGCCCTAGTCGGGCCAGCTGCACAATTTGTAGGCCCAGTGCCAAGTGAAAATGCAAAGCCTTTTGTTCGAAAAGCAGGGGAAAAGGTGCCACAAAAGACACTAAAATATCAAGGCTTATCCTCTCTTCCATAGTCTCTCTCCTGACTTGTCACGATGTTTCTTAATTTGTTATTTAGCGTTGTTCTAGGTAATGAAAAATGAAAATTCTAAGCGTACTATGGAAGCCCTGTAGCCTGCATCACAAGAGCCCTCTGCCAATGAGGCTGCGGCAGGTAGGCATAGTACACGTGTCTCTTCTGCTCACACACATACTTCTTTGTCCCACTGGACTATACTTACAAAACCCAAGTTCAAAGGAAAATAATTAAGAATTTCAAGATAACAGCTGCATAAGTCACCTGCCCATGAAGCATCTAGTCTTAGTGAAAAGAATCTGGATGTGCTGGGACAATCATCAAGGAAAATCAAGGAGGAGGAAATGTTCAGATGGGTTTCCAAAATAAAAGGGTCAGGGCAGACTTGGGCATCCCTGCCTTCGTTGTGCGTTTCTGTTTAATGCTGGCTATCTCTCACTGTTGTGGCCTCTCCCGTTGCGGAGCACAGGCTCCGGACGCGCAGGCCCAGCGGCCATGGCTCACGGGCCCAGCCGCTCCGCGGCATGTGGGATGTTCCCGGACCGGGGCACGAACCCGTGTCCCCTGCATTGGCAGACGGACTCTCAACCACTGCTCCACCAGGGAAGCCCACTGGTAGCTTATTGACTGAACTTCCCAGGAACCAAGAGTCTCAGGGTCCCTGCCAGCTCTGTGCACTGCACCCGCTCACCTCTCTCTCAGAAATTCTGGGAGCTTGGTCCCCACTGCCGTACGAGCCTTACTTACCTCCGGGCTTCTGGGAGGAAACACAGAATAAGAATGGGAATTTTCTGCAGGGCACTTTTAGCTTTCACCCCAGGCTCCTTCCATCTTGTCTAAGAATGCCTGCTTGGACTGGCTTTAGAAGCAAACATTCAGATAAAGCGTGAAACTCCACTCACCTTTCCTTCCTGAGTTACCCTGGCTCACGGGCTTATCGGTGACTGAACCTTGGGTGAGAGGGGAAACAAAAACACAGACATTCAGAATGCGTCGCGGTTGGTTTCTTTCAAAGAGTTGGTAAAGCCTGATGTTATGAGCCTGTGGTTATGTATATATATATATTGTATACACATCTAGGAACATTATATACAAAGTGAGTACATACATACACGCGACTGGGGTTTGTTTAACATCAATGTCACTGATATCACAGCACTGTTGAGATGAACAATGATTTCCAGGCTCCCTGGCAATAGTCTTGACCAGATTTTTACAAAATTCCACAACCACATAACTCCTTTGTTGAACATTCCACGGACTGCCCCTCACCTCCACTTCCCACCAACTCCATGTTCTGAGCCCTATCCAGCCAGGGGGGCCAACTGCAAAGAAAACCCCTCTCACTGCAAATGCAATGACTGACATCCCTTGCTGGTTAGGGCAGGAAATCGGCGATTTTCCATCTGCATTAAGTAGAAAATTGTTGGCCCAATTGTAATGAATGGGCCAAAATAGTCTGAGGCATGGAAACAATTTTCTAGATGCAGCGTGTTCCCCAAGGAGGGGGCAGTCTGGGGGGTTGGCCAAACGCTTTGCCCTGCACGTGTTTGGATGCCCTGTGCCGCCATCCGACGGTCCTGACCCTGTTGCACCTGCCTTTCCCATGACACCCAACCCCGCACATGCAGGGCACAGCCAGCCGAGGCACACCAGGGCATCTGTGGAAGTCCCCGCGACAAAAGAGGAGAAACACATCGCAATCCGTATCCAACCCCTTCTCCGTATACTAGCTTTGTGCGAATTCAATTATATTTCCCTGCATGACTTGTTTCTAGCACATTTGTTTGCTTTATATGAAACTTTCCAGGTCATTTGCAAGGAGGCCTCATTCCTCCCCCTCCCCACACCGAGCCCAATTAAGGTTTCCAGTTTCCATGTAAACCACAAATAAAGTAAACTTTCCTTTTTGGCCTGCACATTTTGGTTTCCTAATGTAGATACTTACTGCCCTTTCCACTCACTTTTCCCCTTATATAGCAGGGCTGGTTGAAAAATGAATAAATTTGGGGAAAAAAGGAAAACGTTAGGACAGCAGGACTGCCTTTGGAATTTCCCAGAGGTTTTAGAATAACGTTTTCTACTTTGCTTGCACTTAAAAATTAAAAACAAGTAAATAATAAAATCTCGTATACACAGATTACAGAGAAATAGGAAGCAGCTGGTGGATGGGATAGGCTTTTTTTTGTTAACGTGGGCTGAGCTGCATGGTGAATTAAAGGAGTGTGTTGAAGTCCCTTCCCATCTGAATGGAAGTGGGAAGTGTGAAGCTTGCCTAAATCCGTAATGTGCGATCCCACAAAACTGGCCTAAGAACAAAATTTCTCTATGCCTATAAAGTTGGAAATAAAAAGGACTTAATTTTTCCTATGGACTCACCCAGAGAGTTGTTATAAAGCAGTGGTTCCCTAACTTGTGTCATCATGAGAACCACCTGAGAAGCTTCCTAAACATGTGGACTCCAAGTCTCCATGACCACTGGATCCGAACACGGAAGGAGAAGCCCCCACACCTGGGTTCTTTTCGAATTCCCTAGGCACTGCTGACGACAGCCAGATTTGAGGGCCGCGGTTATGAATGTTTTCCATCACCATACATTACATTGTTCAGGGGTTGCAAACATATGGCAACGTAGACCACCACTCTCCTCTCCTGCACCCGTGAAAGACATCACTAATTGGTTGTCACAGCCTTTGATGTTGAACTCCAACGCAGTCTTGAAATTTATCTCAATAAAGTGTGCACCCAGGGCCACTACCAACCAAGAGCACACAAGGTACAAACTTATATGCCATGCTCTCTAGAGGTCATGGCCGATGCTTGAGAAAAGAGCACTGAACCAGAAACTTAAACTCAAAATAAATACATACACACAGACATACACTGGCCCTATCACCCAACTGACAACAGAGCAAGCATGTTTGGGTAGACTCCTCCCTGACCTGGAAGAGGGCTCATAACCACCACCAATCTTTCAAAAGTGCACCCACAAGATTCAGGAGACCAGCCGAGGGGTCCCTCTCCCACCCTTTTCTTTCTTCCCGCCCTTCCCTACGGTACCTGAACATACAGGAGTTCTATTCTGCACAGAAGAGCCACTGATGGGCTTCCCATCTGGGGTGACACACCAGCAGTACCCCGTGTAAGTATGGCACTGCACCTGTTCGGGGAAGTGGGAAGGGGAAAAGAACCGTAAGTCTTGGGTCACAGTATCCACAATCACCTCCCACCTCCTTCAAAGCATCCCCAGCATAGCGGAGAACTCCTTCTACCTCTCACCCAGCATCCCTCCCCCAAGTGTCCCTTGAAGGCTGGCCAGACAACGTTGATTACATTTTCTGCGTGACCCCCGGGAGCAACCATAGCAATTTACTGTTTCCTTACGACATTTCATGCTTAATCTCTTATATCGCACTCGGATCCGTCCGCTGTGTATTCCATCCATTCGTAAAAAATGGACTGGTGAGCTAATTTGGCAAGTACAAGTTGGAATGTCACCACTGTAGGTTGATATGACCCTTCCTTAAGAAGCAGAGACAAGGGAAAAGCTTTTCTTCTTTTTCTAGCTTTTCCCAGCATCCGTTCCTATAGTCAGCCTGCCTATGGATCACATGGCTTTCTTGAGACAAGGGCACATGTGATGGGGTTAAGGTAAAAGCAAGGCCACTTGTTTTTAGGCCCGCAGATTCTAGCTCTAGATGCCCTGCGGCACCACTGTGTGATCTTCCTCAAGTCTCCGTGATCAGGTCCACGCTGCCTGGGAATAGTAAATGAGAATGAGGCTTTTGGCTTCATTCGGGGTAACTCTCCTTTCTCCTAAATAGCTGTCATTCTGTCCACGTCCTCCACCCCGCCCCACCATCCTTTTCCCACCCACTTTCTACACAGATCAGGGCGTCACCCCCCTGCGTGAAACCCCTCGACGACTGGCCACTGTACTCAGGATGGAGGTGATGGCGATTTGCACGAGCTCGAGGGTCCCCATGGTCTGTCCCCTGCCTATCCCCACAGCCTCATTCTACTCCCGGGTCTCCACACCCACCATTCCAGCCACACGCTGGAATGAGCCTCTGAGGCTCACAAACGCATCCTAGTGTCTCATGAGTCTGAACTTTTGTTTGCTCCAACTGGTCAATCTGCCCAGAATACCATTCCCCAACCCATCCCAGCACACTCCCAAACCCTCTGTCTTCCCACCCCATTCACGATACACCTTCTCCTTAAGGTGCCCCCAGCCTCCCCACCTCCTCTCCCTCCTTCCTCCGACCCTCCACACACCCTGGTTCCCCAAATTCAGAGCCCTTATTACAATGAGCTTAACTGCTGATCTGTCTAGTCTATCTCCCCCATTAGACTGTGACTTCCCTAAGGCAAGGGACTGAATATTGGCTATTTCTATATTCCAAGCATCTAGCACAATGCCTGACGTTTATTGTAGGCATTTGATGAGTTGAATAAATGCATGAATTACCATATTTCCTAAATTCTTGGTCTCCATCCATCCTACAAATATAACAACAATTTAAACAGCCCTGCCACATTAAATGTAGACCTCAATTACAAGATGTGTGCCAATTGTACAGGCATTAAATTGTGCGGAAAAGGTGCCTCTTGGATCAAGGACACATCAGAATTGAGAATAGACAATAACAGCATACAGACCAAGTGGTGAGGGATACAAGGGGTACAGGGGTAAAGGAGAGATTTGACAGCCTGGGTAAAATCCAGAAGTTATCAGCAAGACAGAAAAGCTACAGAAAAGGCTTCTGCTCTCGTGTGGGTACCAAACATCGCAGCTTTCCCCAAAACTAGTTGCTTCATTGAGACCTACCCATAGAAATCAGGATAAGAACAAGATGTAGGGCATCTTGTTCCTACCAGTACAAAATGAGCATTTTTATTTACCTCTACTGTCCATGCAGGGAAACTGCAGTCAATGCCTTTACCCCAGGACCATGTTTCACTCCTGCTTCCTCTCGTGGAGACAATCCATAACCCCGTGGCCATGGTTCCTACCCCAGATTCTCACCCAAGATCAATGTCCTAAGGCAGGTTAGTGCTACCTTCTGAGGAAGCCTAAGGGTGGAATGGAAAGAAACCCAGACAGACCTGGGTTTGAATCCTGATCCAGCCACTTACGAACTGGCATGTTACTTAGCTCTCTGAGCCCCATCTATAACATGGGGATAACAGCGCCAAACCTGAAGGGCTCTGACAATGAAAACGGTGTGAGTCCAGTACCTGGCACAGGCCGGTGGCCGGATGCAGGATGGCTGCGGCAATGATTGCTCTCGGCTGTGTCGGAAACACCCGGCAAGCCGGCCTCCTAGCAGGCCAGAGCTCCCCTGGGAACCCCCAGAGGTTCAGGTGGGAAGTACTGCTGGAAACTTGGAGTTCGCCCCTTCAGATTCTGTCCAGCCCACAGGGGATGCCTCCGAGGGATGACTCCTTGCCAGTGGCAGCATTTTACTGGGGCCTGGCTTGCTGCTTCTTCCTCCTTGGCCAATAATCACCTCTGGGGAAGCCTGGCTCTGGGGCCAGGTGGCCACGCCGACTCACCCCCGGGCCCCTTGGCTCCCACGGCCAAGGCCGGCCTCCCTTTCCGTGAGGAAGGTACCCCACCCAAGTCCAGCTCCGAGGCTGCACGGGGCGCCCCTCCTCCTGGGCCTGCAGAGTCCCAGCCAGGGCTGCTGGGGACAGAAGCACATGCCTGAGGAAGAGACTGAGACCAAATCTTTGTTTTGGCGGATTTAATCTGACCTCGCAGCTCAGAAGGTCCCAAGGGTCACACGCTCACTGAGAGCGCCCACTGCACCCGTATGGGCCTGGGGCCACTGCCTCCCAGCCCCCAGCCAGGCCCACAGGCCCAAACACGGGCCCTTTCTCCCCAGGGCCCTCGGCATTTTCCTCAGGCCAGGCTCCAAGGAACAGACTCCAGATGACAAAATCCTCAGGCTGAAAGCTGCTTCCAAGTCCTTTAGCATTTTATAACTGGAATTGAATGAGGAATTGTTGCCATGTTCCTCTGAGGCTTGGAATCCACCGTTATGGGCACACCTGCCCCAGGTGTGCTGCAGGAGAAGGAACAACAGTGAACAAAAGAAGACCCAGAGGATGCAGGCAGGGTCTCTGCCTGCAGGAAGTGCCGGGAGTGCCCAGCAAGGTCACTTCCCTTTGCTGAAGGAGCGCTGAGTGAATGCACCCATGGTTCTCAATTGAGAGGTTGTTTGTAAGTTGTCTTGGGGAGTTTCCAAGATGTCTTCTTGAAGAAAAAGAAGTTACAAGGAGACGGAAAGCAATGGTCACGGAGTCAGACTGCAGCCTACCTTCCTTAACTGACCAGCTCTGCCACTTCACTTTAACTGAACCACTGAACTTTCCAGCCCTCTGCAGCTTTGGAAAGGTTCGCAGTCAAACCAAGCTTCAGCCTGTCCATGACTATTTAAAAAGGGGGAGATAATAATACCTACCTTACTCACTTGCTGGGAGGATTAAACTACATAATGTAAATAAAGCACTCAGTTCACATGGTAAGTGCCCAGTTAAACTTAGCTATTTATTTTTATTATGTTATTTTTCAGCCAACTCTCTGTACACTCAAAAAAAGCACAGCTAGATTCTCTGGTAGAAACTAAAGAACATTCTATTCTGACCAGCCCCAAGGGAAGGGGTGATCTGAAATCAGCAAAAAGTGTGAACAAGTTTGAGTAAAGGAAGGGGAAGCTTGTTTTCATACAGAAATAGTTCTGTTACTGTCAGATGAGAGAAGTCAGGTTTCTTGCAGAAAAGCAATCAGGATGTGAATTCTATAGAATCGATGGTTTATATATACATGATCAAGAGGTAAATCCTACCTAGTTTCACCTTCTCCCTTGCAAATGTATTTATTCTTTTAAATTAGTAAGTAATCCCCTTTGCTCTATCTCTGCCCCACAGCCCACACACCAGCCTCAAATTAATCAACTCTCAGACTTAATCTATGGACCAAGAGGAACTGACAAGGCAACTGACTATTTCTAGTGTCTAGCATCTAGTGCAGCTTTCAAATCTCAGGGTTGTTCTAGCCACAAAGGTACAGATACAAACCACGGCATTTGTTCCTACCCCACTCTGGAATATTCTGGGAAGGCTAAAAGGTAAATTGATGGGTCTTCCTTAAGAGACAAAAAGTGTTTTTACATCAACCTAAGTGAGGTTACTCTCTGGTTATACTGTAACTATGCTGTGCATATATATCTGGTACTCCTAAAGGTGCTTTAAAAACAGTGTATTCTTAGGTAGGTAAATTTCATCTCTGACTCATATACTTAAATATTTTGGGCAAGAAGCCCTTTGCAAAAACAGCCCAGCGGTGTACTTCAGGTCAACCTTTCTGTCCAAATTAAGGCAAATCTGAAATTATTTTAAGCCTGTTACATTAGGTCAACGTGTAGACACCTGGAAGAACGTGGGAGGCCAGCACTCCCAGTGAGTGCAGTTGAGTGACTGGTGAGCAGAGGAGAACAGAGCAAACACCAGCTCACAGGGCAAAGCCAATGGGGCTTTGGAGGAAAAAGGGAGACAATGGACCATGTAGAGAGACAAGGATCACTCAGGTGCCACGCTCCAAATGGAAAACAACACTTTCTACATTTACAATGACTTTTCAGTCACCACCACAACAGACACATTATCTCTTTTGGGTCTCAAGGTCACCCAGTGTGCAAATCTTTCCTAGGAGAGGTACAGGGAGCAGTGGTTACTTGTTCAAATGTTACAGCTAGTTCGTAACAGCACAGGAATTCAGATACCGATCTCCAAGCTCTCATAAAATTTCAGAACCGACAGAGCTGGAAAAAGCCTTAGGGATCACCAGTCTCATCCAAACGCTTTACAAATGATGAAACTGAGACCCAGAGACAAGAGAGGTAGCATCATGGCCAGGACCTAGTCCTGGCAGACAGAAGTACCCCCCAGACCTGGAAGGGAGATGAAGAAAGGCCTGGGTCCCAGTGCTGGTGTCTGAGGGAACTGTCTTTGTGCCCTGTAATTCTCTGGCAGATGGAACTCTCTTGGGGGAGAGGGAGAGGAGGTGAGATAAATATTCAAATCAAGAGTCTTTTGCTCCAGTTTGAGTGAGACGCCATATCTGGAGTAGTTTGGACAATAGCATGGGGGTCTCTGCTGTGCCCCCCCGCCAGCCTGCTTTCTTCTGGCTGTTCTTGGGGGGCTTCTCAGACAGGGGTCGGACCTTGCATCCTAAAGTAGCTTCTTTGTTGTTGGACTTTTGCTGGTTTTCCTACCAGCTTCCCTAGGAGAACGGTCTCCCTTGCGTGTGCCCACTTCCCTCCCTTCTCCTGGAATGTGAAGCTGCTCTTCCTCCACCTTTCTGTCTGTCACTTTGATACAGTGATGAATACAATTGGTGTCCTATTGGGTGTGACTAGGAATTATTGGAGATGAAAGGGTTCTCTACCAAAATAACTTTGGAATATTGGGTCAAATAAAATTAAAAGATTTCTTGACTGCAGAACTTCTCAGAGCCTTAAATCAGTTCGTGATTCAGCTCTGAGAGGAAGATATCATTTGCAGCAATCCATAACTCAATGAACTGTGGGACCCTCCCTTAACTTTGTGTGGGTGAAACCGAATCCCCCCAACACTGAGTTTATTATTTTTAACCTCTCTACCTAAAGCGTTATTCCCTTTCTTGTCCCACCCTTGTTCCCCTCAGGATTGAGGAGTATCAAAGAAAAGGGGGAAACCAAGCAGGACCCTGCGGGGCCCTTCCAGGTACCAAAGCCCCATTTCTTATTTGTAGAAAACTACACTAAACTAAAGGCTTTAGTCTCCTAGGCCTTCCCTGAGTTCCAAAGAGCAGACTCAAGCAGTTACTAATTAGGAAAGTGAGAGAGTACAGAAATAAGGGAAAAGCAGTCAGGCAAGAAAAGTAATGATAGCTTAAACAATACTTCAATGATAGTAAAACAGAGTCCTAGTTCCTCCTCAAGGGATATACATAACAATCTGACACAAGTCTTTGAGTTGTTCTGCAGAAGCTAAGACCCCTCCACCCAGGTGGAGGATGGTGACTACAAGCTGAATAGAAGCATGTGGACCCCAGACTGGTTGGAACCAGAAGGTTGCTGATTAAGATCCTGAAACATCACCCTGTTCCCTCACCACCAACCAATGAGAAGAAAGTCCATGAGCTGCAAGCCTCACCCCAAATGTTGCCTTTAAAAACCCTTCCTTGAAAGCTGTCAGGGAGTTCAGGTCTTTTGAGCATGAGCTGCCCATTCTCTTTGCTTGGCACCCTGCAATAAATGCTCTACTTTCCTTCACCATAACCTGGTGTCAGTGGATTGGCTTTGCTGCACATGGGTGAGGGCAAATGGACCCAGGTTTGGTTTGGTAACACAGGGAGCATTCCATGGTAGTACTAGTGTTTTCTGAAACATGATTTTTTTCAAAAAAAAAAAAAAGAAAGAAAAAGAAAACAAAAAGCAGTATAATGAAGTGCAGGGCCTTGCTATATTTCTCTGCTTTTCCCAGTCATACTTTCTCAGTATCCAGGTATCAGGCTTTCATTTAGTTTACTCTTTTTTGAAACAATTTTCCTCTGGCAAATCCCCACCTCCTTTTCTGTAATGCTTTCTTATGCCCTACCTATTTAGAAATCCATCCTGAATTGCCTTAGACCTTCATTGACAACTGGGATCCCCTCCAAGGCACCTCTACCCTGTGGCTACATCACCCCATTCCCACCCCTTTTCTTTGCACTTCTTTTGTAAAAATAGAAAAATGTGAAGCATATGCAAAGGGACAGGCTTGATTCAGCATTCTTCTAGCAACTACCAAACTTGTAATGAAATGACTACTATCGTGTACCGGAACATCTCCTAGTGGGAAAAAGTTAAACTAAAAGCAGAAGGCATGTGGCTATTTCTCTAACTCTCCTTGGCAGTGGGAGTATGAAACCTTTTTTTTTTTTTCTTTATAATCTTCCAGTTGCTCCAAATCGGTTAGTAGGTTTTCTGGATTAAGCTAATGCACAGTGATAGTTAAGCATCTTGCAGTAGATCCACCCAATAACTTTGTTTCAGGGCAGTATTTTTAGCAGGCACATTTTCCTTTTGTCTGCATACTCTATAGGACCTCTAAGAAATTGTTTTTCCATGGGTGCCATGTACCCTGGCTGGATGACTGAGTCCCTGGGCCATCTGAGGTTGCCACTCATCCCCCTAGAACCTGTCTCTCCATCAGAAGCTGCAGGAGAACATTGTTTATTGCATTCACAGTAAGATTTACCTGGAGGGCTTATGAAAACAGATTCCTGGGCCCCACCCACAGAATTTCTGGATTCATTAGTTCTGGGGTCATCTGGGTGACATGCATTTCTAGGAAGTCCCCAAGTGATGCTGCTGCTGGTTCGGGGACCACACTCCAAGAACCAGTGTTTTAAAAGACACTTCGTCACTCTATCCTTTCTGGCATTTATCATGAACTACTCAAGAAACAAATACTTTTCTAGGTGGGAATTTGGGAGCAAGGGGCCTTGGGACAATACTTCTCTCCAAAGTTTTTCTGTTCCCGTTGTTCTGATGACGTGTGGTCTTTTAATTCATGGGTCTAGTGATTCGTGGCATTAAATCTTCTGGATGATTTCACACATGGAAGAAAGTTTGATTGCAGAGAGACGAGCAGGGGAGACAGGAGGGATGGTGTAATCCTTTTGGTCTGGCTAGCATGAGCTGTTTCTCCCTCTGTTTAGAAGAGGTTATCCCACAAACTTCCCCCTCATCTTTAGTCAGGTCTGGCTGAGAAGCAACAGGATGCAGAAGAAAAAAAACATGGCTTTGGAGTCAAAATTAGCTGGGTTTAAATACCATCTCTGTGTAACTTTGGCAAAGTCACTTAACCTCTCTGAGCCTATTTATGAAATAAGGCTAATGGTGCCTACCTTGAAGGTTACTGAGAAGACAAAATGAGACAAGATATATAAAGCATCTAAAATAGTGTCATGTGTAGAGTATGTACTCAGCACAAGCAGATTTCATCCCTTTCCCCTTCCGTTTTACAGAGAGGATGTAGGTTGTAACTTAAAAGCACTGCTATTCTTGCTGGCTGTAGACACTGTCTCCTGCTCTATGCCAAGTCTAGGGAGGACTGTCTGCTGGGGAATGAGGGATTTTCCTTTTAGAGTATTTGCCTCATCCTCCAGATTTTAATGGAGAAGATGCAAGGAAGGAAGATAATCCCTCAACTTCAAATCCTCCTAAATGTGGGAGTCCTTGTTGACTATGTTTTTTATGAGTCGATGGTGTAATGTGGTTGCCAACGTGATATTAGTCAAGCAGTAGTGTGTTTAGAACAAGAGATAATCCCATTCTTCCCCAAGCTGTTTATGACCACATCTGAAATACTGTGTCCAGTTTGGGGAAGGACACTCTATAAGGGGCACCTTAGCAAACTGAATTAAGAGGAAAGAGGCCAGGAGGAAAGAGAGACATAAAACCCTGTGATATGGGAATGAGCGATAGAACTAAAGATCTTTGCCAGGGTGAAAAGAAATATTTGTTGGCTATAAGACAGGATTTCACAAGGACATAATGGTGCCTGTCTTCAGGTCTTTCCGTGGAAAGTGTGATTTCTATGGAATCTGTAAGTTCCTTAGCTAGAATGGGGGTCATCTGTTGGAAATTACAACTTTCAAGTCAATGTAGGGAAGGAATTTCCAACTAAATTGTCCCAAAATGCATTATGTTGTCATTGGTGATAATAAGTTTCCTGTCTTTGGTGGCAATCAAGCAGAAGATAGATGACTGCTTGGTGAGAGATTGTCCCTGGATGTGGTGGGTCAGGGAGAGGAAGGAGATGAACCAGATACATCTGAGGTCCCCTGTGACCCAAAAGTTCTGTGATTTTACAACTGTGCCCTAAGTTGAACTTTCGCTGGTTAAGAGTAAGGTGGAAATTTAAGAACTGGTACCTAATTGTCAGTGTTAGGACCATTTTTCCAAATACATGATGAAAAACATTTCTTGTATTTTCCAAAAAGTGCGAACACCATCCCCTCCACCACACACATAAAGGTATTTTTTAAAATCTTAGTGTTAGGGCTTCAGGGACACAAAAAACTTTACTTTCTTGACTTCTGCCCTCCGATTTGGTGCCTAAAATGGCCCAGGTTTTGTAAACAGCAAATATGACACCTCTTGTTCATTCACTTCTATTTCCATTTCAGGGGAAAGATATCAAATACGTTTTTACTTTTTAAAAATATCCAATGGGGGTACCCTCAAGATGGCGGAGGAGTAAGATGTGAAGATCACCTTCCTCCTCACAAATACATCAGAAATACATCTACACGTAGAACAACTCCTACAGAACACCTACTGAACGCTGGCAGAAGACCTCAGACTTCCCAAAAGGCAAGAAACTCCCCACGTACCTGGGTAGGGCAAAAGAAAACAGAATAAACAGAGACAGAAGAATAGGGACGGGACCTGCACCTCTGGGAGGGAGCTGTGAAGGAGGAAAGGTTTCCACACACTAGGAAGCCCCTTCGCGGGTGGAGACTGCAGGTGGCGGAGGCGGGGAGCCTCGGAGCCGCGGAGGAGAGCACAGCAACAGGGGTGCGGAGGGCAAAGCGGAGAGATTCCCGCACAGAGGATCGGTGCCGACCAGCACTCACCAGCCCGAGAGGCTTGTCTGCTCACCCACCGGGACAGGTCGGGGCTGGGAGCTGAGGCTCGGGCTTCGGTCGGATCCCAGGGAGAGGACTGGGGTTGGCTGCGTGAACACAGCCTGAAGGGGGCTAGTGCACCACAGCTAGCTGGGAGGGAGTCCAGGAAAAAGTCTGGAACTGCCTAAGAGGCAAGAGACCCTTGTTTTGCGGTGCGCGAGGAGAGGGGATTCAGAGCACCGCCTAAAATGCTCCAGAGACGAGCGCGAGCTGCGGCTATCAGCAAAGACCCCAGAGACAGGCATGAAATGCTAAGGCTGCTGCTGCAGCCACCAAGAAGCAGCAGCTTCCTTTTTTTTCAGTATAGTTTTTAGCGCTTGTTATTATTGGCAGATTGGTTTTTTGGTTTGATTGTTTTCTTCTTTCTTTTTTTTTGTATTACTTTTTAATTTTTAATAATAATTTTTTTATTTTAATAACTTTATTTTATTTATGTATTTATTTTTTCTTTCTTTCTTTCTTTTTCTTTTTCTCCCTTTTCTTCTGAGCCGTGTGGCTGACAGGGTCTTGGTGCTCCGGCTGGGTGTCAGGCCTGAGCCTCTGAGGTGGGAGAGCCGAGATCAGGACATTGGTCCACCAGAGCCCTCCCAGCTCCACGTAATATCAAATGGCAAAAGCGTTCCCAGAGATCTCCATCTCAACGCTAAGACCCAGCTTGACTCAACAACCAGCAGGCTATAGTGCTGGACACCCTATGCCAAACAACTAGCAAGACAGGAACACAACCCCACCCATTAGCAGAGAGGCTGCCTAAAATCATAGTAAGGTCACAGACACCCCAAAACACACCACTGGACTCGGTCCTGCCCACCAGAAAGACAAAATCCAGCCTCATCCACCAGAACACAGGCAGCAGTCCCCTCCACCAGGAAGCCTACATAATCCACTGAACCAACCTTACCCACTGGGAGCAGACACCAAAAACAACGGGAACAACGAACCTGCAGTCTGTGAAAAGGAGACCCCAAGCACATTAAGTTAAGCAAAATACAAAGACAGAAACACACAGCAGATGAAGGAGCAAGGTAAAACCCATCAGACAAAACAAATGAGGGGGAAATATGCAGTTTACCTGAAAAAGAATTCAGAGTAATGGTAGTCAAGATGATCCAAAATCTCGGAAATAGAATGGAGAAAAAACAAGAAACGTTTAATAAGGACCTAGAAGAACTAAAGAGGAAACAAAAAATGATGAACAACACAATAAATGAAATTAAAAATTCTCTAGAAGGAATTAATAGCAGAATAACTGAGACAGAAGAACAGATAAGTGACCTGGAAGATAAAATAGTGGAAATAATTACCACAGAGCAGAATAAAGAAAAAATAATGAAAAGAGGAACGTGTGCGGAGCCCATGGTGGCGCGGTATCTGTGAGCCAAGCTGGACTCGCTTCTCCTGCAGCTGCTCAGGGACCTGGAGGAACTGGAGGCAAAGCGGGTGGCACTGAATGCCCGGGTGGAGGGCTGGCTCTCACTCTCCAAAGCTCGCTGCGCCATGGGTGCCAAGTCTGTAGGGCCTCTGCAGTATGCCTCCCACATGGAGCCCCAGGTCCACGTCTGCACCAGCGAGGCCCAGGACGGACTCCAGAGGTTCTGAATATGAGAGCCGGCACCCAGACTCCAGAGGACGTGGGACCCCACAAGGCAGTTCTGCACAGGCGCAAGGGCCTCACGAGGGCCCCAGAGCCAGACCGCTCCCCAGCTCCCCAGGACCCTCTGAACTGGTTTAGAATCCTGGCTCCTCACAGTCTACAGCAAGCTCAAGCCAGCTTCTGGGAGGGTCTGCAGCTGGCTGCAGACATGGCCAGCCTTCAGATCCGCGACTGGGGTCGAAGCCAGCTCCAGGGGCTGCAGGAGAAACTCAAGCAGTGGAGCCCAGGGCTCCCTGACCTGCCATCACAGAAGCAAGGCAGTGAGCACAGCTGTTCTTTGATGTGGCTGCATTATCTCAGGCCTTCTTCCTTCACAGATTGCCCCCCACCCAAGCTGTTCCTCCCTCCTTAATACTTCTCTGGTCTGCATGTTTCCAACTTTGTTAGGTGGGGAAGTTTGAAGAGGCAAAGTGAGTAATGTTGAAAGTCACTACTATGAAACCATTTCTAGAGTTGTGTTGTCTCAGGACGTATTCATGTCAGGCAGGCACAAACCTGTTAGGTTAGTTCATATCACTGAACAACTGTAACAACCTGATGCATAAATCAGCTGCGGTTTTTCATTAAAGGATGAAATATTGCACAGCTAGTGGCAGGGAAGGACAAGAGGTAGGTGCTTCAGTTTCACTATATCCTTACAAGTGATTTTGATGGAGGAAAAAACCATACACAGCTAACAGATCAGGACAGAATGATAACTCATCGATAAAACACACACACACACCTAAGTAGATGGGCAGCACTTGGCAGGTTTTAAGCCAGAAAGTAAAAAGGATCGGACCTAGATTTTCAAGGGGAATCTTTCAAGAGACCATTCAGGTTTATAAAACCTGCCATTATCTTTCCAAGAGTGAGTCTTTTAATTTGTTGAAGGGCCAGGAACTCTGTGGCAATTCATTTTCCTACTGGCTTCTTGATAATTTTAGCAGTTTCTAGGAGCTAATTGTTACATTTGGTGGATGTTAGTTTTCTGTTCATAATACGAGATGTAAATTGTTTTTCCCAGTTTGTCTTTTAACTTTGCTTATGGTGGTTTAAAAAAAAAACAAACTTTTTATTATAAAATAAAATAAATAAAACACATTATATTAAATAAAACACATTATATTAAATGGCAAAAAACAACAACAAAAAAGAATGAAAAGAATTGAGGACAGTCTCAGAGACCTCTAGGACAGCATTAAACACACCAATATTTGAATTATAGGGGTACCAGAAGAAGAAGAGAAAGAGTCTAAGGCTGCTGCTGCAGCCACCAAGAAGCAGCAGCTTCCTTTTTTTTCAGTATAGTTTTTAGCGCTTGTTATTATTGGCAGATTGGTTTTTTGGTTTGATTGTTTTCTTCTTTCTTTTTTTTTGTATTACTTTTTAATTTTTAATAATAATTTTTTTATTTTAATAACTTTATTTTATTTATGTATTTATTTTTTCTTTCTTTCTTTCTTTTTCTTTTTCTCCCTTTTCTTCTGAGCCGTGTGGCTGACAGGGTCTTGGTGCTCCGGCTGGGTGTCAGGCCTGAGCCTCTGAGGTGGGAGAGCCGAGATCAGGACATTGGTCCACCAGAGACCTCCCAGCTCCACGTAATATCAAATGGCAAAAGCTTTCCCAGAGATCTCCATCTCAACGCTAAGACCCAGCTTGACTCAACAACCAGCAGGCTATAGTGCTGGACACCCTATGCCAAACAACTAGCAAGACAGGAACACAACCCCACCCATTAGCAGAGAGGCTGCCTAAAATCATAGTAAGGTCACAGACACCCCAAAACACACCACTGGACTCGGTCCTGCCCACCAGAAAGACAAAATCCAGCCTCATCCACCAGAACACAGGCAGCAGTCCCCTCCACCAGGAAGCCTACATAATCCACTGAACCAACCTTACCCACTGGGAGCAGACACCAAAAACAACGGGAACAACGAACCTGCAGTCTGTGAAAAGGAGACCCCAAGCACATTAAGTTAAGCAAAATACAAAGACAGAAACACACAGCAGATGAAGGAGCAAGGTAAAACCCATCAGACAAAACAAATGAGGGGGAAATATGCAGTTTACCTGAAAAAGAATTCAGAGTAATGGTAGTCAAGATGATCCAAAATCTCGGAAATAGAATGGAGAAAAAACAAGAAACGTTTAATAAGGACCTAGAAGAACTAAAGAGGAAACAAAAAATGATGAACAACACAATAAATGAAATTAAAAATTCTCTAGAAGGAATTAATAGCAGAATAACTGAGACAGAAGAACAGATAAGTGACCTGGAAGATAAAATAGTGGAAATAATTACCACAGAGCAGAATAAAGAAAAAATAATGAAAAGAGGAACGTGTGCGGAGCCCATGGTGGCGCGGTATCTGTGAGCCAAGCTGGACTCGCTTCTCCTGCAGCTGCTCAGGGACCTGGAGGAACTGGAGGCAAAGCGGGTGGCACTGAATGCCCGGGTGGAGGGCTGGCTCTCACTCTCCAAAGCTCGCTGCGCCATGGGTGCCAAGTCTGTAGGGCCTCTGCAGTATGCCTCCCACATGGAGCCCCAGGTCCACGTCTGCACCAGCGAGGCCCAGGACGGACTCCAGAGGTTCTGAATATGAGAGCCGGCACCCAGACTCCAGAGGACGTGGGACCCCACAAGGCAGTTCTGCACAGGCGCAAGGGCCTCACGAGGGCCCCAGAGCCAGACCGCTCCCCAGCTCCCCAGGACCCTCTGAACTGGTTTAGAATCCTGGCTCCTCACAGTCTACAGCAAGCTCAAGCCAGCTTCTGGGAGGGTCTGCAGCTGGCTGCAGACATGGCCAGCCTTCAGATCCGCGACTGGGGTCGAAGCCAGCTCCAGGGGCTGCAGGAGAAACTCAAGCAGTGGAGCCCAGGGCTCCCTGACCTGCCATCACAGAAGCAAGGCAGTGAGCACAGCTGTTCTTTGATGTGGCTGCATTATCTCAGGCCTTCTTCCTTCACAGATTGCCCCCCACCCAAGCTGTTCCTCCCTCCTTAATACTTCTCTGGTCTGCATGTTTCCAACTTTGTTAGGTGGGGAAGTTTGAAGAGGCAAAGTGAGTAATGTTGAAAGTCACTACTATGAAACCATTTCTAGAGTTGTGTTGTCTCAGGACGTATTCATGTCAGGCAGGCACAAACCTGTTAGGTTAGTTCATATCACTGAACAACTGTAACAACCTGATGCATAAATCAGCTGCGGTTTTTCATTAAAGGATGAAATATTGCACAGCTAGTGGCAGGGAAGGACAAGAGGTAGGTGCTTCAGTTTCACTATATCCTTACAAGTGATTTTGATGGAGGAAAAAACCATACACAGCTAACAGATCAGGACAGAATGATAACTCATCGATAAAACACACACACACACCTAAGTAGATGGGCAGCACTTGGCAGGTTTTAAGCCAGAAAGTAAAAAGGATCGGACCTAGATTTTCAAGGGGAATCTTTCAAGAGACCATTCAGGTTTATAAAACCTGCCATTATCTTTCCAAGAGTGAGTCTTTTAATTTGTTGAAGGGCCAGGAACTCTGTGGCAATTCATTTTCCTACTGGCTTCTTGATAATTTTAGCAGTTTCTAGGAGCTAATTGTTACATTTGGTGGATGTTAGTTTTCTGTTCATAATACGAGATGTAAATTGTTTTTCCCAGTTTGTCTTTTAACTTTGCTTATGGTGGTTTAAAAAAAAAACAAACTTTTTATTATAAAATAAAATAAATAAAACACATTATATTAAATAAAACACATTATATTAAATGGCAAAAAACAACAACAAAAAAGAATGAAAAGAATTGAGGACAGTCTCAGAGACCTCTAGGACAGCATTAAACACACCAATATTTGAATTATAGGGGTACCAGAAGAAGAAGAGAAAGAGAAAGGGACTGAGAAAATATTTGAAGTGATTATAGTTGAAAACTTCCCTAATATGGGAAAGGAAATAGTCAATCAAGTCTAGGAAGCACAGAGAGTCCCATACAGTATAAATCCAAGGAGAAACAAACCAAGACACATATTAATCAAACTATCAAAAATTAAATACAAAGAAAACATATTAAAAGCAGCAAGGGAAAAACAACAAATAACACACAAGGGAATCCCCATAAGGTTAACAGCTGATCTTTCAGCAGAAACTCCACAAGCCAGAAGGCAGTGGCAGGACATATTTAAAGTGATGAAAGGGAAAAACCTACAACCAAGATTACTCTACCCAGCAAGAACCTCATTCAGATTCGACAGAGAAATTAAAACCTTTACAGACAAGCGAAAGCTAAGAGAATTCAGCACCACCAAACCAGCTTTACAACAAATGCTAAAGGAACTTCTCTAGGCAGGAAACACAACAGAAGGAAAAGACCTACAATAAAAATCCCAAAACAATTAACAAAATGGTAATAGGAATATACATATCGATAACTACCTTGAACGTAAATGGATTAAATGCTCCCACCAAAAGACATAGACTGGCTGAATGGATACAAAAACAAGACCCATATGTATGCTGTCTACAAGAGACCCACCTCACACCTCGGGACACATACAAACTGAAAGTGAAGGGATGGAAAAAGATATTCCATGCAAATGGAAATCAAAATAATGCTGGAGTAGCCATTCTTGTATCAGACAAAATAGATTTTAAAACAAAGACTATTACAAGAGATAAAGAAGAACACTACATAATGATCAAGGGATCAATCCAAGAAGAAGATATAACAATTGTAAATATTAATGCACCCAACATAGGAGCACCTCAATACATAAGGCAAATACTAACAGCCATAAAAGGGGAAATCGACAGTAACACAATCATAGTAGGGGACTTTAACACCACACTTTCACCAATGGACAGATCATCCAAAATGAAAATAAATAAGGAAACACAAGCTTTAAATGATACATTAAACGAGATAGACTTAATTGATATTTATAGGACATTCCATCCAAAAGCAACAGAATACACTTTCTTCTCAAGTGCTCATTCTTGGAACGTTCTCCAGGAACATTCTCAAGTGCTCATTCATGGAACATTCTCCAGGATAGATCATATCCTAGGTCACAAATCAAGCCTTGGTAAATTTAAGAAAATTGAAATCGTATCAAGTATCTTTTCTGACCACAACGCTATGAGACTAGATATCGCTATGAGACTAGATATCAATTACAGGAAAAAATCTGTAAAACAAATACAAACACATGGAGATTAAACAATACACTACTAAATAACCAAGAGATCACTGAAGAAATCAAAAAGGAAATCAGAAAATATCTAGAAACAAATGACAATGAAAACACGATGATGCAAAACTTAAAAGGAGAACAACTGACACTGCAGAAATACAAAGGATCATGAGAGATTACTACAAGCAACAATATGCCAATAAAGTGGACAACCGGGAAGGAATGGACAAACCCTTAGAAATGCACAACCTTCCAAGATTGAACCAGGAAGAAATAGAAAATATGAACACTCCAATCACAAGCACTGAAATTGAAACTATGATTAAAAATCCTCCAACAAACAAAAGCCCAGGACCAGATGGCTTCACAGTACATAATAAAGGCCATATATGACAAACCCACAGCCAACATCATACTCAATGGTGAAAAACTGAAACCATTTCCACTAAGATCAGGAACAAGACAAGGTTGCCCACTCTCACTACTATTATTCAACATAGTGTTGGATGTTTAGCCACAGCAATCAGAGAAGAAAAAGAAATAAAACGAATCCAAATCAGAAAAGAAAAAGTAAAGCTGTCGCTGTTTACAGATGACATGATACTATACACAGAGAATCCTAAAGATGTTACCAGACAACTAGTACAGCTAATGAATGAATTTGGTAAAGTAGCAGGATACAAAATTAATGCACAGAAATTTCTTGCATTCTCAATACTGAGAAAGAAAAATGGAGCTGGAGGAATCATGCTCCCTGACTTCAGATTATACTACAAAGCTACAGTAATCAAGACAGTATACTACTGGCACAAAAACAGAAATATATATCAATGGAAGAGGACAGAAAGCCCAGATATAAACCCACGCACATACGGTCACCTTATCTTTGATAAAGGAGGCAAGAATATACAATGGAGAAAAGACAGCCTCTTCAATAAGTGGTGCTGGGAAAACTGGACAGGTACATGTAAAAGTATGAGATTAGATCACTCCCTAACACCATACACAAAAATAAACTCAAAATGGATTAAAGACCTAAATGTAAGGCCAGACACCATAAAACTCTTAGAGGAAAACATAGGAAGAACACTCTTTGACATAAATCACAGCAAGATCCTTTTTGACCCACCTCATAGAGAAATGGAAATAAAAACAAAAATAAACAAATGGGACCTAATGTCACTTAAAAGCTTTTGCACAGCAAAGGAAACCATAAACAAGACGAAAAGACAGCCTTCAGAATGGGAGAAAATATTTGCAAACGAAGCAACTGACAAAGGATTAATCTCCAAAATTTAGAAGCAGCTCAGGCAGCTCAATATCAACAAAACAAACAACCGAATCCAAAAATGGGCAGAAGACCTAAATAGACATTTCTCCAAAGAAGATATACAGACTGCCAACAAACACATGAAAGAATGCTCAACATCATTAATCATTAGAGAAATGAAAACAAACCTACAGTGAAATATCATTTCACACAGTCAGAATGGCCAACATCAAAATATCTACAAATAATAAATGCTGGAGAGGGTGTGGAGAAAAGGGAACCCTCTTCCACTGTTGGTGGGATTGTAAATTGATACAGCCACTATGGAGAACAGTATGGAGCTTCCTTAAAAAACTAGAAAGAGAATTACCATACAACCCAGGTGTCATACAGAGTGAAGTAAGTCAGAAAGGGAAAAACAAATACCATACGCTAACACGTATATATGGAATCTTTAAAAAAAAAAAAAGGTCATGAAGTACCTAGGAGCAAGATGGGAATAATGACACAGAGCTACTAGAGAATGGACTTGAGGACGCGGGGAATGGGAAGAGTAAGCTGGGAAAAAGTCAGAGAGTGGCGTAGATATATATACACTACCAAATATAAAATAGATAGCTAGTGGGAAGCAACCGCATAGCACAGGGAGATCAGCTCTGTGCTTTGTGACCACCTAGAGGTGTGGGATGGGTAGGATTGGAGTTGGATACAAAAACAAGACCCATATATATGCTCTCTACAAGAGATCCACTTCAGACCTAGGGACACATACAGACTGAAAGTGAGGGGATGGAAAAAGATATTCCATGCAAATGGAAATCAAAATAATGCTGGTGTAGCAATTCTCATATCAGACAAAACAGACTTTAAAACAAAGACTATTACAAGAGACAGAGAAGGACACTACATAATTATCAAGGGATCAATCCAAGAAGAAGACATAACAATTGTAAATAATTATGCCCCCAACAAAGGAGCATTGCAATACATAAGGCAAATACTAACAGCCATAAAAGGGGAAATCGACAGTAATACAATCATAGTAGGGGACTTTAACACCCCACTTTCACCAATGGGCAGATCCTCCAAAATGAAAATAAATAAGGAAACACAAGCTTTAGGTGATACATTGAACAAGATGGACTTAACTGATATTTATAGGACATTCCATCCAAAAACAACAGGATACACTTTCTTCTTAAGTGCTCATGGAACATTCTTCAGGATATACCATACCCTGGGTCACAAATCAAGCCTTGATAAATTTAAGAAAATTGAAATCGTATCAAGTACCTTTTCCTACTACAACGCTATGAGACTAGATATCAATTAAAGGAATAAAACTGTAAAAAATACAAACACGTGGAGGCTAAACAATACATTACTAAATAACCAAGAGATCACTGAAGAAATCAAAGAGGAAATCAAAAAATACCTAGAAACAAATGACAATGAAAACACGATGACCCAAAACCTATGGGATGCAACACAAGTAGTTCTAAGAGGTAAGTTTATAGCAATACAATCCTTCCTTATGAAACAAGAAACATCTCAAATAAACAACCTAACCTTACACCTAAAGCAATTAGAGAAAGAGGAACAAAAAAAACCCAAAGGTAGCAGAAGGAAAGACACCATAAAGATCAGATCAGAAATAAATGGAGGGCGTCCCTGGTAGCGCAGTGGTTGAGAGTCCGCCTGACGATGTGGGGGAAGTGGGTTCGTGCCCCGGTCCGGGGGGATTCCACCTGCCGTGGAGCGGCTGGGCCAGTGTGCCATGGCTGCTGAGCCTGCGCGTCCGGAGCCTGTGCTCGACAATGGGAGGGGCCACGGCAGTGAGACGCCCGCGTACCATAAAAAAAAAAAAACACCAGAAATAAATGGAAAAGAAATGCAGGAAATGATAGCAAAGATCAATAAAACTAAAAGTTGGTTCTTTGAGAAGATAAACAAAATTGATAAACCATTAGCCAGACTCATCAAGAAAAAAAGGGAGAAGACTCAAATCAATAGAATTAGAAATGAAAAAGGAGAAGTAACAACTGACACTGCAGAAATACAAAGGATCATGAGAGATTATACTATAAGCAACTATATGCCAATAAAATGGACAACCTGGAGGAGATGGACAAATTCTTTAAAAAGCACAACCTTCTGAGACTGAACCAGGAAGAAATAGAAAATATAAACAGACCAATCACAAGCACTGAAATTGAAACTATGATTAAAAATCTTCCAACAAACAAAAGCCCAGGACCAGAAGGCTTCACAAGAGACTTCTATCCAACATTTAGAGAAGAGCTAACACCTATCCTTGTCAAACTCTTCCAAAATAGAGCAGAGGGGTTAACACTCCCAAATTCATTCTATGAGGCCACAATCACCCTGATACCAAAAGAAGACAAAGATGTCAGAAAAAAAGAAAACTACAGGCCATTATCACTGATGAACATCAATGCAAAATCCTCAAGAAAATACTAGCAAACAGAATCCAACAGCACATTAAAAGGATCATACACCATGATCAAGTGGGGTTTATCCCAGGAATGCAGGGATTCGGCAATATATGCAAATCAATCAGTGTGATAAACCATATTAACAAATTGAACGATAAAAACCATATGATCATCTCAATAGATGCAGAAAAAGCTTCTGACAAATTCAACACCCATTTATGATAAAAACCCTGCAGAAAGTAGGTATAGAGGGAATTTTCCTCAACATAATAAAGGCCATATATGACAAACCCACAGCCAACATCATTCTCAATGGTGAAAAACTGAAACCATTTCCACTAAGATCAGGAACAAGACAAGGTTGCCCACTCTCACCAATCTTATTCAACATAGTTTTGGAAGTTTTAGCCACAGCAATTACAGATGAAAAAGAAATAAAATGAATCCAAACCAGAAGAAGAGGTAAACTGTCACTGTTTGCAGATGACATGATACTATACATAAAGAATCCTAAAGATGCCACCAGAAAACTACTAGAGCTAATGAATGTATTTGGTAAAGTAGTAGCAGGATACAAAATTAATGCACAGAAATCTCTTGCATTCCTATACACTAATGATGAAAAATATGAAAGTGGAATTAAGGAAACACTCCCATTTACCACTGCAACAAAGGGAATGAAATACCTAGGAATAAACCTACCTAAGAAGACAAAAGACCTGTATGCAGAAAATTATAAGACACTGATGAAAGAAATTAAAGATGATACAAACAGATGGAGAGATATACCATGTTCTTGGGTCGATTGAGAGAGTGGCATGGACATATATACACTACCATATATAAAATAGATAGCTAGTGGGAAGCAGCCGCATAGCCCAGGGAGATCAGCTCGGTGCTTTGTGACCACCTAGAGGGGTGGGGTAGGGAGGGTGGGAGGGAGACGCAAGAGGGAGGATACATGGGGATATGTGTATATGTACAGCTGATTCACTTTGTTATACAGCAGAAGCTAACACGCCATTGTAAAGCAATTATACTCCAATAAAGACGTTTAAAAATATATCCAATTAAAAAGTCCCTCTTGTGTAGGAGCTTTGTTCACATCAGAACTGTGACAATCTGGCCAGTGGTGGGACAAAACTGGCCTACAGGAGTGGGGGCTCTTTCTTGTTTCCCATATCTGACTTCACTTTTAGTTAAAATTTTCTGCCTTCATACCTCCCTTCCATATTCCTTTTACTTTTCCCTACTTTGACAGGGAAAAAAAAAAAATTCTGATCCTGTTCATTTTTGAGAAGAGTTTAGTTGACTGACCTGCAGGGTCACCTCCTAGCGTGTCATATGCATCCACAGCGGAGTGGCAATAGCCCTGAATGTGTGTGTGTTCATGGCTCTGCCTGAAAAGGTTCCCGAATAAGTGTTTGCTGTGGGCCTACTATGTGCCTAACCACCGGGTTGAACATTAGTCTCATAACATAAACTCTAAAAAGTGTGGAGGTTATTCCCAGAGGTCATCAGTTTAACTCCCTTGCCCCACAGCAGCCCTGCTGGATGCCCATTCAGTCTTGCCTGCCCTCTTCCTGGGATGGAAAGTTAAGTTCTGTTTGAGTAAAATAGTCCATCTATGGTTTCCTCCTCTTGAAAATAGTTCCGTAGTTTGAGTCAGAATCATCAAATATTTTACTCAGTGATCCTGGGTTGGCTCTGTGGGACTGTTCAAGAAAAAGCTATTGTCATCCACAGACAAAGTTTGAAACAACTCTCATGCAGCCCTGTGGTCACCTCTTTCCCATTCACCCTTTGGTTCTTCTTATCTTAAAACCAACCTCTGGCTCCTTTGAATATTCCTCATGTGACATAACTTCCTAACCTTCTCACCTTAGTTATCTTCCTGGATATGCTCCAGTTTGGCAATATCATTATGAAAGTTGGCAATCTCCTTTATGGCAATCTCCTTTAAGAGGCAGTATAGAGTAGTGGTTAGGACCAAGAACCCTGGTGCCAGGCTGCTTGGGTTTGAATCCTGACTCTGCCACTTGCAAGCTGCATGACCCCGGGCAAGCTACTCAACTTCTCTGTGGCTCAGCTTCCTTAGCTATAAAATAAGAATATAATAGTGTCTACTCATAGGTCATAGTGAGGATTGAATAAGTTAATGTGTGTCAGCCACTTATAAAACACCTTTGCACATAGTAAGTGCTATACAGGTGGTGGTGTTATTATCTGAAAAAGAAAAGAACAGCAGGGAGGGTGATTGAAACCTCCTTCACTGAGTCTCCCCTTTTCCATAAGCAGCAGGAAGGCCAGAGAAGCAGGCCTCCATCCTTCCCTCCCTCCCTCCCAAGTACAACCCTCTGCAGAAGAGCAGCTGCAGATACCACCCAGAGCTTGCTCCTTTCATTTCCACAATAGACTGTAGGGACAGACTCACCAGAGGCTATGCAGAGGTCCGATGCTCAGCTGGGAGCACCCAGACCCTGCAACTTGCTCCAAAGCAAATGATGCCAGGCAATCTGGGAGAAGATGCTCAGTGGCCATAGGCCATTGGAGCAGTGGTTGGGGTAGGCAAGTCACTACAGAACACAATGGATATAGTGTTGGAGCTCCATCCACCCTCATCTTGCCCTCCTCTGCACCTGTGGGTGACCCAGGGGGTGCCAATTCTCTCACTGAAAAGTTGACAGTGGTGGCTCTCACCATGTGTGAGAGATCATATGAGTCACTTACTAGACAAGTCCTTCCTGCACGTGGAGGCATCAGGCCCTGTCCCTGCCCTCATTTACAAAATTAAACATTTACTTTCATATGACTCCCAGTGGTACAAGGATTTGTTCTTGGGTGATGAAAATATTCTGTCATTAGACAGTGGTGATGGTTACACAACTCTGTAAATACACTAAAAACCACTGAATCATACATTTAAAGGGATAAATTTTATGGCATGTGAATTCTATCTTAATAGAGTTGCTATTTTAAATAACAAAACCAGGTGGCCGGCCCACAGGCCACCCTTTGCCGACCTCTGGAAGAGCCCAACTAGCTCTCCCATTTTACGGTTGAGCAAAATGAGACCAAAGAGGAAGAAAACTAACACTTGCTGAACAGCAAGTATGTGCTGTGTTATGGGCATTTTCATGTAAATTATCATACGCAACATCTGGTTGTTTGGAACAAAAGCAATGCAATGAAAAACACATGTAAAACAAGTAGTAAGATGCCCTGGGCACAGTAGATGTTCAAATCGTCCTTTAACAGAAAAGGACAAAGAAAAGCAACAGCTGACCCAACAGTGGGTCTCTTGGCCATTATGCCATCTGTACATAAAGGATGGACTTAAATATTTAACAGTGTGACTCCTTTGAAAAAAAGAAAAAAAAAAGTTGGCACAGTCCACTAAGACATACAGAACTGGCTGTGTTTGGAGACATCCAAAGGAACTGGTTATGGCTGGAGAAGCTCAGAACATTCCAGCTACGGATGCAGGCAGGCTCTTAGTACTTTACCTAGAGAGCTCTCTGCACTGTCTGAAGAGACATCCACACTATTGCTCTAGGTAAGATAGTTCCACATGACAAAAAGACGTAGCCCTTGGACTCATCAAAGATGGGACAAATCCTTTCCCCTAAGACGATGCTCAGCGCTCCAGCCTACCAGCGTTTCATCAGCTGAGGTCAGCAAAGGTTCACTATTTTTTTTTTTTTTTTTTTTTTTTTTTTGCGGTACGTGGGCCTCTCACTGTTGTGGCCTCTCCCGTTGCGGAGCACAGGCTCCGGATGCGCAGGCTCAGCAGCCATGGCTCACGGGCCCAGCCGCTCCACGGCATGTGGGATCTTCCCACACCGGGGCGCGAACCCTCATCCCCTGCATCGGCAGGCGGACTCTCAACCACTGCGCCACCAGGGAAGCCCAAGGTTCACTATTGATGAAAGACATCCCTACCTTCAGTACTTGCTGAGAACCTGGAAGAGGGAGACCCAGATGGTAAACCCAGGTGTTTCCAAGGCAAGCTAGTCACACAACTCAGCCCACGGGGGTGATTTCAGGACGTGCAATTCTGTACTATGGGGGTGGGGAGAAGAGGCACTAAAAAGGAACCTCAAGACCTGCTTCACAGCTCAGGCACCAGCACTTAGGAAACAAGCTGCAGTTCCCCAGGTTTTAGAAAATGCAACAGTAAGAGCTATAAAAATGCTGACGAGGGGGACCCACTGTCTTTGCCAAAAAACCACAGAACTTTCTCTTTGCACTTCCAACTTCTGAACAAAGCATCATCAAGAAGAAAATACAGCTCCCCAGATCCCTATGGCAAAAAAAAAAAGACCTCGGGAAATGAAAAAGCCTATATACATGTGTGTTGGTGTGGGGAAGAGTGATTAGAATGAGGAAATAGGCAGGAATGTACAGTGGAGAAAGGACAGCCTCTTCAATAAGTGGTTATGGGAACACTGGACAGTTACATGTAAAAGTGTGAGACTAGATCATTCCCTAAATTGAGCTATTTGTAATGAGGTGGATAGACCTAGAGTCTGTCATACAGAGTGAAGTAAGTCAGAAAGAGAAAGACAAACACCGTATGCTAACACATATATATGGAAAGAAAAAAAAAATGTCATGAAGAACCTAGGGGTAAGACAGGAAAAAAGACACAGACCTACTAGAGAATGGACTTGAGGATATGGGGAGAAGGAAGGGTAAGCTGTGACAAAGCGAGAGAGAGGCATGGACATATATACACTACCAAACGTAAGGTAGATAGCTAGTGGGAAGCAGCCGCATAGCACAGGGAGATCAGCTCGGTGCTTTGTGACTGCCTGGAGGAGTGGAATAGGGAGGGTGGGAGGGAGGAAGACGCAAGAGGGAAGAGATATGGAAACATATGTATATGTATAAATGATTCACTTTGTTATAAAGCAGAAACTAACACACCAGTGTAAAGCAATTATACTCCAGTAAAGATGTTTAAAAAAAAAAAAAGAATGAGGAAAAATGGGGAAAGCGTGGGTGCCAAACAGAGCTATATCAAGAAAGGCTGTTCCTGGAACATGGGGCTCAAAGTGGGAAACATAGTACATTTTTTCATGTAGCAGTAACATTATGAATGGTGTTTTATATTGTACAGTATTATTAGAACTACAATCCATCTACACAAAAAAATTAAAATGGATTGGGAATGTATTTGGTAACAACCGCTAATCGATCACATTATTGCTCAACACTAGAAGGCAATTTGGGAGTTTGTATCAAATGCCTTAAAAAGTGCATGTCCTTTTGACCCCGTATTCAACTTCCATAAATTTAATTCTCAAATTTCCAGAATTCATGGTACATTCATACAATGGAATATAAAGCAGCCATTTAAAAAAATGAGGTAGAGTTATGTATAATTAACCTGGAAATAAGTCCACAATATAATTAGTATAAGAAAGCATTAGAAAACGATATATGACATTTTATCATTTTTGTCCTAAATAATGATAAGTACATAAAGAAAAAAAAAAAACTAGTGGGTTATAGACTTAATTGTTATTACTTCAAAGAGATGAAATCACTGACCTTACCTTTCTACCTACGTACTTCTGTATTGTCAGAATTTTTTTTACAAAGTGTATATAGCTTTTCTATTTAGAAAAAAATGAAAGTATTTCTCTTTTGATTATTTGATTAAGTATCTAATATACATATATACACACACGCTATGTAAAATAAGCAACTACAACACGTCATTCTACTAGCTGCAAAGAATGGCTATGCCATGATTTGTTTAAGCGCTTCTCTATTGTGGATACTTAGATTGTTTCCAAATTTTTGCAACTATAAGCAGAACTTAGATGGAAATCCTTGTGGCTAAATATTTGCACGTATCTTTAATTATTTCTTTAGAATATATTCCTAGAAGTGAAATTTCAGGCTCAAGATGTGGGCACAATTAAGGACTTTTGACCCATATTGCAAAATTATCTCATAAAATGTCAGTGCCAATTTACCATTTCAAGTACAGTGTGGAGGTAGCCTTTTCCCTTCACCCAGGCCTGAATATTACTACCTCTTTTCCAAGTGTGAACAATTTGGTAAGCAAAATGACACATCGTTATTTTTATTTGTATTTCTTTAATTACTAAGGAAAATATCATTCATAGTCACTTATTGTCTATTTGTTTTTATTGTGTGACCTGCTTATTGATATCTCTTGCCCACTTTTCTACTAGGATCTCTTTCTTCCTGGTTTGTAAGAGTTTTTTGTCTAATATTAGCCTTTTGTCATTAAGGCTAATATACGTCACTTGCCTTTTTGCTTTGTTTAAGGCATTTTTTATATTCAGAAATTTTTAATTTGTATATATTTTCTCAACAATAAAATCACTCAGAATTCCAAATTACTGACCTGTAAGTGGGCATTTGAAATATACCCCGTTGTACATATAGGGTCTTGTATACGAGCTAGCTACTTCAATATATGTTCTCATATCTTTTCTGCATGTAAGCTCCTTGAAGGCACAGACCGTGACATTTCTTGACTCCACCATAGCCAACCAGCTCACAACCCAGAACGTAGCAGAGCTCCAAAATGTCTGAGATGAAAAAATATTGTGTCTGGGACCTGCTTTGAAGCAATCCAGTTTGGGGTGGGAGATGAAAATAGGGTAAAGATGAGACAGAATCAGCCACATGTTAATCATTGTTGAATCTGGGTGACAGGTAGGTACACGGAGTTCATTATACTATTATTTCTACATTTTTGTATGTTTGAACATTTCCATAAGCAAAAGGAGCTTTTTTTTTTATGTTTGCTTGATTGATTGGTCAACAGCATCAGAGAGGGGACTTCTGGGATAATAATGGTAATGAAAATGAATTACATATGCATCAAGGACACTTCTGTAGCATAAAAAAGTCAAGAGCACAGGCCTTGAAATTAGGCACAAATCCTTAGTGACCTTGAACATGTTATTCAACCCCTCTGAAACTCAGTTTTCCAGTATAAATAAGGGTAGTAATAACTACCTCAAAAGGTCCTAGTAAAGATTAATGGGTGTAAAACTCAGTGCCTGGTACCAAATAGCACTCAATAAAGAGTTGCCATCATTATTATTCAGTGCTGCGTAAGCTTGACAAGCTCTAGCCAACATCCTGGTGGTGGTGATCCCATACCCTTCACTACTGAAATCGCTACTACGGCTCTGACTTCAGTTATATTGGGCAGCAGAAAACAGCTTGGCAGAGGACTCGGTAGACCAGATGTCAGGAGTTACATTCCTGATACCTAGAAGGGAAAACAGATAGGACCACGCCAAAGGACAAAACCAGTAGCTCCCAACCTTACTCAACAGGTCAGCAAAAAGCCTTAACTCCACATTCCAGTGACACAACCAAGAACAGGAGTGATGAAGCCCTTACAACAGCAGGTCATTCACAACTTGGACCGAACCCTGGCATCACCTGGGAGCTTGAAATAATAACAATGTCTGGGTGCCTCTCCCAGAATTTGATTTAATGGTCTGAGATGTGGACTAGATATCAAGGTTTTTAAAAACCTAATGTTGTAATGTTTACCACTCTGCTGTGTGAGTTGGGCTGGGGGGTATTGAGGGAAGCGGTCAAGGGGAAACAAATTAGAGAACAGAGACCATTGCATCCCACATGAACCCCATTAAAGGCAACCCAGTCACGTGGGCCCAAGCTGTGTCCCATGCCAGACAAACCCAGTCCCATTAGGGTCCTCTCACTCCCTCCATAAACTTCAAGAGCATGTTACTGAGTAATAATTCACAGGACTAAAACATGTTATTAACACCAGGATGCATGCATGTCAATATTCTAAACAATATTAAAACAATGTATCTGCTCTCTGGGTTTTGGTCTTAAAAAAGAAACAAAAACAAAGAAGTCCAGCTAAGAGACAGTGGAGGCTGGAGGAGGGAGAAAAGCATTTTTTTCTCCTAGCCTTTTGGCAGCCTGTCAGTACAATTGAAGCACACTCAAAGAGGCAGACTCATTTTGTGAAGTTATTGCAGTGTCTTTGATCAAGGGAAAAGGCACATCCATTTCAGTCCCTGTAACGGGGACTGACCAGCTGTCTGGCTTCCTGGCTGCCCACTGGGGTGATCCAGCCTCGAGCCTGCAGACACATGGCAGTGCTTAGTGTGTCAAACAAATGAGGGGGCTCTTGACTGTCTATCCACCCTTTGCTGCACTTCAGGGGCCCCCTCACTTAGCAATTCTGCCTGGACTAATCTGGAAGTTCCCCTCCCCGGCAAACACCACCTGGTCCAGCCTGGCCTCACCGAAACAAAAGCTGGCCAGCGGCTGTCTGTCACGAGGCAGCAAACGCTTCAGAACCAAGGGGGCAGGGGTCAACCGTTCTCATAAGTAACACACTCAGAATTACAGAGGTCTAGAGAAAGGGGGAAAAAAGGATTCCGCCTCCTCCTTATTAGCCTCGTCTCAGCCCCAAACTCAGCTGTGAGGGGTTTGATTTTCTCCTGCATACATGAATTCTCAGCACAAAGATCACCTGCACTCTTTTCACTAGAAAAAATGATAAAGAATTGATGGGGGGGAAGCTTCGACAAAAGACTTTCTTTTCCTTAGGTGACATCATCTGTAACATCTTGGGAAGATTTGAGCAGTAGAACCAGAGTAGAGATGGGGATAATGATGATGATAATGACAGATATCCATATAGCATTTATGTGTTCCAAACTCATTTAATCCTCATCACAACCCTATGAGGTAAGCTACAGCAATACTCAATAATAGTAATAATAATAGTAACATGTAACACATATAATATAATAATAATTATTACCACATAGAACGACAATGGAGATCACAGTCTCCATTTTTCACATAAGGGTACTGTGACCCAGGGAAGTTCAGCAACGCGCCTGAGGTGGTGCGTGCGTTCATGCCCAGGCCATCTAGCTCCAGGAGCGGTGTGCTAACTACCGCACTAGGCTGCCTTCCTCCAGTCTCCACCTCAGAGCCTCCTTTGTTTTTTTTTTAATAGGCATTTTTATTTCTATAGAAAAGAAACAAAACAGTATAATATTCAAGTTAAAGGAGAGAGCTTGATTAAACCTCTCAGAATGGAATTTTAGTACATATTTGTTTTTTATATAGATATGAATTTTAATATTTTTATACATTTCATCTAAAATTTTGCACCATACGTTTATTTTATTTATTATGATAGCTACACATTAAAGAGTCACATTTCTGGGAGAATTTTGAGACGGGGTGAAGTCACGATAAAACATGGGACGCTTCACGAATTTGCATGTCACCCCTGGCCATGCTCATCTTCTCTGTATCGTTCCAATTTTAGTACACGTGCTGCCGAAGTGAGCACTCAGAGCCTCCTTTAAAGCTGCCAGTTCAGAGAACAGCAAGAGTATTGAGGGCTTTGGAGCTGGAGGGATCTGAGTTGGACTCCCAGCTCCCTGGCCACTCTGCGACCCGCTGTGGTTGCATCTTCTGTAAATGAGGACACTAACACCTACCTGGCAGGCTTGTGGTGAGACTTAAGCAAGAAAATGAATAAAAGCACCTCTCACAGGGTGGGCAGCCAAGGTCAGCTTAACCCTGTGGTTCTCGATCCTGGCTTCCCCATATCCTCAAGTCCATTCTCCAGTAGGTCTGCGTCTTTATTCCCATCCTGCCCCTAGGTTCTTCATGACTTCTTTTTTAGATTCCATATATATGTGTTAGCATACGGTATTTGTGTTTCTCTTTCTGACTTACTTCACTCTGTATGACAGACTCTAGGTCCATCCACCTCACTACAAATAACTCAGTTTCGTTTCTTTTTATGGCTAACTGGCTGAACACTTGAATCAGCGGGGAAACTTTAAAAAATACGGAGTCCCGACCTCACCACCCCTCCCATTTCCACTTCCACCTGCCCTTGGTCTGAAATCAGCAATCCCCTGGGCCCAGCCCCGAAATGAAACCTGAAACCCAGTGGACCAGAGGCCAGCCTACAGCCTTTGCCCCAAGACTCAGGATTACTGGGAAGCTGTGTAAGTCCTGAGGCCTCTGCTTCCAGCCCTCAGGTAGTAGTCCCCGGACACTACTCCACTCCACAGAGGGAATCTGGGCACCAGGCCCGTCCCAAGCAAGTGCTGACCCACCCTTGTCCAGTGGTCCTCCCCACTTTCTTAGAGCCACCTCCGCCCCTAGACTGTGTCCCCACCTGCAGCCTGAAAGCTTTACCACCCCGTTGTCCCATGCTGCCCGTGTTTCAGTCTGTGCCAACTTCAACATAGCCAGCATTACTTTTACACAAGCTCTAGCCAGCAGATCATACAGGATCAGAGGTAGGACTGCCTGAAAGGAAATTTTAGAATCCGAGTGTATGCACACACGAGTGTACATGCACGCACATGCAGACACCACACACGCACACAGATACCACATACCACACATCACACGCATATACCACACACACATACACAGGCACCCACATACACAGACAACCCCGCCCACACACGGAAACCACACAACACAGACACACATGCACAGATACCACACAACACACACATACACCGCACACAGACACACACACACAGACAACCCTCACACACACACAAACCACACAACACATGCACACAATATCACACACCACACAACATACACCATACGCACACACAGATACCCACACACACAGACAACCCCCCCCCACACACACACAGACACACAGATACCACACACCCACACATGCACTCACACTCCACAACCCCCAGATACTTTACACTCAAAGGGAGCAGAGCTTTGTTAGAGGTTTGGGGGCGGGAAGGAGGGGCATATAAAATGGGTAGTAATAAACAGTGAAGGGAATATGGGGGTTGCCCATGGAAACTGGCGAGGATAAGAAAAAATAATCAGCCTACATTTGACAGAAGAGAAAAATGAAGACGGCCAGCAGGGAGGATGGGGACCAAGCAATGCCAGTTTCCTGGCTCGTACCTGCATGAGCCTTTCAGGACCCACTGCCAGCTGGCAAGGGGTGGCATGGGGCCCAGGACGGGGAGGCCGGCCCCAGAAAGCAACATGGAGGGTGTCAGAGAGTCCTCAGCTGTTTCCAGAAAGCGAGGCTCTCAGGGCCCTCCTGCTCCCAGGCCCTTCCCCCCAGCCTCAGCCCAGGACCCAGGGCTGAGAGACGTGGCCAAGGCCTACCTGGGTAAAGGAGCCATCCTCGCTGCACTCCGGGACAAACACCGCCTCCTGGGGCTTCTTGGCTTGCTCGAGGGCCTGAGCCCGCTCCAGGCGACACTTGCTCTGGCCAGCGTCTAAAAGAGGGAGGAGTGCATTTGAGATTCACTTGGATCCCACACAGGAGCCATGGACAAAGCAGCTGCTGGTTATAGAAATGCTGGGGAAAAAGCACTCTGCCGTGCAGGGGGCCCACACACAGCCAGCTGGCTGTTCCAAGGGCACAAGGGCAGGGGCTGGTGAGTGCCACGTGGCCTCACCTTCCTCTTAGTGGTACTCAGAAAAGTTGGGTGGGGGGTGGTCATATTTATACGAAGATCTGTTTATTCTTTTTCTCCCAAGTATCCCCAGGCCCTCCTAGGGAAAAAAATGTTCTACTTCTATTATTTTTCACTGGGTTTATTCAAAAACACGCAAGCCCAAGGAGTCTCAAAGATGTTTTGTAGTTCAAGAACTGCAAGCACTTTCTTTGGGAAATCAGAATTCGAGAGCAGCTGGCTTAGCCTCCCACAATTCCTGTAACAGCTCTGATCAGTCCAGGGGTCACAAACTCAAATACCTACAGGGCATAGGAAAGTGATATAAATTAGAGAAGGGGCTGGCCGTGTGAAGAATGGCATTCAGCTTGGCAACACCATAGGGAGTGCTGAGGACTGTGGCAAACTGGAAAACGGGAGGACGTAGCTACTACTCAGCTCCAGCCACATGTTTGCCTTGAAGGAGGGAACTCAGACGTAACATCACCAGAGCTTCCAATTTTTTATGGGAAGTACAAAAATCCAGACTTTTAGGTTGAATTTCCCAACTTTTAAATGCTGTCTCAAATGTTTTAAATATTTTTAAACATGCGAGCAGACCAAACAAAATACATCTGTTGGCCAACAATGTGGAATTCCTATTTAGGAGCCAGCCACAATGTCTTGCCATTTTAAGCACCTCTACAAAAAAAAATAATAATAATAAAAAATAAAAGCACTAGCCAAATAGCATATCTCTCTAAGCCCTGGTGGCAGTGTTTAAAAGCCAGAAAAGTACTCATCCTTCACTGGGCCAGTCCTCCTTCCCACACTGCCCGGTGGAAAGGACATGGGGAGAGGTTGGCAAGTGAAATGAACAGACTCATTCTGAGCTCTCCCTATGGGGAGTGCCCCACGCAGGGAGCGTGGAGCTCAGGTATCTCTCCTCTGCTGGGCACATGCACACTCACCTCTGCATCTACCTCGATGTACCACACCCAGGGTTGGGTCTCGGCACTTGGCTCGCTGGTACTCACACATGGACTCGTAGGACCTGCCGTCAGAGGCACAGATAGGTTTGGGTTGAGTCCTGGAGCAGTGGAGGTTGCACTGAGGGTCACGGTCACTTATGAGAAACTAGGTTGGAAAAAAAGTGAAAGGGTACAGAGGTTACTTTTGCAAGAAAAGTAAGGATGAGTCCGTGACTTCCAATACTAGTTTGCCCTTGGGAAGCAAGTCCAGAATAAACCCAAAGTTATTAAACCCTAGAAGTGGTAGGAAACTAAGCAGCCACAAACTCTAACCAAGGAAGGCATCCTGTTCTCAGTAATTCACACACAGGATCTCATTAATCCTCACAACCCTATGGAATAGGAACTACCTATTCTGTAGATAAGGAAACTGAAGGCTAGAGAGAGGTAACTTGCCCGGTTGTACACAGCTCTAAGTGGTGAATTTGAACCTAGATTGGTCAGAGGTCAAATCCAAGCTTTCACCATTGGGACAGTTGGTCTCCTGGTCCACGCTGATGGTCTCTGCACTTGGCTCTATTTGGGTACCTCCCCAAACCAAGAACTCACTAGCAATCTCTACTTTCCATCTTTGGAAAGTTTTATTGATTAGAAAGTAGTACTGAGCCCCCAAATCTATCACCTTTCCATTCTGCCCACTGCTCTCTAGCAGAATACAAGTTAAGCAATTTTCTATGAGAAAGGAATTTCCTGATTTAATATATCATCATCATCAGATTGTGAAATGCTGAGTTAAACAGTTTTCTTTACTGCAGGACTTCCCAGACACCTTTGGTGCATTCGTACGCATTATGAATCTCCAAGAGGTATAGCAGATTAAAGATACGTAGCTGCAAAGTATTTGCCACTCTTCCTGTTGAGCTGTGGAGTCTAATTCCCCTCCTTTGAATCTGGGCCAGCCTCAGTAACTTGCTTGACCAATAAAATGCTGTGGCAGTGATGTGCTGGGACTTTTGAGCAAGGTTACATGAAGCCCTGCAGTTTCTTCCCGGGCCTCTTGCAACACTCACTCTGGGGGAAACCAGCCACCATGTAAGAAGCCCAACAACACTGAGACTGCCATGCTAGGAGGAAGCCCAAGCTAACATGAGGCGAAACCAAGTGGAGAGAGAAATGCCCAACCAACACGGGCACGGAGACATGTGAGTGAGGAAGCCTTCAGATGAGTCTAACCTCAGCAATCATCTGACTGCAACCAACAGAGATGAAAAGGAGTCACTGCTTGAGAGACCCTGAGCAAGACCCGCCCAGCTGAGCCCAGTCAACTCGCCAGAACCGTGAACGTTAATAAGTTGTTTTAAGCCAATAAGTTAAAAAATTTTTTTCCTATTGAAGTACAGTTGATTTATAATGTTTCAGGCGTACAGCAAGCCATTAAGTTTCGAGTGGTTTGTTACACAGCAATAGATAACCAGATCAAGAGCATATACGATTATGTATCTCCCAAATTTATTTGACCATGAACCCCTTTCCCAGTGAACCCCTGTTAACAACTGCAGAATACAGCTGGAAAACAATAACTGGACAATACAATCCACAACTCACCCCTGCACAGGATCAACTTCCCTCAGGCTGCCCCTGCTTAAAACCCTTGAGTGGTGCCCCTCTGTCCCTGGGGACCTTCCCATGGTCTCCTGGTCTGGCAGATCTGACGCTGGGGCCCCTTCTCTGGCCTCAGCTCTTCCTGTTCTGTCCCCACCTTGCTCACTGCTGGTCGGGTACACTGGCCTACTTTCCAGTTCCCAAATGGGCTACATTTGCTCCTACCCCTGGGCCTTTAGACACACTGCTCCTTCTCCCTTTCCTCCCACCCCTACTCAGATTTGGGTTCATCTGGGAGGTTCTCCCTGACTCTCACAGGTGAGGACGGGTCCCCCTCTAATAACCTCTCACCCCACACTTTTCCTTCAGGGCTCTTAACACAGTTTGATGATGAATTGATTTGTGTGATTTGATTAGCAATGGAATCCCCCACTCTGAGCTCCAAGAAGACAAAGATTCTGTCTCTTCTGTCTGTGAATACATCTCCAGCATCCAGCACAATGCTGGGGTACTTGATTATTTGTGGGATGAACGCATCCCTGAAGCAGCCTTTCCCACACAGCATTTACCTCCAAACCAGCTGGTGTGACGTGACAGGCCTGGTCTCCCAGGCTCCTGCCACCCCCGGGGATCACTGGGCCACTCCCCTACCCCACTCCCCATCTCCCTTTCTAAGCTTTCCCCCTCCCTCCCACATTACATGGTGGGCAGAGGTGGGCCACAGCTTCTTGCCCTAGCTCTACTTCAGAACATAAGTTATCTCCGAGGCTGAGAGGTGGGTCTCTTCTCTCTCCATCCCCAACCCAGGCCCCTCTGCCACTACAGCCCTCTAAGCCTCCAACCCACTGGGCACCAGGGAAAACTTGGGACCCAAAGGTCCAGCTGAATGACGCAGGCTTGGAAGCCCTGGCTCTGGGCACCTGGATGTGCACAGGACCCAGGTGGCTGCAACCAGCAAAGCTGGACTAGAAGTCTCTCTTTTTCCCTCAGACTCATTCCTCATGTGTCTGCAGCCCAGAAATGCAGCCAGACTTGGCTCTGTAGTTCTGCCTGGTGAGCAGCAGGCGCTGGCCAGAGGCTGGGATCAGTGTTCTCACACTCTGGCTTGCAGGCCAACCAGTAGCCTCAAAGCTGTCCAAGAACAGATCAAGACACTGCTGTCACGCTACTCTCTCCTGGTCCGTGGAAGTCAGGGCTACTTACATGAAGTCAGACCCTGCTTTTAAGACCTATTTGTTAGTTATTTTGCCATGTCAATCCCCAGGAGCCAGGGAACAGCATGCCCTTTGTTCTCACGATCACACAAGGAGAGAAATATCCGTATCTTCTAACACCTGAGAAAATCAAGGAACTCATCCTTGGTCACAGAAGGATCTGGTTGCCAGACCTTAAGTCTGAAGAGTGATAATAATAAGTGCTGATAATTATACATCACTTACGATACGTTAACTAATTTAACCTTCCCAATAGCCCTACGAGGCAGGGTACGCTAAGTGTGCGTCAGTGCTGAACTTGACACCCAGGGCCTGGCTCCAGAGCCACGCTTCTAACCACTACACCGAACTGCCTTGAATTATTACAGAGTAGCACTGCAAACAGAAACTCTGACCCAATTGCAAAATTGGATTCAGTTTGGGATTAGCAGATACAAACTACTATATAAAAAGTAAAAAAACAAGGTCCTACTGTATAGCACAGGGAACTATATTCAATATCTTGTAATAAACTATAATGGAAAAACAACAAACAAACAAACAACTGGATTCCCAAGTCAAAAACTGTTTACCAAGAGCCTACTCCATGTGAGACACCAACTGCTGAAGATCCAGATAAGACAGCCCTGCCCTCCAGGCACTTTAAACCTACTGTGAGAAGCTCCTCATACAGCTTTGTTCACCTTCAAAAAAGAGGAATTGTGGAAGACATAGTTTCTTTTCAAACTCAAAGAGGTTGCGCTGTTGTCTCTTCACAGCTCATGGGAGAGGGGGGCTGCAGGCATCCCTGTGGTGTTGAAGAACAGGCCATAAATTTGGTTTGGAAATGGTTTGCCCTGGGCCAACAGAGATGCCATAGCAGCTCTGCCAGAGACCAGCTTCATAACTAGGGAAACACTGCCTGGAGAAAGACAGGTTAAAGGCAGCTTCAGAATAAGCCCCACCTTTCTCCACACACGGAGATCCTTCCGGGCTTTGGGACCATTCCCAAAACGGTCCATCTAGAAATGACTGCCCCCAAGGCCAAGGGAAAAAGTTCTGAAACAGTCCAGGACCATTGCTAAAGACCATCTCCAATCATCTGTGGTGACTAATTTTTATCTATTTCAGGAACCAAAAAAGACAATGAGTTCTATAAAATGGAGGGTTTTTTTTTAATTGAGGTATAGTTGATTTACCATTTTGAATAAGCTTCTGGTGTACAATCAGTGATACACAATTTTTAAAGATTATACTCCATTTACAGTTATTATAAAATATTGTCTATATTCCCTGTGCTGTACAATATAGCCTTATTTATAAGGCTATATTGTGCAGCTTATTTATTTTATACATAGCTGTCTTTACCTCTTAATCCTTTACCCCTATCTTACCCCTCTCCCCACTGGTAACCACTAGTTTGTTCTCTATATCTGTGAGTCTGTTTCTTTTTTGTTATATTCACTAGTCTGTTGTATTTTTTAGATTCCACATATAAGTGATGTCATACAGTATTTGTCTTTCTCTGCCTGACTTATTTCACTAAGTGTAATACCCTCCAAGTCCATCCATGCTGTTGCAAGTGGCAACATCTCATTCTTTTCTATGGCTGAGTAGTATTTCACCCCCACCTCCAGGGACCCTAGGGCATTACTTGGGTCCACAAACACTGCTTGTTCAGCCATCCACTGATCCACTTTTATACTTAACAAGCAAGCACTATGATGCCCCCTGCATGCGAGGCATGGGAAGCAGAACACAGCCAGCATAGTCCTGCCCTCAACGAGCTTGCACTCTAGGGTGGAGAGAACAAGCAACCTGACACTGATCGTGCAGCAAGGGAACAGGATACCACAGGACCAAGAGAAGATTTCATTCTTGGGACTCGGCAATGCTACAAAGCCACAGACTCCAAAAGAACTTTCTGCAGTGATGGACATGTTCTATATCTGTGCCATCCAGTGTGGAAGCCACAAGCCACGTGTGGCTATGAAGCACTAAATCGTAGCTGATGCAACTGAAGAACTAAATCTTTAGTTGCATTTAGTTAACTTAACTTTGCATAGCCATATGTGGCTAGTGGCTGCCAGATTGAAGAGCACAGCTATTGTGGGGAGGGGCGGGGGGGTGGGGAGAGAATGGCTCACGCTCACTGGAGTTTCTCCTAGTTGAGCCAAGCTACGACAGACTGGACCAAGAAGCAGATCCTGCGATAATATCTGCATTTGGAAACTGGACATGAAATCATGAATTCATTATTATGGGTTTCAACAGCAGAACATCCCAGGAGTTCAACACAGTCCACCTGCAGTCACAAAGACAGATTTTTCTTCTCTTCTGGAGACAAGAGGGACAGGCTGCAAGTCCCCAGGACCTCCCATGACTGGGTCATTTCTCTCCACCCACAGACAAAGCTTGAAGAGTCTGAGTCACCCTGCTGGAACTGAACCCCCGGGCCACAGAAGTCTGTTGTGGGCTCAAGAGCAATCAGAGTTGGTGGAAATTTTTGGTGCTGGGCAGAGGCAAGCTGTCTCGCCGACGAGGCAGACGCTAAACCATTTCCCTCTGGGGAGGAAATAGTATTTTCATAAAAATCCTCACATCCATTCCCTTCCTTCTTCCTCACCAAAAGACAACAAAAACAAAATAATTATGTTAAGTATGATTGTGTAATACAGAAACCAAACAAAAGGGGCCGGGACAATTGTGCGTTTGCAAACGGTTCCTATTCCCTCCCTCTCTCCTTGGGGAGTGAGTGATTCCAAAGCAAACACACAGCATTTTGTGTTCTGCTCACATTTGTAAAGTAGGACAAGCACTTGAAATACATAAAAACATTCCATCCTTCCTATTGGAAAAGTAAGCTGCCGATGGGGGCTGTGTTCACCAGAGAAGAGATGGGGGTAAATGAAATCAATGTTAGACCTACAGTCCCTTCTGTCTGAAATGCGCACACGTTGATCCTTGCCCTCAGGTTCCAGAAGAGTAGAATGTAAACCCTGCCACAGCTTTTGCTCAGGGAGACCACTCCAGTACCACAAGCTGTGTTAGGTTTGACAGACTGCCAAGTTTCCATGACAATAGAGGGAACAACAGAGGCAGCCTAAGGTTCCATCTGGGAGGAAATGTTCAATTCTTTATAATAGGGAGTTGGTTTCACAGCCTTAACTTCCACCTGTACCATGCTGATTTCACCAGCATCTAAAATTCTAAAAAGGCATCTTGCTGGAAACATGCCTATATCTATATTTTTCCCAGGTATAGAAGGGGGGGCAGGAACTGTACTCTACAACCAGGGCAATGGTTTGGAAGTGTGAGGTCCACAAGTTGGAGGAGCAAGTGGCATTCCCTTTATGATATCAGACTAAAAATCACAGGCCAAACTCAAATAATTTGAGGTTTTTTTTAAAATAAATTCATTCGTAACACAGCTTCGGCTACTCACTTTTAACTTTTTTGTTTCACTCATCAATTGCTGGAAAACAAACCACCCCCATACTTAGTGGCTTCAAACTATTCATCGTTTCTCCCAATTCTACGCGTTGGCTGGGCTCAGCTGGGAGGTTCTTCTGATCCACATGGTTTCAGCTGAGATAACAGCCAGGCTGCATTCATCTGGGAGCATGGCTGGGGCCTGGAGCATACACTGTGACTTCAGGCACTGCTGGTGCCTAGTTGGAGTGCCTGAAGTGGCAGGGAGCCTGGCTGGGCTTCTCTCTCCAGCAGGTTTTCTTCTTTTATCCATGATGACTTCTTTCAATCCTAAATCTCACGTATAGATGTTTGACTTTTTGCCACCAAACTTTCTCCCAAGTTCCAATTCCATACCGCCACTGAAGTCACCATCCTAAGAAGCAAATGCTTTCATGTTTTAAACGCTACTGTTAACTTCCTTGGAGCTCCTACTGCCTTGTGTTCATATGTCTATCAAAACCCTTGATATACTTCATTATCATTTATGTAGGTACATGTCTAGAAAAGACTGTGTCTTATTCTTCTTTATATACACAGGGCCTAACCCAGTGCCTGATCCAATGCAGTTGTTCAATACATGTTTGAAGAATGAATGGGTGAATATCAAACCTTACCTAAAAGATACCCTCTTTCTATCACTTACTATAAAAAGAGATATTCTTTGTCCAGCCACCACCAAAAGCTTAACACTCTCAAATGCATAGAATAATGGAAGCTGTTGGGTCCCTTTTTTTTTTCTTTTAAGAAAAATCTATCAGATAAAGGAAGCCATACATTAACCATTGGATTTTCCCCTTGAATTTAAGGAGAAAAACATCCCTGAGTCACTGAAGAGAATGTAGCTGAGCGGCTGAGACAGTATCCATATACCCACAGTATCATCATAAGATATCATCAGTAATTGTCCCTAGAATTCATTCCCAGTGAAACTGGCCTTAGCCTGAGAATTTTCCTCACAAAGCCTTGGAAGGCTTTCCACCACCCTGCAGATAAGTCATGTCACCCATAAGTCTGGCAGTCATCTGAGATGCCCAAGGTTGCTAAGCCTGAAGTGAGTTATGTTAAGGCAGGAAACTCTGACAGTTTAACAGCCAATGTGATTAGCACTCTGGTTTTTCTGAGCTACCATATGCACGTACTTGAGTAAGAACAATAGCCAGATTCATTTATTAATCATATTTTTGACACCCTGAATTTATTTTTTCCATAGAATCAATGTTATAAATAATGGTGAGTGTCCCAACCCAACCTGCTAATGTCTACTTGGAAGGAAGAGAAGGAGGAGCCCTACCCCGTGTGCCTGCTGAGTAGGTAACGGGCACGGTCAAGGCCCCCAGTGCCAGCTCCCCGAACTGGGTTGAAATCCTTGGTCCCCTTGTGCTGTTCCTTCCTGCCTCGGGATTTGGCACGTGTGGGCCCTTTTCCCTGGACTGTGCTTCCACCTCATAAACTCCTATTCATCCTTCAATCTCAGTGCAGAGGCTGCTTCCTCAGGGCATTTGACTTCTCTGCTAAGTCAGGACCCTGTGATAAGCCTCCACACACTCTGCACTTTCCACTGTGGCCTGGGTCACGATTGTAATTAAATAACCAACTATTTAATTATATGTTCCTTGCCCCTCCTCCCCACTAAGCTGAAAGCTCCCGGCAGGCAGGAACCACAATCTGCTGGGTGTCACCCTGCTGGATCCCCAGTGCCCAGCAGGGGCCTCGCCCAATAGATGCAATAAATATCTATTGAGTGAATGAATGAAGAGTAAACTGAGGCTCGGCCAGGTTGAGCTAGTAAGTGGTAGACCACGCCTCTCAGTCTGACTCAGTGGCCCAGATTCTTTCTGCTACACCTCACTGCCTCCTTCAAGGCAGGATGGTGAGCGTTGAGCCCCGGAGGGTGGAGCTGGGGGCGGTCTGTTGTTAGCTCTGGCATCAGTGGCTGGGGTCTTGGCGGCGGCCCCTCTGGTGGACAGCAGAGGAGGAGGACTCGGCAAGCAAAGGGAGCTTTCCGCAAGGAAGGATTTTTTTTTTTTCCCTGTTATGTTTGTAAGTCCAAGTCCAGCTCAAGTTTTTAGACCTCAGGCACTAAAGAGCATTCCTGGGAGGTACGTCTGCTCTTGAAAGGGGGAATAGCAGTGCCTGGAACAAAAAGTCGAGAACCAGGGGCTTCCCTGGTGGTGCAGTGGTTGAGAGTCCGCCTGTCGATGCAGGGGACACGGGTTCGTGTCCCGGTCCGGGAAGATCCCACATGCCGCGGAGCGGCTGGGCCCGTGAGCCATGGCCGCTGAGCCTGCGCGTCCGGAGCCTGTGCTCCGCAACGGGAGAGGCCACAACAGTGAGAGGCCCGCGTACCGCAAAAAAAAAAAAAAAAAAAAAAAAAGAGTCGAGAACCGCGTTCCAGACGTCTAGCTGCATGCAGCTCGGCCGCTCACTCTCCAGTCAGGCACGCTGTCTGCCTGCCGTCACCGGATTCACCATCCTCACAACCAGACTTCGGCCTTTTTCTCCGAGGACCGCGTCTTTGGGAACAAGGAGCCGTTTCACATGAGAACATCACTCACCCACCCTCTATCTAATCCATCATCTGCCCTGAAAATCCACATCCCCATTTCTGCCAGCTCGCTCTCACCCTTCCCTGACCCCAGAGCCACGGCATTTACACAGGTGCAAAGGAGGGCCTCGATCAGGGCCGGCCTCAGAGTGGGGCTCCCGGAGATGGAGGAGGGGAGATAAGGGAGGTCAAAGGGAAGGGGAGGTCTGCAGTATCAGCGGCGTCTGCTCTTCTTCTCCACACCTCCACGAGCGAGGCCTGACAACAGCACGCCCGATTAAAGGGCTTTTCACGCTGGTGAGGGAAAGCAGACGTCCCCCTCCAGCTGTTTGGCAGCTGGAACCACTTCTGTTGCTTTAGCCAGGAGAGGCCTGACCCCTGTCACCCCAGCCCCACCCCCTCCCCAAGGGAGGAATTTCGTGGTCACCGCAGCCTGTCCACCCAGTTTCCCTCCTCCACTGCGCCCCCCACAGTACAGGGATGATGGAGCAGGACCCAGGGGACAAGGCTGTCTTACACCAGGTGCCGTTGTGGGGGAGGGGTGGGGGAGGGTCAGTGGGTTTGACATAGCAGCTGGGACCCTGGATGGAAAGAGGCACTAACAAGGCTGCAAAGGTAAAGCTTCTAACTCACACAGACCCTGTCCACACCCCCAAACCATGCCCCATGCCAGTCTATTAGAAAGGCGGGCATAGATCAAGTGTGGGTTAGGGCCCAGGTCATCAGATTTCCAAAATATGAAGCATTCTTCCAAATGAAATGAGCCAGACTCAAAAAGCTACATACTGTCTGGGTCCATTTATGTGACATTCTGGAAAAGGCAAAACTATACGGATAGAAATCAGATCTGTGATTGCCGGGGATTGGAGGTAGGGGGAGAAGTATGAGAGAATGGGAAAGGTGGAAGTAGTCTCTATCTTGATTATGGTGGTGGTGATGGAACTACATAAATTTGTTAAAAACCATCAAAGTGTACACCTTAAAAAGGTGAAGTGGGGCTTCCCTGGTGGCACAGTGGTTGAGAGTCCCGCCTGCCGACGCAGGGGACACGGGTTCGTGCCGCAGTCCGGGAAGATCCCACATGCCGCGGAGCGGCTGAGCCCGTGAGCCATGGCCGCTGAGCCTGCGTGTCCAGAGCCTGTGCTCCGCAACGAGAGAGGCCACAACAGTGAGAGGCCCGCGTACCACAAAAAAAAAAAAAAAAGGTGAAGTGTACTGTGTATAAATCCTATCTCAATAAACAAAAAAAAGCACAAAACTAAAGAAAAACATCAGACCTCCCATAGGTACACAAAGAGGTTGCTGGAGATCTCTCCTCCCACCCCCTTCAATGATCAGGAGTCAGGCTAGGTGCATTGGGGGTTATGAAACCAAACAAGAACAAAGGCCCTGCCCCCAAAAGCGGATCCGGTTGCCAAGACTGGCGTGTGTACAGCTAATTCCATCAGGACATCAGTTTCAAAACCAGCAACCAGGAATCAAAGCCTAAGTCACAAACAGACAAAAGGACAGACTATTTGAAAATGGGACGCCAGGAAGTCCAAGATGTGAGATGGCTAACTCTTTAAGAGAGAGAGGAGAGGAGAGGAGAGGAAGGAAAAAGAGGCATCCATTCAGCAAAGAATAACTGAGCACCTATGCTGAGTGTTGGGGACAGAGCAGCTGGCCCCATGTTCTGAGGGGTCAGAGCGAGAGGTTAATGCAGACTGCAAGGATGCGGGAGGATTTCTCAGAAAAGGGGCCGTGACTGGGTGGTAAAGGATTTCGACAAGCAGGAAGGGTTGTTAAGGGCATTCTAAGCAACAGCAACAGGTACACAAAAGTAAAGAAGCAAATTTGAAAGATAGTTTTGAAATGACCATTTATGGAAGACATAAGGCTTTACGGCCAGGTTTGGGGTGAGATCATGGAGGGTCTTAAAACTCCCATTTGCCTTTTGTTTCCTTAAAGAATTGGAAGCCAGTGAAAAAAGTAAAAGACAAGATCAGACGTGAGCTTTAGAAACCTCTGGCAGGGATGTGAAAGACAACAGAGAGACTGATTAGGGGGTTACTATAGCTGAACATAAAGGCAGGAGGAATTTCGAGAAGAGGGGGCATACATGAGCCAAGGAAGTGGCTGAGTGAGACAACTGGGTGAGATAAAAGCACCAAGAACCAAATTGCTGTCTGTGGGGAGTGGGATTGCGGCCCGGTGGAGATGCTCTGTGTTCTCCATCACAGCCCGGAGGGACTTCCGCGAGGCTAGGAAGGGAAAGGCCGGGGGCGTGGGGCAGGGGGATGCCACAAGCACGCGTGTCGGCAAGGAAGAAGGAGACACGGAGAACAGGTAGAGATGAAAATATTTCTTTGAACGAGCGGAATCCCTTAGCTTAAAAACCGTTTAGGTTTTAGCCCTCCTCGATCACCGACAGGGCGACAAGCCTTCTGATCAGAGGCACAAAGCATTTATTTTTGTTTCCCGCTTGCAAGACCCCAGTCACTAAATTCTAGCCAATGGAACTCAGGAAGCGAGGGCATCGAGAAAGTCACTCGCCCATCCCCCCACCCCGCATCCCTCAAACTCTGCCACCAGTGTAAATAAAAACACCTTGCTCTCCAAATCAAATAAACAGAGTGCTCTCCAGGACCCAGATTTTTTTTTCTCAGTTCTCTCAGCCCATTAGCCCCGGAAAAAAATAAAGGTTATGTTGATGATATTAACAAGGAACAACAAAGTGGTCTTGTACTCAGGGTGCATCCAAGAGATGGTGGATTACAAGAGAACTCAGACTTGGGATGCAAAGCAAAGAAGACAGCGAAGGTGTTCTTAAGTACCTGTTTTGCTCTAAGTGCCAATTCATCTCAATGACACACACGTCTGGCAGTCAGCGTTTGCTAAATTAGCACTATCTCTCTACCTGGCAAGAGCAATTTATTCCACCAAGGCTAGTGGTTCCTTACAAGGTTATCCTTGGACACTCCCACAGGCTCTGCCCAGGGACATGCTTCAAGTTTCCAGTGGGTATTACTAAGAACGGAACTATCTCACACATCACTGAGCATCCTGGCTAGTGGCGATGGGGCCCAGACACGACTCCTGCACATCCTGGCCCTGCCCCACCATACTCAGTCCCACCCTCACTAGTAGCATTTTATGCCTTGTGATGTGTGACATTTGGTTTATAACCAGGGGAATGAGTAAGGAGACTGGTCAGGATTGGGGGTAATGACTACAGTGAGAGATGACTGGGCTTGGTCCTGATCCAGCTGGGTGCTGGGCAGTGACTGAGACCCTCTGGCTGGAAGGACAAGGTCCCCAAACAGAACTGTTTTCACAGGAGGCTTGGTGAGATTCTGGGAAAAGTAGGAGATGCAGAATCTGAAAAGGGTGTGTTCGAGAGGTTCCAGATCACTTTGAGAGATTCTAGGCATACACAGAGCTATTTCAGGGCCTAGGTGACAAAGAGACACAGAAATGAGGCAGGACCTTTCCCCATCTCTGCCTGAAACCCAGCCCTGCTCTGGCAACTGAATCAACAGCTTTGGCAGCAGCTGGAGATAGCTGCACTGGCACAGACTCGGGTGTTCTCATTATGGGCACTGCCAGCAATGAGGTGCCTCTGGGCAAAGGGTAAAATTATGACTAGTTTGTGGAAATATGTAAAGCACCCCAAAGAAGGGACTGAGAGGAATTGCCGTTTGAGTAGATGAGGGTCTTGTAGTCATTGCAATTTGGGAGTAAAGCTCAACGTGTCACCATTTTGTCCTCAACAGACAGAAGAGACCTGGAAATACCAGTTCTAAGAAAGACGCTAGAAGGAGTGCAGGCCCACTTAGCAGGCTGCAGAAGTCAAAAGAAGCAGCCTGAACTTAAGGAGAATTTGCAAAGGCCAACTGAGCATCCAGAAATCCATTTTCCAAAATGGCAACGCTGGATATGGTTGTCAGGCTCCCAGGCTGGTCAACAAAATGCCTCAGTACCTCATTATGTGGCTAAAATAAAGCAACTAACACGCAGCCAGAACAGAGGGGTGGGAGTCAGGTAGTCCCCCAAATGAAAGGGCTGGGCAGCTGAACCTGTTCGTGAGCTAAGACCTGAGTGTGTCCACTGTACGGACACACGCACATGTGCGTGCACACATTTGCACACTTACTAAGAGCCCTTAGCAAGTAATCTTTTGCGGGGCGCAATTATCACCTCTGGTTCGAGAGTGCAGAGTGAAAAACATTAGGGGAGAAAGCTGCTAGCCGAGTTACGTGCAAAAACAATGACTCTGGAAGTCTTTGTTTCCCTCTCCTTGTGGATTTGCTCTGTGCTGTCAGCTGTAAGTCCTTCAACACCACCAAATGTTCCCCATAGGAGGGGAATGGACACTGTTTGGTGAACCCCACAGCACCTAGAGAGGTCACGATCAGACACTCCTGCACCCAGAGAGGTCACGATCAGAGACTCCTGGTCCCCTCCCCCTGACAATGGGTGAGTTGTGCAGGTGAGATCGCCAACCAGCTTCCTGTCCACACCCCTCACACCGAGAGCCCGCAGCATCCTGTGTGATGGAGAGGCCCCAAAGCCCCCTTTGGGACTGAACCCCTTAACCTGAAAAACAGACCCTCGTCTTGGCCACGTCCCCTTCCTCATCTTGCTAAAGGGCCACCTTTAGCCCTCACCATCCGCCACTTGGGATTCTTGATGCTGCTGCTGTTAGTTTTCTGCCCTTAGAAGATATCTGTCCACTTGCCTATTCTGCAGTGAGTCCTCCAGCCTTTTCCACTTACTGCTCCCCTTATCACCACAAAAGGGCCCCAAAGAGCCTCACCACAGCCCACCCAAGATAAAAGGCTTCCACACAAAGTATAAACATAACGGGAAGGAGAGGCAGGAGTATTACTCCCAGCCCCTGGGAATTATTCCATGGCTCCACGATAACTAAATGGAGAAACTGGTACACTTTCAATGTCACGGGATTATCGCGGAGGAAAATGTCATTTTAATGCCCGTTTCGCTTGGGCCAGATACTATGGCATATACACACAGGCGCATCTTCGTCTCTACTTACACAGTGGAGCAATTTATATTGACAAGGGAGATAACAGAGGAAGAAACGTTTTATCCACAGCACTTGAGGAAATCCACTCCCTTACAGCACTAAGCCCTGGGGATGAGAGCTGAGCAAGTACAGACTAAAACAAACAGAAGAGGAAATCCCAGTCTTGCTATGTCATCGAATTATGTCGGGGCTATGTGTGCTTAAACTGTGTGTTTCCTTTTATTGCTCTTTCCACTGTCATCTTGAGATCCTGCTGCAGTATACTGGGCTCCAGATCACCAAACACCAAACACACAAGCATAGACACACACACCCAATGCCTTTAAAGTCACTTACAGACAAAAGAGAAGAAAGAGGTGGGCCCATGTGGGACTGCCATGTGCCACGTGAAACCCGATGCTGTCACATTGTCTCGGGCTGAAAATCCCCACTGCGTAGCTCAGACAAGGATTAATTACTGCTGTCCAGAGCCCGGGCTCACATCTTACTTCACACAAGTCTGAGGCTGTTCTGGGCAGGAGAGAAATCCTGCCCAAACTGGGCCAAGGAAAAGTCAATAAAACCATGTCAAATTCTACAGGCAGGGGTGGTCTTGAGTGGAAACCCAGAACAAGCCCATTCCTGAGAGAGACCAAAAGAACGGTTCTTCCGTTTTCCAACCCTTTTAGGTCCCGGGCACAGAGAAGGTCTTTCTTTTAAGGATAAAAACTTGTATTTGACTTGTGAGGACCTTTTTCTTTTAGTCCAGACATTTATAACCCTGAAGTTCAGATCTCCCTGAAATGTTGGATGAGGTGACCTGTGAGAGGACATCTACCTTTGCACTTAGCAGATCCCATCAGGTAAGCAATCCTGTGGAGACGAGGCAGCAAGGGGCAGGCTAGATTTACTCAGCAGAGCCTGCAGGGCCCACAGAGCAAGCCCGCCCACTCCCAGGGAATGGGACTCCTCCTTTGTGCTGTGAGGTGCAGTGCCCACAAAGACTGCGCACTAAAGACTGTTAATCCAGGCCTCAAGGGCGGTCTCAAGGCCAAGGAAATGCTCACAATATAAAGTGAAATAAAACCAAAGTAGAATATCAAACATATATATGTGTGTGCAGATAGATAGATAATACTAGAGAGATAGATAAATGCGCACGTATATATACACACACATACATACATGCATATACATAATACATACATGTACACATGTTTACTTAGGTATATCTTCCTTCCACTCCAGAGAGAGAGAGAGAAAGAGAGAGGACAAAAGATAGAAGGAAATACACCAAAATGTTAACAGTGGCTATCTCCGAATGCTGGGAATATAGATGTGTTTGATTGGTATTTTCCTTTTCACTTTTCTTTATTTTCCAAGGCTCCTACAATATGCTTGCTTCAAGGGAGTTTGAAAGGGAAGCACACACAAAACTCCACTGACCCAGGCCTGCCTCTTAAGCAAAGTTGCCTTCAAAACTCTAGCCCAAGCTCTGATGTCACCTCAGGATCATCAAAGCCTGAGAGCCAGAGGTCCACCCAGGCCAGGCACTGGGAGAAACTTGCCCTAGCTGGGAGTGGGAGGGCAGGGTGCCTTCCTCTGGGCTTCTTTACCTCCTGGCGTCTGATCAGATTTCCTGTTCTGCACCACACACACAGCTCTCGTAAAGAAGACACAGAACAACTCAGCATCCTTTCCACGGGGTGTCATGCTGGGCCGGATGATCCCAGAGCAGCATCCATCCAGGCAACAGCCTTGTCACCATGTCATCTCCTGCTTCAGCTCAGGTGGCCCAGCCAGTCTCCAACCTTCCCGACTGAAGGAACTCTGAATCTCACCCATCGGAATGAACTCTAATCTTCCAGTCCAAAGCGATGCAGTGACAGGGTTTTCCAGCAGCCTTCAGCAGCCTTCCAAAGGCACACATGTAGCTGGCATCAACCATCACACTGCAGGGTGATGACGGGTGGTGAGTATGCTGTCATCTGTGGGGATGGGGGAGGAGTGAAAATCCATGGCTAAAAATGAGGCCTTGGGGGGACAAGCAGCTGTGGCTTCAGGTATGGGAGGGAAAGAGAGGGCCATGTGCTCTCCCATCATTCCTGCAAGATGCCTTTTAGAACAAAAATGTCCTTGCATTTCCTTCCTTGCAAAATGAATCAAAACTTGCAAAGTAGTTCTGTATCCTGGCTCCACAAATTGCCGCATTCATTCATGGGATAAATATTTACTAACCTTCCTATGGACCAGGCTTGGTGCTGGGCACTGGGCGCAGTGAGGGCCACAGTGACATGGTCCCTGCCCTCGAGGGCTGTGCTGAGTCTCTACAACCCTCCTGCTCATATTTCACAGATAATGTTCTTCTAGATCCTAGGTACCCCCAAGCCCTACAGAGTCGAGACCCAGGCACAGATCTCAGAGTCGGAATAAGTCAAAGTAGGACATGCCACCCATACGTAACAGACTCCTCAGGGAAGGTTCTTCTTGGTCTGAACCCTAACACGGCTGATCCCACACACAGAAGACAGTGCCATTCCTGAGCTTATCCAGAGAAACAGATCGGGCCTAAAGAGAGCCCAGAAAACTGGCTATTAGAGGGACTCATGAGGCCCCCAGACCAAGTCCTGACGTTGCTCAGTGTCAAGATCAGACAGTGTCAAGATCCAGGGAGACTGCCTCCCAGCCTGGCCTCCAAAAAGACAGGGCTAAGGTAACGTGCTGGAGCGCTTGAGGAAACTGTTCTTCGTAGGGAAAGCAGAAAAAGACAATTTCCCAACTGCCCCTTTTTACCTGAATAGAGGGTGTCCTCCCAAGTCTTAACGCATTTAAAAAACATTTCTGAAGAAGAAGCATCTTTACTTTAAATAGATTCTCCATGCCAGATCTAAATCTGTTGGGGTCTCAGTATCCACCAGAAAACTGCCTAAAAACCCTATATTTCAGTGTGGAAGTTCCAAGAAAGAAGACTATATTTATCTAACCTAGGCTATAAAATACCTAATTGCACAGCTAAAATTTCAAAGCACTCTAAGGGAAAGTTGGAGGGGATGGGGCCATAACAGAAATAAATTGCAGGGAAAAAGAAAGAGGGGGTTCTCATTTGTTGTATTGACTTCTATGTGCGAGGTACAGTGCCAGGCATCTTGCATAAATTATTTTCAGTGACCCTGACAACCCGAGGGATAATACTTCGCATCCTGCTTGGCAGGTGAGGAAACTGAGGCTCGGAGAAGTTAAGCAACTGCTCAAGGTTACACAGTCAGAATCCAAGCCCAGAGCTATGACTGCATAATATCACAGCCAGCAAGGACCAGAGAACCGTTTGAGGACCCACAGGAGTTACCTGATCTAGCCTTGGCCTACATAAATGCTCAGCAATCCGAAAAATGCAATCTGACGTGGCTATGTCCTCACACATAACTGAGTAAAGAAGATGTAGACTTCTAATACCCTGTCACCACAGTCTCACTGCGTCCCACCCACCCCCTTATAAAAGGATGGGACAGGAGGGCAGTGAGGAAGAGTAGGACTAAACAAAGACTCTGGATCCTTCACAGACCGCAACAGCTGGTCCCCAGAGGCACTTTTCCCAGTACCCCACACTTCCCACCCCTGTGGTCTAGCTCAGTCCCATCTTCCCTGCTCCTCCAGCTGGATTGGGGGCTGCTCTGTCTCTCTCGGGGAGCTGCTCTCTGACACAGTCAGGTGAAAATAACGGGGGTAAAGTTCAGAGTCAATGCCATTCTATTTCTGATGTGGGGAAAGGGGGTTGTCCTTCTTTATGAGTCCGGGGGAAGATGGATGACAAACTAACTCAATACCCCAACTGTCAGGCAGCTGTGACATTTGTAATAGGAACCAGATCTGAGCCTTTCACAGGACACAGCAAAGAAGGTTCTATCTGGAAAGTGCTCTGTACCTGGCAGAAAATGCAGGTGTTAAAGGCAGAGACTTTGAGTCCCGGGATCCAGTCCCTGGACTGTGGACTTCGGTCAAGATACTCTATGAGTCTCAGTTTCCTCATCTGTTAAGACTGGAAATGTAGCAGTTCTACTATCAAAAGTAGAACTGAGAATAAAAGAGTAGGTCGGTATCTTAAAAGTTCTTGATAAATCTTAGCTACTACTATATTATTACTTCTATTATCAACTAAATCAGGGTTGTTCAAACTGCATTCTGAGTTTCACATGTTCTCACTAAAGACCCTTGGGTAAAAAAAGGTAAACTTTGGATATTTTGTGAAATTGCCCATTTTCTTTGTATTTTCCATTTGTGTGAGTGCATTTCTTTCTAATTTTATAGTACAGTGATTTTCAACTCACAGCAGTATCATCCAGAACCGTGGCAAAAAGAAGTGGAAAATATTTAAGTTCCAAAAAGTTTCAAATTAAAGAACAGTGCCACAATTACTAACTATAATCAAAACGTCTTTATGGAGAGGGCAACAATGAATATTTTTCAATGGGAGAATATATTACGACAAACCCACAATTGCCATCTGACTCCCACAGTAAGTAAATTCTACTCCTCCAAACACTCTATCTAGACCTCATTCTTTCCCGGAAGGGTCACTGGCTTGAAGAGTACGATAAAAACTTAAACATTCATGTTGCAACAAAACTGTACCCTTTTTTGCTTACGCAGAAGGTACAGCTTTGTTGCAACATGAATGTCAGAGAAGCATATCACTTTTAAAGTTTCGCTTTGTACATCATAATGTGTGTGTCCCCCTACACACACTAAAATATGGTTTGACTTAATGTAAGAGTGCCATGTATTCAAGAAGTCTCAGAACTGCTGCCCTAGGCTGGTCTGGTCTTATGTGGCTCATCTCACAATCGCTCAGAACTCCTTGTGGGGTGAACAGAAGGTGACAGTAGGAGAACCAATATCCCCATCTCCCCAAATCTTTCAGCCCCGCCTCACAGAGCACCTTTGCGCCCTCCCTTCATCCTCCCCATCCCAGCTCCTGCGGTCACCAGGAGACAACCGACACGGCCCTGCCAGCCAGCATCTCCCATCTTCAGGCCCAGGGGTTCTCAAAGCAGAAGGATCAGTCCCCAGACCTACAGAACGGCCCTTGAATGAACAGAGCAGCAGAGGCCCACTGGATGCACCTAATCTGGCCATTGCGAGCAGGGCAAAAGGGCTGCACCCATGTGAACAATGCCACATCTATAACCCAAATGGGTACCGACAGGCTCCTCTGGCTCCCACTACCCCTTTCCTCCTGACTCCTTTGTTTTTCCCGTCTCCCACCCCCTTCCCTCAGTGCCCCCCAGCCCACCTGTGGGGAGACAGGGGAGTACGGGGTTGGGGACAGGGGGAGCAGGCAGTAGTCTGAAAGTGTGCTCCGAAAGCAGCCCGAACAGCAGAGGAAGGTCACCCCTGGGGCACAGCCTATTCTAGCTTGGCAGGCATGCATTCTACTGCAAAATGCGTCCCACCTACTCCTCAAATAGGCCCTTTGAGAGGCTTTGACTGTTGAGGAGCTAAACCCGTGGTTCCACACATCTCTGGCAAACCAAAGCCCTCCCGCTTCCCTGGTGGCCAACTTGAGTTTGGGGAAATGCGGGGATAGTGGTGAAGAGTGGTGTTTCCATTCCTTTGAGCATGCCAGCACCTTCCAGCACCTTCCAACGGCCGCACACCTGGCTGCTGGCTGATGAACAGCTCACGTTTCAGGGGACAGGATGGCAAAGCCACTGTTTGGTTGGGGACGCCCAGAACATGCAAATGGCTCTGAGGCTTTGGCCCTGGCCAGGTTTTGCCCCCCACCGGCCTCCTCTCCCCTTCTCTCCCCACCCCTTGAATCCAATTCACTTACGGCCACAGCAAGGCTGGGTAACAAGAGGGAAAAGCCAAGAAAGCCCTGAGCCAATGACAAGAAGCGGCAGTGAAGAGGCAGAGAGCGTCTGTAAACAGGAGGCTACGACCAGACATGGCCGTTTTCTTCTTCATCCCCTTTTGCTGCTGCCACTGCTGCCACCACATACCCTGACGACATTTCGCAAGAGAATTTTCTCTTATTTTTCGTAAACGTTATAAGACCTAGTACTGCTACAGCCTTCCCCAGTCATCGTTTCGGAACATCTGAAACATCTAACTGCCGTCTAGAAAGCCTTCCTTAAGTCTAATCTAAATCCCTCACAGGACTCCCCTGGTTGCACAGTGGTTAAGACTCTGTGCTCCTGACGCAGGGGGCCTGGGTTCGATCCCTGGTCAGGGAAGTAGATTCCGCATGCATGCCGCAACTATGAAGCCCGCGGTCGCACCTAAGACCTGGCGCCACCAAATAGATAAATAAATTTTAAAAAACAAGTATTAAAAATAAATAAATAAATCCCTCACACTGCAGTTTAAGCTTTTTAAACTGCAATATTTCTTATTGGTTAATATTTCTTATTGATTAATCCAACAATTATTTCTCAAGTACCCCCTTAGAGGCCTGACCCAGGGCCACCCCAGGCTACAAGAGAACCTGATCTGGCTCCTTCCTTCCAGAAGCCAATGCTCTGGTTGAGGAGAAAAGATGGACAAACAGGAAGGCACCAGACCCTGCCTGCCTCATCCCCTAACAACTGCCAAGACCAGTGATGGCAAGCGGGCTATAGGGTGAGGAGAAGTACAAGCTGGGGCAGCTGAGGGGACTGCACACAGAGCAGAGGACATGGGCACCTCCTTGGAGGGCAGATGTGATTTGTGCTCACGGCTGAGAGAAGGAAGGCAGAGCGCCTTGAGCAAAATGACCAGGAATGTGCAGGGGACGGAGGAGAGACCAAAGCGGTTGCAGCAGAATGTCTGTGTGAGGACGGGGTGGGGTCCCTCGGGCCTACGGGCCAGAAGGAACCCTGGGAGGCTTGGGCAGGAAAGTCACTTCATAAAAATGGTATTTTCAGCTAGTCATTCTGGCCATTGTGGGTAGCAGAGACTTAAGGGGAAAGAGAATAAATGCAAAATGGACCGTTAAGAGGCACTGGCAGAAAACCAGACCCGAGGTGCTGACAGGGATCTGGGCTACCCAGTGGCAAGGAGGATGGAAAGAAAGAATCAGTTCGGGAGATTGTGTAGAGCAAGATTCTGGAAATGGCCATCACCATCTGCTGCTTCCAGCCCACTTCAGTAAATGCGATGCAACTGGGTCACCTCCTGCCTTCCCCGCTCCAGGCCAAGAGCTGCTTCAGGCGCTGGAGGATGTGTAAGCTTGTCAGGAGCAAGCTTCACAAGTGCCCTCTCTCCAGCCAGGCTCCTCTTGGAACGGTCCCTCCAGGGCCTCCCAGGCAAAAAGGAAAAAAGCATACATTGGAAAAGAAGATTCTCTCGAAATAAAAAAAATCAAACCATTATTATAAAGGAATTTACCAAGAACTGCTATATTTCCCCCATCCCATTTGCTGGAACTCAACAAGAGCATCTAGTACTTTTGTGTTCATATCAAAAAAGTCAGATCAGGGCTTCCCTGGTGGCGCAGTGGTTGAGAGTCCGCCTGCCGATGCGGACACGGGTCCGTGCCCCGGTCCGGGAAGATCCCACATGCCACGGAGCGGCTGGGCCCATGAGCCATGGCTGCTGAGCCTGCGCATCCAGAGCCTGTGCTCCGCAACGGGAGAGGCCACAACAGTGAGAGGCCCGCGTATCGCAAAAAAAAAAACCAAAAAACAAAAACAAAAAAAAAGTCAGATCAGAGCATCCTAACACAAAGCAAAGAAGAAAAAGAAAAGAAACAACAAAAAAAAACCCTAACCCCCTCCCCCAAACCGCAGAACGGTTAACTCCAGAGTTACCGTTCCAAAGCCCAACCCCGGAGGCCAGCAACTCCGGCCCTTGACTCATTCTCTAGTGTCCTGGGGGACCCTCGTCAGACCTCAGGCCCTCCAAACACTAGCCCGGGGACCCAGCTGCTGGCTCCCACCCCGAAGTCTTTGGAAGTGGCGGGGTGGTGCTACTCTGCACCCTGTCGGCCACCAAAGGGAAAAAGACACCTTCCCCAAAGCCACAGTTTGGTTCAGGCAATTTAATGTCCCACAAAAGACGACTGGGTATCCCCTGACCCTCGCCCCAAGGACACATCCGTCTGCCCTCAGAAATGTCCTCGGTACAAGGCCAGTGCGACACGCGCTTCTTGAGTGAGGCGGCCCAGCAGCTGCCTCTCGGGACCCACTGGAGACTTGCAGAGGTGGGAAGGGTTCCGTCAGGGGTGTCGGTCGCCAGGGGCCAAGGGGAGGTGGGAGGGAGAAGATAGAACAGAGCCAGGAACGATCCAGAAGCAAGGGCAGCAGAAGCACGTGTGGATGTTGCAGCCCAGTCTCAGGTGGACTTGGGAGTCGGGCTCCTCTCTCAGGGCCTGTGACATCCCCTGGCCACCCACCCCACGCCCGCTGACCTCCTTAGAGGAGGATCACTGTGGGTGCAGAGCTGAGTGGGCCCTTGTCAAGTTCTGCACCAGACCCTGGTCGAACCTCCAAAAGACAGACTGTGTCCAGCTCGGTCCAGATACCACAAAGAGGTTTCCTTGTAAAAAGACTTTTCTCCTCCTTCACCCGCCCAGCACCCCTGGGCCTGTCGCCTTCCGTGTCCACACTGAGAAACAAGCCCCACAGAGTCTAGCCAAATTCCCAATTAGTACTACTAAGAAGTCCCACCTGTGTTTAATCCAGACCCAAGAAGCTCTTGATTGGCTTGTAGTTTCCCCTGGAGACCACTTCTCTCAGCCCTCCCTCTCTGGGAGCTCAGGTTCCTAAAGAAGCCTCCAAGATTCAGTACCCTGTGTCCCAGACTTAACTCTCAAATGGCTTCCAGAACATCTCTCTAAAACACTCACCCCAGCATCCCAGAAGGCACTCAGTTTCTCAGGCATTTCTGTGGCCAGTGCAGCACAATATTTAAGAGCATGGCCTTTAGAATCAGGCAGAGCAGAATTTCAAAACCCAGCTCCACCACTCACTCGCTGTGTGACCTTGGGACAGTCACTTAACCTCTCTGAGCCTCAGCTGCTTCATCTGTAAAATAAGAATAACACCCTTCCATGGATTTGTCACAAGGACCAGTGAAATGATGCGTATAAAGCACTCAGCACATGCCTGGCACACTGTAGACACTTGATAAACAGTAGCTATGTCTATTAGGACCGCTCCACTGCCCTCAGACCAAAACAGGACCGGGGAGGCATAGGGAGTAGGGAATGGAAAAGAAAGACTTCAGCACATGGGTGGCTCCAGCTGGCTCCTTCCTCTTCCTCTGCTAAGGGTCAGCATAGAGCCTCCAGGAACCTCAGATGTGGCAGATGCTGGCCCCAAAAAGGTCTCTTCCTGTGATCATTGAGAACCTGTCTCTCCTGAAGAGACTCCCGTCCCTGAAAGAGGTCTTCCTGAGAGATCCAGACCCTCCAGAGAGTTGTTGCTCCAGCGTAGAGGGACTTCCAGAGGATGGTTCCCTGTCCAGAAACGCTTCTGTCCTCATCAAGTATCCCAGCACTCACACCATCTACCACTTGCTGGTTCAAGAGCTATGTTTCCTGACTCGCTCTTGGAGAGTTTATGATAAAGGTGGAAAACAAGGATAAATGCAAGCGTAAGATGCATGTGTATGCGTGGTTTAACTATTTGGGCTCTGAATATATGTAATGTAAATCAGTCTACCCAGATGCACACATGAATTGGGCAAAATGAATTAATCTAGATTTTCCTCCCAAGGTGTTACGTGAGGCAGGTTCTTATTTCACTTGCACTCTGAAATAAAGGTCCCAGGAAGCAGAAAAAGGGCCCACCAAGGAGCACCACAAAGTAGGGCACATAGAAAACCCAAGACCCAGCCAGACTACGTGCACCAAGGATCAGAAGGATCCAGAGCTGGAGCCACCCTGGAGTTTGTAAATCCAGCTACAAAGCTGTCTGGCCTGGGCTGGACCCTCACCCCTGGCTGGCTCTGGCTCTGGCCTCAAACACACTGAGCCTGCAGAAACAAACAGGGGATTACCCTGACCCAGGCTATGAGGAGACTGCAGTCTTGCTTTCTGAAAAAGTTGCAGCTTGCCAAGAAAAATCATCTCTTGATGATACAGACGAGGAAAATCTCGAAAATAATCAGCGCTGCACACAGGCACGACAAAGCCTACTTCCCGGAGAGGAGGCCTATTCGAGGTCAACCTGACCTCCTGCTTCCCAACCTGGGTGCCAGCCACAGACATTCCTCCAGGCCTGGCCCTGGGTAAGTCTCTTCTCCCATCTGGGTCTCAGGTCTGAAGCCTCCTGCATTTACTCAAGGCATCTCTCCTCTTTGGCAGGAATCCCACTGCACCAAGCCCAGCAGCCCTCCTTGACTTCATTGCCCAGTTCCCGGTCACCTTCTCTTCCCCACACTCACCCCTGCCTCTGTTTAATCCCCTTCTCGTTTCATCAAGGGCTCTCTCTTAACCTCATGTTACAGGACAGAAAGGAACTCCGCTCCACTCCCCCTGGCCGAGGTGGCTTGGAGGTCCTGCTGGCTGAGCAGTCCTGCCAACTGCTTGGTTCGGCTGTGAGCAGGGAAGAAGGACCAGGCCCTTCCAGCCTCCGTCCAGAAAACCTGAGCAATGGCTGGAGAAGCAGCCTGGCCCCGAGCAACCCTGTACCTCCCCTGAGGTTCCCTGGCACGGGGAAGAGGTCTCCTCTTACCACCTTACTGAGTCCAGCTCCTTATCCTGCCGGCCCTCTCTCACTCTCAAGTGATTGCAGAGCCCCTCCTGCCTGGCTTTTATCAGGCCCAGCACACCCACAGCACATGCTCAGCTGCCAATGACCTCCAAGACCAAACCCAAGGCCTGGACCCTGCGAGGCCTCCTTGGATATGTAATACCAAAGCAACCGGAAGTTGGCCAGCACCTGCCAAAGCACATCCTACACGTACTACCTCAACTGGTCGTGTGAAATACAGGCGTGGGTTCAATCCCTAGCTCTGGTCTGTGGCCTTGGACATGGTGTTTAAGGTACCTGTGCTGTCGTCCACATCTGTAAAATGCACGTGATAATAGAACCCCCACATCAGGATACTTCTTAAGCAAAATAAAATGCGAGTGAGGACATGTAAAATCACGCCTGGGGTCAGACAGCTCTCAGTAAATGTTCGCCATCGTTCTTGTCACCACCATAACCACCTTTAGGCTCTCACAGCAACCTGGCAGAGATTAACGGAGGTTCAGAGAGGTCAAGCAACTTCCTCAAGGTCACCACGGAAAGAAGGGCTAGAACAGAGCTTTCAGTGAGGTCTTCATCCTCCAACATATTGCCCACCATTCAACATCCAGGAATGCTTGACGCCTATGCGCCATTCTGCTCAAGGAGCTACAATAGTTAGCAAGGCAAACGTGGTCCCCGACTACGCCCCCTGGAGGAGCAGAACGTGTGAAGAGAGCAAGCTGGTTTGGGGGCAGTTGGACAGGCTTGGTCAGAGGTGCTGGCTGTGGGACAGAGCAAGGCTCAGCTGCCTCAAAAGAAAGCCATTTGTCCTCGGCAGAGCTTTTAGGATTGGAGGTCACGAGAGAGAGATACAGCAAGAGAAGGACTCCAAATCTCTCCTGCGTCCGCTGCCTGGCCACTGGAGCCCTATTTTTTCCACTTCCCCTTCCCCATGCTCTCAGAGGAAAAAGCACCTTTCCTGCCCCATGGCCTGACCCGCTGCTTGAAGCAGGGAGGCTGGCTCAGTCCTCCCTGACCCCCTGGCACAAAATCCAATACTGAAATCCAACCTAGTCTGCAGGGGCTTGACTGGTCCTAGGACCGAGGCCTCTCCTTCTGGAACTTCTCCTCAGGATACAATTCAGAGGCCTGGCCGGCTTAGCTTCATTACTACCCTAAGGCTCTCCCATCAGTAAAGTCCTGTTTCTTGCTCTTCAAACAAAGCTGGCATTTGGAGAACGTAGTTCATTTGTGTTTGTTCTCTGGACGTGCGACTTCCAGACTTTGTCAGGGTTTTGGTAATACCAAGTCAGGAGATGGAAAAAAAATTCAAAAAGGCTGTGATGTTAACCACCTCCTAGGCCTCGGTGCCAGAGGGTCCCTGAGACAAGCCCCTTTGAGCCAGCCCTGGGGAGGTGTGTCTTCACTTGGGAGGAGCCAGGACACCCTTTCTGTGTGTGCTCAGATTCTTTCCAGATCCATCTGTCTTTCCTGGTGGTCTGAGGTATAAGCAGGAAACTGGGTTGCCTTCCCTTCTCTGCTTATTTTGATAAGAAGAAAGCTGGAAAAAGAACAACTTCTAACCTACAATGAACTTTCTGGATAGAGCTCCCTGACCTTAAATGGGCCCCTGGAGATAGATTCCCAGAGAGCTCGCAGCCCTCATGTCTCTTTGTTCACTCCTCCCAGTGTTCAGTCATTCAGTCAACACATACTTGAACCTAGTGTGTGCCCAGCACCATTGTTAGTGCTGAGGATACGGTGGTGGGCAAAATACACACCAGGCCCCTGCTCTCATGGGCTTCGCATCTTAGGGGGCTGAGACAGACAGACACATACACTAAGCAACGGACATACTCTTTCAGCCAGGAATTTGTTCTCTGAAGAAAATAAAACAGTTGATGGCACAGCAAGTGACTGGGTCATGTGGTCAAGGCAAGACTGGAGGGCGGATGACATTTGAGCATCAAGAATGTGCTGCCCACACAAAATCCGGGGAAGATCATGGCTCCTCCCCTCAAGAGCCTCCCAGTCTAGTAGAGGAGAAAAGATGCACAAACACAAGAGACACATCCCACCTTACCCACCTTACCATATCCTAGCTGATGCAGGAGGTGGGAGATGGTGGGGGAGGGGAGAGGGGGGCAACAGTTAGATTATGTAGGACTCAACACAGCCCAGGTTGAGGAGTTTGAATTTCATCCCAAGTGCCGTAGAAAGGCATTGAAAGGTTTTACACAAGGAGATGATGTGATTTGATAAACTTTTTTTTTAAAAGATTCACCCCTAATAAGAAAACAAAGCAATCCAATTAAAAAGTAGACCAGGGTTTCCCTGGTGGCGCAGGGGTTGAGAGTCCGCCTGCCGATGCAGGGGACGTGGGTTCGTGCCCCGGTCCGGGAAGATCCCACGTGCCGCGGAGCGGCTGGGCCCGTGAGCCATGGCCACTGAGCCTACACGTCCGGAGTCTGTGCTCCGCAACGGGAGAGGCCACAACAGTGAGAGGCCCGTGTACCACACACACACACACAAAATAGTGAGGTTCTTGAGGGTGTCCAGGCCCAAGAGATGGGGATATCAGTTCAGAGCAGGATGGTGTCAGTGGAGAGAGCAAGTAGTCACTGCAGATGGGATGTAGTGCAACAGGATTTATTGATGAACCAGATGTGGGTGATTAGGAAAAAAAAAAAAAAAAAGCAAAAAGAGATAAGTGGGACTATATTAAACTAAAAAGCTTCTGTACAGCAAAGGATATCATCAACAAAATGAAAAGGCAACCTACTGAATGGGAGAAGATATTTACAAGTTATATATTTGATAAGGGGTTAATATCTAAAGTAGATAAAGAACTCGTACAACTCAATGGAAAAAACTGAAACAATCCAATTAAAAAATAGGCAGAGGATCTGAATAGACATTTCCAAAGAAGATATACAAATGGCCAACAGGTACATGAAAAAGCGTTTAACATCACTAATCAGAGAGAAGCTAACCAAAATCACAATGAGATATCATCTCACACCTATTAGAATGGCTGTTATCAAAAAGATAAGAAATGGGGCTTCCCTGGTGGCGCAG
>NW_020172672.1:1778830-1799653 GCF_003031525.2 Neophocaena asiaeorientalis asiaeorientalis | reverse complement strand
GGTTAAGAAAAAAAAAAAAAAAGAGGATCAAGAGTGATCTCTAGACTTCTAGCTTGAGCAAATGGGTGAGTGGTGGTGCCATTTACTGAGACTGGACAGTCTGGAAAGGATTAAGTTTGCAAGGGAAGAGCAATTTGGGACTTAGGAACTTATAGATGCTTATTGGACATCAGTGTTAGATCCCCTTTCAGGCCGGTGCGTCCATCCCTCAATTGCTCAAAGTACTGCAGAACTTCTCTACAGAACTGCCTCAATGAAGGCAGCCACTCCCCCCGGGGACACCAGGGAAGTTACGTGCCTGTCCCCACACCCCCATCCAGTAGGTCAGGCCAAAGCCAGATATCTCCTGGCACCATATCATTTTTTCCCAGCTTTATTGAAGTATTATTGACAAAAATTATATATATTTAAGGTATGTTTTGAAAAAGATATATATTGTGGAATGATTACTACAATCAAGGTAATTAACACATCCATCACCTCACATAGTTACCTTTTTTGTGTGGTGAGAACACTTAAGATCTGCTCTCCCAACAGCTTTCGAGTATGCAGTACATTATTATTAACTATAGTCACCATGCTGTACACTAGATCCCTAGAATTTATTCCTCCTATAGCTGGAAGTCTGTACCCTTTGATCAACATCTCCCCATCTCCCCCCGCCTCCCCCAACCCCACCACCATTCTTCTCTCTGTTCCTATGAGTTTGACTTTCTCAGATTCCACATGTAAGGGAGTGGCACCACATCCTTGCTTAGCCTCTTCCCCGCCCTATCCTGCTTCCCTCACTCCCTTTCCTCGGAGAGCATGTTCTCAATAAATCCTGCACCAGAATCCCTGTCTCAGGCTCTGTCTGAAACCAGGGAACACAACTAAGACAAGGCCTAAACAAAGATGTCCCATAGGAGTCTGGGGGTGAGGGCTAGAGACGTAAACTTGAGAGTCATCAGGGCACAGATGTAAAGCCGTGGGCTTCGATGAGATCATCGGGGGAAAGAATATAGCTGGAGACAGAGGGTCCAGGACCAAGGCCTGGGGCAACCCCACACCGAGAAGGGGCAGAGTGGGAGGAGGCAGCCACGGAGACTGACAAGGAAAACCCAGCGAGATCACAGGAGGGCCAGCAAGTCTCTCGCTCCTTCTAGTACACACTAAGTCCCCATACGCTTCCACCACACCCACCATCTGCACCCAGGTTTCAGAACCAAGGAGAGGAAACTACATTTCCGCGGAAACAGAATTGCTGTGTTCACTCAAACATTATTGGATCCCACAGTGAGCCAGGCAGTGAGTCAGTGTGGCGGGTGTAAAGACTACAGACCCTGGGCTTCCCTGGTGGCACAGTGGTGGAGAGTCTGCCTGCCGATGCATGGGACGCGGGTTCGTACCCCGGTCCGCGAGGATCCCACGTGCTGCGGAGTGGCTGGGCCCGTGAGCCATGGCCGCTGAGCCTGCGCGTCCAGAGCCTGTGCTCCGCAACGGGAGAGGCCACAACAGTGAGAGGCCCACGTACTGCAAAAAAAAAAAAAAGACTACACACCCTGCCCTGGGAGCTCACCTAGGGGAGGAGAGAGTCAGCAAGTAAGTGAGGTTCAGTGTGACAACTGATGGGATGCAGAAAGTCATGGGTCAAGTTCTGTTGGCTTTCAATGATCTCATCTGCTCATTCCACTCCCCTCCTCTTCTCAGAGGAACACTCTCCTCCACACACCAAAAACAGAGTGAGGAGGCCTCTATGCCCATGAGCTGAAACAATGTCGAGCAGTGCTTCTCAACCTTTAAGGTATATGCATCACCCGGGAGCTAATAAACATGCAGATTCTCATTGAGTGGGTCTGGAGGGGACCCAGAATGCTGCATTTCTAATAGGCCTCTAGGGGATGTCAGTGATGCTGGCCGGGGACCACACTTGGCACATCAAGGGTGTAGAGAACACATTACACCCAACAGCAAGGATCCAAGGCAACAGCAGGAGGTCAACCTGAGCCATGATTTCCCCCAGAAAAGCCTGTTCCTGCAGCAGGCAGGGCTCAGCTAACCCCGGGCCCTACTCCAGCATCTCCAGCAACAGCACGCACAGTGCCTGAGCACATAGTGATGTGCAGAACCTTGACAGCCTGAAGCATGATAGGAAGAGTAGAAGAAGCAGGTAGCCACATCCACCTCTGTTAATCGAGTTCGCTGACTTTATGCCAGGCCCGTGCGAAGGACACGAAGTGCCTTTTTCAGTCTATTTGTACAGCTTGTCGTATTTGCCCTTATATCTTACGAACGAGAAAGCTGCAGAGGTTAAACTACTCATCCAAGACAGCACAGCCGGTACAAAGGGAGTCCCACCCGGAAGCCTGCACTCTGCGTCGTGACATCTGATGAGCTAATGGAGTTGCTCTGCACTGGGCACTGCCTGATTCTCCAACAGAGCACTGGGTCCCGGGAGGGAGAGGGTGGGGCAGATAGGAGCAGTATGCCTGGTGGGGCATCCCATGACCACGACCAGCCAAATTCACCAGGGGCACTTCAGGGATCCTGAGGTAGAGAGGAGGCCTTCTTCCCTCGGCCCCCATTTTTCCCCATTCTGATGCCTAGCCTGATGTTTCTGGTTTTCACCACCAAGTACTGGAGGCTTCAAGACTGACGGAGCGTTTTATAAAAGGAAAGAAACACATGAGAAGCATTGGTTCATTTTCTAGCTAGACGACGCAGTGAGACCACCGAAGTTAGGGCCCCAGCCCAGCCCCTGGGAACGCTCTTTCGTTGGAAACAGAAAACTAATAAGATTCTCCTGGGATTTATGTCAGCCGTCTCCCTTCCCAGAATACAAAGCCCTGGACAGACATGGGATTTCATTCACCCACCTCGCAGACAAGTCCAGAGAGGGGGAGGTTGCACTGTCACCAGGATGGGAGCCCCAGAGGACAGAGGGTGGAGCCTGTTCACCTCTGAGGCCCCGGGACCCAGAGCCCAGAGACCCGGAACATGACGCATCAGGGGTGTGCAATAAATGTTTGTTGAATGAATTGATGTCTCCTTCTGCTCTACTGGGAAACTTGGCCCAGAACAGAGAAGAACACATCACTAAATTTTGCGGTGAGTAAGTGGAAATGGAAAACAGGGCTGGCTGTGAGCCTCGTGACCTGGGAAAGTCCAGGCACACTGTGTGAGATGCGAGGGGCTGTTCAGGCCACTCCTTCTCCCCCCAAGCCTGCAAGATCTCACCCACGATGGAGTGACCAAGGCAGAAGGCTGTGGTGCTACAGGCCGCAGAGTCAAGCTCACTCCCCTCCCTGCCCCCGGCCTCCCCAAGCTGTGACTCAGGCTGGAAGCAGAGCTCAGGAGGCATCTGGCCAGCCCTGCGGCAGGAAGCTGGTGTGAAAGGGGGTAGCTCAGGGCCCATTCCCGGCAGCCAAGTGTGGGCTCTCAGCCCCTAGGAATTGTCTCAAAGGACCCAGGGTGTGTCGAACACCCTAAGGAACCCAGTGTTCAAAAGCACAGAGCAGGGCTCCCCATCTGCACGGTGACTGTGAACTGGCTTAAAGGGTGGGTGGAATTGCAACAGGCCACCTCCAGACTCCAAGCCTTCCCCCATGCCTGCCCTTGACCTAGAGCGCTCGCCTCCCCTCCCCTCACTGAGCAAGTCCACCTCCCCCTCCAGACCTCACCTGGAGCAGCGCATCCTCAGGGAAACCCTCCTGCCCCTCTGACCCTCCAGATAGGATCAAAGCTCTGGGGCCAAGCAGCTCTCCTCTGTAGCTCTCACCACGCGCAAGTTGTATTTTGTTTCTGTGATTATTTTATTGCATCCCTGACTTAGATACCAACTCGACGACTGAGGGCCATGTCTGTTTCGCCATCATCATTGCATCCCCACCTGGGGCTGAGTCTGGCACAGAGCAGAAGCGAATGTGCTGGATGAACGTTAGAATAAGGTTGGAAGGACAGAGTCATGGCGTTTGGGGTGGAGCAAATAGTTTGATACGGCAGGAAGAGGCCGTAATGCATGAGCATCTGAGTTATGACTCTAAGTCCCCGTTGTGGCAACAGCTGTCAATCAATAATAACACGGGGGCTGCAGGCTCCCAGGGAAGGACCCCCCTTCTCATCTGCACCTGCCCAATTTGCATATTGGTAAAACCTACAGCCAGGTGGGTGGCAAGGACAGAGCCGGCCTGGGCACTAATCTTATCAGCACATTAGGGTTCATTCATTCACAAAGAGTCAATCACAGCAAAGCCCTGGAGAAACCAGTCATGAACGGAGTTTCCCACAACAGAATATCAGGGCTCTGGGCCTCGCTCTGATGAGATCCTTCAAAATGAATCCATTCTACAGCCACAGCCTCGGCAGCCACTATGGAGAGAGGAAGCCCACCCACACCGCCCAGGACACGGTGTGTATGGCAGGCGCCCACGCTGGTCTTAAGGTATGATGTTTGCTTCTCACCTCCACTCCAGGAGTGTGTGTGTGTGTGTGTGTGTCTGTGTGTGTGTGTGTCTGTGTGTTGTCTTAATAGGACAGTTGAGTCCAGATGGTTGTGTTAATTCTATATTGGCTAATCCTCCAAATTTATGTTGAATAATTATATAATAAAAACACACTTTTTGACAAATCTACTTCTGGCAGGTTTCCACTAAATTCCTCAAAGCCAGGAGAGGGAATGAAGTAGAACTCCCTGTGGGTCTTAGGTCCATCCGAGCCCAACTTCAGTCTGACAATGGTGGGTTAAGAGCATGAAATCTGAAGTTGCCATAAGAGCTTGAAGGCCAGCTTCACATTCACAAGCCAAGTGCTCTTGGGTTTAGGTCAAGTTTAAGACCCCAGTTTCCTCTGTATGTCCATCACAGGTCTGTGAGGATACTGCATGTGCCCGGCACCTTCTAGGTCTCCGTAAGTATTAGCAGTAATAACTGCTGTGGTTGAAATAATCATCATTATCATTCTTGAAAGTACATAACGCAAAGCTTTCAGGGTATGTGTGGGGAACAGTGACTCCCCCCGTTGGCTGGAACACAAGCTGGACAAGGGACATGAAATGCTGGGAGGCAGAGTCCAAAATGGGAGGAAGGGGCTGGGAGGGCCACACCAGGGGGCTGGGTGTCACTCTTCAGCCCATAGGAACACATGGGTTTCTGAGCGTCCACTCTGCCCCAGGATCGGGGAGGGTTGCACAGTCCAGTTCTTCCCATGGGCCTGACCTGGCTGTACCGGGCAGCAACAGGGTTTCCCAATGGGAAGCCCGCTCCATGAGAAAAAAGATTCTACCCCCTTCTATAAAAATAGCCCTAAGTCAGCACTGCTCCACCTCAAGGGTGTGGGCCCCCAGAGGCAGCAGCAAAGAAAACATACAGCTTAAACTCTAGAGAAGCAGGAATCAAAGGCACCACAATCACCACCCCCTTGATATCCACGTTAATGGAAAGAGGACGTGTCCTCATCCCTGTATCATTTGCCTGGGTGTGTTTGGTGCCCTGAGAATTACCCAAAGCACCACAAAATGCTACATGTCAGAAGGGACAGAGAAACTTTGTTCTCAATAACCCATGGTCTTTGCCAGCTGGGCAGCTATGAAAAGTTTACCTCTCAGAATAATAATAGTAATAATAAGAAAAACAAACATTTTTTATTGCCAGGCATCGTTCTAGGTATTTAATGTGTTAATTCATTTAACCTTCAAAACAGTCCTGTGGGACAGGTATTTTTTTTACAGAATTTAAAGTTGAAGAAACTGAGGCACAGAGAAGTTCTGTTCCCTGGCCAAGGTCATCAGCTGGTAAGTGATGGAGCCAGGAACGGAATCCAACCAGTCTGACGCAAGGGTTCATGGTCAAAACCACACCCTACAGGCATGAAGGAAGGTGAGGTAAGGTTTTATCTTTTAAAGAGGACACTTCATGTTGTCTCTCCTTCTGACTTCCATTGTGTTCATTCAACATCTAACGTTCATTAACTGAGCGTCTACTGTGTGTTTAGACTTTGGAATCGTCCCTAAAAGCCCTTTGGAAAAGACATCCAAGTTCACTGGCCTACTGCACTTTGCTCAGAGGATTTTGTTCATGTAGAAACCAGGAAAACAGTGTTTGCCATTTTAAAAAAGAGGGTTAAGAAAGAGAATAAGTCAGAAGAGTACAGCTGTGTTAAGCCATTCTTTAAACGGGCTGATGTGTTGCAGTCCAAATGTTAACACACAGAAGACTGCAAACGTGGGGTCTCACGCTGTACACGAGGCTTTCGCAGAACACTCAGTCACAGAACTTCTCCCGGGTTACTGCTGGGCAATATTTAGATGCTTCCTAAAGAACTTCTCCCGGGTTACTGCTGGGCAATATTTAGATGCTTCCTAAATGTGTCATTCATTGATTAAGAAACTATGGGTCTGTGTTTCGTTTTCATTCAGGCTGCACATGTCTGTTCACGTGAAATTCTAGAAACAAGTAAAGGTCACTCCATCAGCACATGTGCACTAGGTCAAAGGCGCAGGCACATATACTCAGCAAGTATTCTCCTCAAAGAGTCTGGGTCAATTGCTTGAGAACCCATGAACGTGTAACTTAACACGTCATAATAACAGCCCGCTGTTGACAGTTTGAGACTCTATTATAAACCTGGATACTTCTTCCCTGGCTGACGTATGGGGGGAGGGGGGGAGAATGAAGAGCTGTTAAATGCTACTAGTAATTTGAAATCAAAAGTATCTTACTATCCTTCCTTCATACTTCTGGGTCAGTTTAACTCAAAAGTATTCTGCTACTGCAATGTAAATCCAGACTTTCTCAACACTTTACAAAAAGACAACAAAAACAAGATCAAAATCAGATAACTTCGAACCAATCAAATATCACTGATATCTGTCCTGCAGACCGAAGTTCCTTCCAACATTTTTGGAAGAAGAATTATCTTGCTTTTTAAAAGTTTGAAGGTCACTGCCCTATGATAATGCAGTTTAAGTCTGAGAAGTGAAACCATTCGTTCCACATGCCGCCAGCATGTTCTAGATCTCAGGCACTGTTCTAGGCACTGGGTCCCTGCCCTCATTGGGCTTTCATTCTAGTGGAAGGACATAGCTAATAAACAAGTAAATCTCTAATCTAACAGGTATGGAGGTTGCTAGGGAGAAAAACAAAGCCAGACACAGGATGTCAGTTCTTAGCCACAGGTTGGTCAGGGAAGAATCTCTGAGAAGGTGGCACATGAGCAGAGGCCTGAAGAAACTGAATGACGAGCCCTGCGGTTTTCTGGGAGGAGACTATTTCACACAGAGGGCATGGCAAGTGCAAAGGCCCTGAGGAGGGAGTGTACCCGGAGTACTCAGGGAGCAGCAAGGAGGCCGTAGCAGCTGGAGCAAAGGGGCAGCACCAGGAGGTCAGATCAGAGAGGCAGCAGAGAGCAAATGCCACGGGGCTCTGGAAGCCGCTGTAAGATGGGAAGATGGGAAGCAGAGCAGTGACTGAGCCGATTCTGGTCACAGAAGGCTCACTCTGCTGCTGTGTTGACAGTGAAGAGGGGCAAAGGCTGAAGAAAGGAGACCACGTGGCAGCTATCGCAGTCATCCTGTTAAGAGTAATAGGCGTGCACCAGGGTAAAGTGGCAGAGGAGGTAAGAAGTGGGTGGATTCTGGACACACTTTAGAGTCAATAAAATCTGCTGACGGATATTATTCGGGGGGGTGAGAGAAAGAGAAAGATCAAGGATGACTCCAATGGTTTTGTCACAAGTGTGAAGATGGCTTTGTCACTGATTGAGTTTGGAAGAGGACAGGGTAAATGGGTTTGTTTGGTGGGGTGGTGGGAAAAATCTGGAATTTGGTTTTGGTCACTATTAGTTTCAGATACCTGTTAGACATCCACGTGGAGATTCGTTGAGTAGGACGTGGGTGTATGGCTATATCCAGACTAGAGACATAGGTTTGAGATCGCTCTGCATACGGATGCTGTTTAAACTATCCAATTAGATGAGATCGGCAAAGGAACGAGTATAGGTACAGAGGTGTTCCAAGGACCGAGCCCTGAGGAGCTCCAGTACTCAGAGGCGGAACCAGGGGATGAGGAAGAACTGGAAATGAGACGGATGGGGAACATCCGGGAAGGTAAGATGAGAACTGAGTGTATCACGAAGGAGGCAGAGAACAGGTGTGTCAAGTGCTGCTGAAAGCCCAGTAAGATGGGGACTGAGCTGACCATGGAATTAGCCAGCCTGGAGGTCAATGTGACATTGACAAGTCTCAAAGAAGAGGTGAAGAGGGAAGCTTGATAGGTGTGAGTTCAAAATGAAGACAGAGGCAAGGACTTAGGGAAAGTGTGTATAGACAACCCTTCCAGAGAGTTTTGCTGTCAAGGGCAGCAGAGAAACAGGGTAGTAGCAAGAAGGACACATGGGAGAAATTATAGCAGGGTGGACATGGAGGAAATGGTCTGGTAGAGAGGGGGAGAAATAGTGATACAGAACACAGGGAGGCAAACGCTAAAATAATGTCCTCATAAGTGCAGGGAGATGAGATCTAGTGCCAGAGCGGAGGGCCTGCCTGGGAGAGATGCAAGGGCAGTTCATCCGCCGTGATGGGAGGACAGATGGAGCCTCTGGGGATGGGCATGGCCTCTAGGTCTGAAGATGTAGGAATGGCAGACGGCAGAGGTTCTTTTGCCTTGCCTATATTTTCTCAGTGAAAGAAGAAGCAAGGCCACGACCTGAGGATGAGGAGGGAGGTGGATGTGCTGGAGGTTGAGGGGAGAATGTGTGTCCTTACGGAGAATGTGTGGACTAGTCTTCTAGAACAAAGGGAGATTGAATGGGCTAGAGACATAGAACAGGACTGCCAGGTAGCCCTTGGGATAAACAGGAACAAATTTCACTGAGAACAGTCAGAAGGGTCTCATCAGTGAGCATTCCAGTTGGAAACAGGGTAAGACTTACAGATGGACCAAGACATTCTAGTCACTGGGCCCCTCAAGAGGGAGCCTTGTCTTATGACAGCAGCTACTTCACCAGACCCAGGCAGCCCTGTTTTGTTTTTTCTTCCTTCTTCCTTCTGGTGTCTCCCACTTCTGACTGGCTGTTTAGGAGCATTTCACATCTGTCAATGCATAGAAGAGGCAAGGAACAGCAAGGCTGACTACCCTGAAGGCGTTGTAGTTTTTGCAGAGGTCAGCAAACTACTCCGGGGGACACATCTGGTCCAGCTCCCTGTTTTTGTGAATGCAAAGCTATACTGACTTTATAACACAGCCACATCCACTCTTTGACTTATTGTCTGTAGCTGCTCTCACACTACAATTAGCAGAGTTGAGTAGCAGAGACCCTGTGGCCCGCAAGCCTAAAATAGTTACTATCTGGTCCTTTACCCAAAAGTTTGCCTACCTCTGATTTAGAGCAATGGTTTGCAAACTTTACCACGCATCAGAACCTCTTCTGGGACTTGTTAAAAACAGATTACTGGGGGAGTTCCCTGGTGGCGCAGTGGTTAAGAATTCACCTGCCAGGGCAGGGGACACAGGTTCGAGCCCTGGTCCGGAAGATCCCACATGCCGCAGAGCAACTAAGCCCGTGAGCCACAACTACTGAAGCTGTGTGCCTAGAGCCCGTGCTCCGCAACAAGAGAAGCCACTGCAATGAGAAGCCCACACACCGCAATGAAGAGAAGCCCCTGCTCGCCACGACTAGAGAAAGCCTGTGTGCAGCAACGAAGACCCAACACAGCCAAAAATAAATAAAAAATTAAATCTTTAAAAAAAAAAACAGATTACTGGGCCCAGCACTGAGAGCATCTGATTCAATAGGTCTGGGGTGGGGCCCAAGTTTACATTTCTCACAAGGTCCCAGGTGATACTGGTGCTGCTGGTTCAGGGACCACACTTTGGGAACCACTGGTTTAGATAAAACCCAGAATATGTCCACATTGGTCTACTGTGCTCATCTCATGAAGATCTTATTCATGACTCTGTAGTAAACTTGAGATTTTCTGTTCTAACTTTAGGTTCAAATGTAAAAACAGTTATTCGAGAAAAAGACACACAACTCTTTTTTTTTTTTTAATTCTCTTAACAGGGAAGGGATAAGCCAAGGAGAAAAAGCTGAAAGAGCCTTTTCCCATTCCTACTCTTCTGCCTAGAAGGTAAGGCTATAGCCAGAACTCTGGAAACCATCTTGTGACCTTGCGAAAGAAAGCCACAGTGTAAGGATGATGGTACAGAAAGATAGAAGAACCTGGGTCCCTAATGATGTAGAACCACATAGAGCCACCAAACATCTGGAGTTCCTTTATGTGAGTGAATAAATCCAGATATAAAGAAGCCTTGACAATAGTTGAGTCTCTGTTAATTGCAGCCAGACACCACTCCTAAACACTAGAGGCTCAGGGTATATCAAAATATAAAGATATACTAAAACAAGGTTACCAAAATTGTATTACATTTTAAATATATACACTTGACAAATGAATGGGCTTTTTCCACACATAAAATGCAATTTACTAGAATTGTGCTATTTACCTCTTTCAATCCTGAAAATTGTAACCTCATTTGGAAGCAATATCCAAAACATTTAAATAGAAACGCAAGTTAAAACCACAATGAGATGCCACATACCTACTAGAATGCTGAAAACAAATATAAATAAATAAAAAGTCATGACAATACCAAGTGCTGACGGGGACACAGAGCAACTAGAACCCTCATACACTGATGATGGGAATACGAAATGGTGCAGCCACTCTGGAAAAATGTTTGACAGCTTCTCATAAAGTAAGACATACACTTACCCTATGACCCAGCAATCCCACTCTTAGAAGTGAAAACTCACGTGCATACAAAAACCTGTACGTGGATGTTTCTAGCAGCTTTGTTCAAAGCTTTGTTCAAAATGTCCCCAAACTGGAAACAACCCAAATATCCTTCAAGTAGTGAGCGGATAGACAAACCGTGATATATACTCAGCAGTAAAAAGGAACAAACTGTTGATACATGCAATAACATGGATGAATCTCAAACGCACTCTAATGATACATGAAAGAAGCCAGGCTCAAAAGACCACATCATTCCATTTATAGGATATTCTGGAAAAGGCAAAACTACAGGGACAGAAAACAGATCAGCGGTTGTCAAAGGTTAGAGGAGGATGGGTCGATTAAAAGGAGCAACGTGAGAGAATTTTGGGGGGTGGTAGCACTGCTCTGTATCTTTAGTGGCACACAACTCGTGCATGTGCATTTGCCAAAAAGTCATAGAACTGTACACCAAAAAGTCATAGAACTGTACACCAAAAAGTCATAGAACTGTACACCAAAAAGCGTTTCATTTACTCTATGTAAATTTTAAAATAAATTTTAAAAAAATTTAAATGAATGCCCGTCAGGAAAATAGGTCTGGGCATGGCTTTCCTGGGATGTTCTCCTTAGCTCCAGCCTCAACGTCTGCCCCAATCCATTCTATCCCCAGACACCGTCTGGACATCCCCTCCCCCGCATCTAATACAGTGGTAGGCAGACAGGATTCTCTGCTAAATCCTGGACACATTTTAACACCAGCCACTTACTGGCACCCCTGAAACTCAGAACAATAGCCATATTGTATGCGGGCCCCATACAAGCCACTGCATAAACATTAGCAACAAGTTCCATGGTGACTCCCCGCTACTGGCCTTTGCAGCTGCCCAACTGCCAGGACTTGAGGATCTGCCCAGGGCAACGTGGAGTCTGGATACAGTTCAATATGTCAGTTAAATCTATAGCTCATAACAGTCTCAATCCTTGGAAACCCCCTGGTAATAATATAGACAACAGACCCACTCCCACTGGAGTCCCCCAGCTTCAGGCTTCCTAACAGTTTTCCTTGATGACCTCCCAGAGGACACTGTACCCTAAAACTTTGAATGTCCAGGGTTAATCCGTGAGAGTCAAGCCATGGAAAATCCATCAGCTAAGGAGGGATTCCGACCAGGGGCACACTTGACTAGACACCTCCTCTGTATAAACACAGTGTGTCTCTCTTAACCTTATGCAGCTACTAAGCCTGGTTTACTAAAACTTGAGTATCCGAGACTTATTGCAATAGGGGTACTTTTGTCAACCAAAAAACAAATCCTTCGAACATAAATCATTTATGGCACCCTCCACATTAGCTGGCACGAAATAAACAGAGCCTGTCTTGCGGGCACAAGGTGCCAGAGTAGCTCGCCAGCTTCAGGCCTCCTGCCTGGCCATCATAAACTCCACCCTACGTGCTTGAAATACAGTCAAAACCTTCACAGAAAGATTTCTTCCCAACTGTTTCTTTCCACCCACCTATGCTTGGTAACCTGAAGCCCGCTCTGATGTGCTATGAAGGCAGAGTCGTGTGTTGGAAAACACAAGGACTTAGTAATAGACAGACTTGGATTCAAGTCCAGTCTCTTCCTAGGGCCGGAGCACTTTTCTCAAACCTTAGCTTGTGCACTTATCAGCAGGGATAACTGGTCCCCTCTGCAGGACTGTTGACAGAAATAAATGAGAGTCTATGTAAAACATCTAACATGCTTATGACTTGACTCATAAAACATGCTCATCACATTTAAGAATCCTTTCCCCCAGGTAATTGCCTCTATCTGGAATTAACCCACGTCAACCTGAAAACATCGCTAACACAGAAAGCAGAGGCAAATGATCAGAGGCCAGGAGGAAACCATCTGCTCCAAGTCAGGGAACCTAGTTCAAAGGGGTAACTGATATGTGAGGGAATAAAAAGAAACTTGGTCTCCAGTTGTGTCCCCTTTTTTTTTAAATTGAAGTATAGTTGACTTACAATGTTGTGTTAATTACTACTGTACAGCAAAGTGACTCAGTTATACATATATATACATTCTTTTCCATATTCTTTTCCATTATGGTTTATCACAGGATATTGAATATAGTTCCCTGTGCTATACAGTAGGACCCTGTTGTTTATCCATTCTGTATATACCAGTTTGCATCTGCTAAGCCCAGACTCCCAATCCATCCCTCTCCCACCCCCATCCCCTTTGGTAACCACAAGTCTATTCTCTACATCCGTGATTATGTGTCTGTTTCATAGATAGGTTCGTTTTAGATTCCACATATAAGTGATATAATATGGTATTTGCCTTTCTCTTTCTGACTTACTTAACTTAGTATGATAATCTCTATTTGCATCCATGTTGCTGCAAATGGCATTATTTCGTTCTTTTTTATGGTTGAGTAATATTCCATTGTACGTATGTGCCACATCTTCTTTAACCATTCATCTGTCGATGGACACTTAGGTTGTCTCCATGTCCTGGCTATTGTAACTCATGCTGCTATGAACATAGGGGTGCATGTATCTCTTTGAGTTATAGTTTTGTCTGGATATACGCCCAGGAGTGGGATTTCTACATTCATCTGTAATTCTATTTTTAGTTTTCTGAGGAGCCTCCATACTGTTTTCCACAGTGGTTGCACCAACTTACATTCCCACCAACAGTGTTGGAGGGTTCCCTTTTCTCCACACCCTCGCCAGCATTTGTTTTTAATGATGTCCATCCTTACCAGCGTGAGGTGGTACCTCATTGTAGTTTTGATTTGCATTTCTGTAATAATTAGTGATGTGTCACCTTGACTAATAATCACGTGGGTCCCTTCCTAGGGAGTGTTAGACCAATAAACCTCTGGTCTCTCGATCCCCCCATCCTCATTCACACCCAGGTGGAATTCTTTTTGGCCCAAGAATCAATGAAAAACAAATTAAATGGCCAAGGTCCATGAGAACACAGAGTTTTAAATATATTTTAACTGCTCCTACCTCCTAGGGTACTCTTGGAAAATGCCCTGACATTTTCTGGAAACATTTTACACAGCATAACTTAAAACCCAAAATTGTTTTCCAATGGAAAATAGCTCTTCACAAAAATAAGAGAATGAACATTCATGAAAGATACAGTCACAATTCTGAAAAACTTACACAAACCCTCACCAGAAATCATGTTACCCCAATGCTACACTCTGAAATGAAAGCTGTCTTTCTCCCCAGGCACACTTTCCACCACCTAGACACAGTAAGGGGAATTTCCTAAGTTGGAATTCAATGTATCAGTCTATAAAATCAATGTGAAGTCCAACAGAGACATGCATTTGCTTAGAGAAGTTTCCAACAAATAGAGAAGGGCATGACCCAATCCCTGCTATCAGATGGAGTTTATTACCTGTTCAGATCATAAGGTAATGTTTCACACACTAGTTAAATTACGCAGCATACAGAGTAAACATGCACTATGATTCAGACTTACAAGAAACTCACACACTTAGGATGAAATGCTGGTTGGTACCGTTACCAATAGGTGGGTATTCAGCACCCGATACAATGTTGAGCCTGGAAATATAGAAACTGAAGACAGGTCTCTTGTCTTCTGAGTTCTTTTGATGTAGTTGGGAATGGGGTTCCTGCCCTCAAGAAGCCCACAGTCTAGTGAGGCAAAAAGACAAATTACAGCAAACAAACCAATCCATCACCATCGAGGGCTTCAGCAGAGGTGAGGGTATAAAGTGCTGGGGGACAGAGAGGTAGAAGAGAGGGGCACTTCAAAGAAACAGTCTGGAGAGTTGAATTCTCCCAAATAAAATTCTCCCACAAAATCCACACACACACACACACACACACACACACACACACACACACACACACACCCCAATACCTCAGATGAACAGGAGAAAAGGGGGAAGGAAAGAGAAAGAAAACCGAAAAACCACTCCCCTGCACCATTTCAAGCCCAGCCCGCCCCAAGTCCTAACTGTACCTGAGGAGGTTACTGCAATAGACCAAAATGGTCCCCTCTTCCAGCCCCCAACTCTAACAGGAAGAATGTCAGAGGGCACTGGAAGGCCAGCGTGCCACCCGCAGAACCCAAGGCACCGTCAGAGTTAGAGAAGCAGCCAAGATACACATATTTTTCAAAGAACCGGGAGAAAGGCCAGATGAGACAGAGGGCAGAAAGGATGCTGAGGCCCAGGCCCTCCCAGTCTGGCTAGCAAACTCTCAGGGGTCTAGCTGTGTTCTTTCCTTCTCTGCATTTAAACACAGCCTGTCCTGTGGCCAGTCTGTCCTGGTTCCCACCATCCTCTGAGCAGCAGCCAGCAAGAAGGTGTAATGTGGCTTCATGCAAGGGGACAAAACGTCAGGAAAGGCGACAGCCAGCCCTTACCTTCTTGCCTGTAGATATCTGTGCAATCCTATCGGTCAACATTCACATTTGCAATGAACAGACATGCAGCTTCAGTGGTGGCTCCATTTTTATTCATTGTTTTTATATACACAAGAGCTGCAACCTCCTTTTAAACAAGGAAAAGGAAAACCTCCATAACCCCACCACTCAGAGGAAACTATCAACATTTTAATGTGTATTCTTTTTCTGTGCGTATTTATCATTTACAAAATGGGACTCTACAATACTATATACAATGTATGGACCTCCATTTTTTTCCACACTAAATCCATTGTGAACTTATCCATGTCAAAAACAAAGCACAATTTTTATAGATTGTGCCACAGGTCTATGCCACAACTTACCTACTTTCTATTTAGGTTCATTCTTAACTCTTCTCTTCTGTTTCTGTCTTATCCACCCTCATTTTTACTGACTGTCACTGAATTAGTGGCACATTGTCCTTACCAGCAGATTCTGTGTCTGGTGAGGACCCAACTCCTGCTTCCTAGATGGCATCTTCTCACTATGTTCCCACATAGCAGAAGGGGCAAGAGAGTTCACTGGGGTCTCTTTTATCAGGGCACTAATCCCATTCATGAGGGCTCCACCCTCATGACCTAATCACTTCCCAAAGGCCACCCCGCCTCCTAATACCATCACATTGAGGGGTTAGGATTTCAACATATGAATGTGGGGGGGGGGTGGACACAAACATTCAATCCATAAAACTCAGTAACTTAAAGCAACAATTTTGCCATGCTCACAGGTTCTGTGGGTCAGGAATCCAGAAACGGCACAGTGGGGATAGTTCTTCTCTGTTCCATGAAGGACTCAAAGAGTTGTTGAGTGGTCTCCCCTCAGGTGCATGTGCTGGAGAAATCTGTCCTTTTGGAGACAGTGGCACTTATCATTCAGATAAGTTTCCTAACACGAGCAAGAAATGCATTCCACCAACAAGTGAGTTCATGCACACACCCAACAAGTGAAGATCTAGACGGAGACAGCTGATTTCACTGCCTCGACGGCAGAGGTGGGAAGAAGCTCCACAAAGGTTCATTTCTTGTAAAGCTTAGTTTATGACATAACTACATCAGTCAGAACTGTTGCAAATCAGTCTCTGTTGAAAATGACAGCAACTAACATCAAACTGACTTAAGCCAAAAAAGGAGTATATGAGCTATTTATTGATGTATAACAAACCACTCCAAGATTTAGTGGCTTGAAATAATTTACGATTCTGTGGGCTGACTGGGATCTTCCTCTGCTAGTTTCACTCATGCAGCTGTATTCAGCTGGCATGCCCATTAGTCTGGAAGGTCCAAGCTGGCCTTCCTGACATGGTGGGCAATTGGTACCAGCAGTTGGCTGGAGCACTCCTGTTCTCCTGCACATGGCCGCTCATGTAAGAAGGACTGACTTTCTTACGTGGCGGCCTCAGGGCAAAAGTCCAGGAGGGTGAAGGCAGAAGCTGCAAGGCCCCTTGAGGCCCAGTCTCCAGAACTCACACAGGGTTGCTCTCAACACATTCTATGAGTCAAGGCAAGACACAGGCCAGCCCAGATTCAAGAGGTGGGGTCATAGGCTCCACCTCTTAATGGAAGGAGCCACAAAAAAACTGTGGCCATGCTTTAGCCACCACAGAAAGTTATTGGCACATATAAATGGGAAAAACAGGGAAGCTTTAAGCCTAGCTGCATCCAGATGCTCACAACATATTATCAGAAATCGGTCTCTTTCCTCTCTCAGCTTTGTTTTGCTCTGTGCTGGCTTTATTCTCCGGCAAGCTGTTCATTCGTCAGGACCAAGTGACCACCAACCACTCTAGGCCTACATCCTCACAGTGTCCCAGCCCAACCAAGAGTTTCTCTTCCCCAACAGTTGCAACAAAAAGTCCCAGAATTGAATTCATGGGCCCAGCTTGGGTCTCGTGACCATCCCTGACCCGAGAGAGAGCACACACTCATTGACCAAGCCCAGGTCACACCCGCACCCAGCAACTGGGAGGTGGGATCAGTGCACTTCGATGATGGGGACTGAGAGTAAGGGAGGGGTTTCTCCCAGAAGAAGGTAGAGATTCTATTACCAGGAAAGAGCGAGTAGCTATTAAGCAGACCAAAACCACAGATGTTTACTACAATAGGCTTCTCAGTAGGTCACAGGGCAGAGTCCCCACAGAATGCAGTGAACGGCTCTCTCCCAATGCATCATGCAACTAGGCCAGCTGAAAAGTCCCAGTTTCCCAGTGGGGCAGTATGTGGAGCATTGAATGACTTGTTGCACATCTGAAAAACAAAGACGTCGGACAAAGCCTTTGGCGCCATGCACTTGCACAATTCTTCCATCTGGCAAAAGATGTCCTTTCTTGGGCATTTGTCACATTGCTCCCAAAGATGCCCCTCCCTAGTAGGAAGCAGAATGCTTTGTCTTTTAACTCAGTGGTTTTTCTGGATCAGATGCAAACACAATTTCCCCTTTGCCTCCCACGGTCCCATCAAGGGCCAACTCATAAATGAATAAATGAATGAGAGAATGAATCAAAATACCCCTCCCTAACTAGAGCTGTGGTCAGATCCAAAGCCCTCAGGTACAGGGAGCAAAGATGGTCATGGAGAAATCCAACCAGTCTGTCTCTTTGGAAGCTCTTGGACTCTGCTGTACTAATCTACACCGGAGCTTTCATCTTTTCATCTTCATGGACTTCTCCTGAGTATGGGACAAGGAACTGGAAGAAGCAATTTTCGTTTTAAATTTTATCACGTGGTAAAGCAGTTGCATGTGGCCCTTAAGACTTGTCTTCCACGGAATTGGACACTAACCTTTTAGAACTGCTGCCCAGATAAGATTCTCAAGTTCATGCCAGTACAGGAATGGCTCCAACCCCAAAACAAGATGCTCCTCTACCCTCAAACATGAACTTAACACTTGGAAGTGTAGAGGCCAGAGACTTCAAGAAGCTCCCTTCCTTCCAGGGAGCTTGTCTTGATATATGTAAGTAACTACTAGCAAGAGCAAATGGAATTTACATTTGTTTATGTTCTTTTAAGTCACAGGTTGCATAGGCCATGGATTCCAGTCCATTTATTCCTTTCTAAAATTTTAGCCTAAAGAAGCCTCAAACTACAGTATGCATGAGAATCACCTGTGGTACTTTTTAGAAATGCAGATTCCTGGGCCCTGCAGCATCTCAGGTGAGCTACAGACTATACTTTAGGAAATATACTCTTTAAGAAATGCACATCTACAGAATGTAACAAGATTCTTATCTGCTGGGTCTCACCTCCTCAGAGCTGGCAAAATTAAACGCTCCATGAGTTGGACCAAGCTATTGGGGTCATATGGTCATAAGCCCAACCAGCCTTGGTTAGGACAGGTATGGGCAAGCAATCTACACTGTGATGCACAACCGACTTGCTTTAGCTCTGGGGAATACCTGGTTATCAGGTTTTTCACAGGTAATACAAGGGGAGAGCCTTTGGGTGTTGGGGACAGGCAAGAATATGTCCCAGGGTCTCACAACAAACATCAGAGAAAAATCCCTTCATGCTTCCAGCAGGAGGAGAAGCAGCCTTTTTGAAACAGCCAGAGCATTCTGTTCATGCTGTGAACGAGGCCGGCCCTCCAGAGAAACTATTTTACCAGGGCCTAACTCATTGGGGTTTTATCAGAGCCTAACCAACCTGGGGGAAGAGAAATACCCAATTCCAGCCCCTTGTAGCCATCCTACCCACCTAAGGAGAGGAACACACTGAGAAGCACTTGTGAAGTTCACAGTCCAGAGGCCCAGGCTCACTAAAAGACTGAGCCCTGATCATAGGACTGTAGAACACTTCTCTGGCCCCTGCACCTCACCACCATACCACTAAAGGTCTATTTATTTACAGTCACTTCTACCCAGTACATCAGGTCTGACTTTCAATTAAAAATTTCAAGGCTTACTGAAACGGAAAAAGCATAATTTGAAGAGACAGAGCAACCACTGGAACCAGACTCAGATATGGCAGAGATGTTCGAATTATCAGATCAGGAACTTTTTAAAAACTATGATTAGTATGCTAAGGGCTCAAATGGAAGAAGCAGACAATATGCAAGAATAGATGGGTAATGTAAGAAGAGAAATGGAACTTCTAAGAAAGAATCCCAAAGAAATGCTGGAGATAAACACTGTAACAGAAATTAAGAACACCTTTGATGGGATTATTAATGGACTGGACACGACTAAGGAAAGAATCTCTGAGCTTGAGGATATAGCAATAGAAACTTCAAACAGAAAACTGAAAAGCAAAGAAAAAAAGACTAAAAAAAAAAAAGAACATAATATCCAAGAATTATTGGACAACTACAAAAGGCATAACATGCATGTAATGGGAATATCAGAAGGAGAAAAAAGACAGAACAGAAGAAATATTTGAAGAAACAAAAATTGAGAATTTTCCCCAAATAAACATCAGACACCAAAGCACAGGTCTAGGAAGCTCAGAGAACACCAAGCAAGATAAATTCCAAAAAACTACACCTAAGCAGTTCATATTCAAAGTGCAGAAAATCAAAGATAAAGAAAAAAATCTTTTAAAAAGCCAGAAGAAATAAACACCTCACCTATAAAAAAGCGAAGATAACAATTACATTGGGGTTCTCCTCAGAAACCATCCAAGTGAGAAGACAGTGAAATGAAATATTTAAAGTGTTGAGAGGAAAAAAAAAATCAACCTAGAATTCTGTATCCTACAAAATTATCCTTCAAAAATGAAGAAGTAGACTTTCTCAGACAAAAACTGAGGGAATTTGTTGCCTTATAAGAAATGATAAAAGAAGGTCTTCAGAGAGAAAGAAGATTACTTAAGTCAGAAACTTGGATCTACATAAAGAAAGGAGTAGCATTAAAGAAGCAATAAAAATTTTTATTTTTCTTATTCTTATTTAATCTAACAGATAACAATTTGTTCAAAATAATAATAGCAACAATGTATTCAATGATGATAGCTTAGGTATAAGTAAAATGAATGACAGCAATGATACAAGGGACAGGAGGGAGGAATTAGGAATACTTTGTTATTATATAAGGTACTTGCACCACCCATGAAGCAGTATGGTGTTATTTGAAAGTGGACTTGAATTAGTTGTGAACGTATATTGCAAATTCTAGCGCACCTACAAAAAAAGTTTAAAAAAAATATATATATATGTATATATACAGACAGAGAGAGAGAGTTGATGTTCTAAGAAAGGAGAGAAAATGAAATCATGTAAAATGCTCAATTAAAAACACAAGAGCAGAAAAAAAAGTGGAAGACAAAAATAGGAACAAAGAACATGAACAACAAATAGAAAACAGTAGCAAATGTGGGAGATATTAATTCAAAGATATCAATAAACACTTTAAATGTCAATGGTCTAAATACAGCAATTAAAAGTATTTAGATGGGGGCTTCCCTGGTGGCGCAGTGGTTGAGAGTCTGCCTGCCGATGCGGGGGACATGGGTTTGTGCCCCGGTCCGGGAGGATCCCACGTGCCGCGGAGCGGCTGGGCCCGTGAGCCATGGCCGCTGGGCCTGTGCGTCCGGAGCCTGTGCTCCGCAATGGGAGGGGCTACAACAGAGAGAGGCCCACGTACCGCAAAAAAAAAAAAAAAAAAAGATTTTAGAGGGAAAAAAGGGCAGGGGGTGG
>NW_020172672.1:1735284-1778756 GCF_003031525.2 Neophocaena asiaeorientalis asiaeorientalis | reverse complement strand
GTACCCAAAAAAAAAAAAAAAAAAAAAAGTATTTAGATGGAAAAGAGTGCCTGTGGTTGGCACAAGCCGCCTTATCTGGAAATAGCCCTCCAGGAAGTCATGCTAACAGCAAGGATTTTTGTTTCTGAAATGCTCTAAAAGCAGCCTGGAGATCAGTTGCAGGCCCACCCACAGGCTCTGATGGGACTGACTTTCCAACTCCAGGTAAGGGAAAGCTAGGCATCCAGTGAGCAGAGGAGGAGGCCTAGAAAAACCAGGCGCTGCTCCTCTAGTTCCATGGAATTGGCCTGGGGACCGGATCTGGGCACGTACTGGGCAGTCACTGGGCAGCCTGACCCTTATGACCCTGAGCTCAGAAATAATGAGGAGGGCCTTCTGGTCACCTCTTACCAGCAACCTACCGTGCCAGGAAAGAAAGAAAATGAAAGAAGACTTCAGGAAGGAGACAGTGTACAGTTGTCTGGAGAAGACATGGCCACATGGCATATGGAGGAAGACCTCGCCAAAGAGCATCTTTCCTCCACACGTTTCCATGAGGGGGTCCTCCTGACCTCATGGAAAAGGCATAAGAGGAGGGAGATGTTTGATTTATTGCACAAAAAAAAACTAGCTTTGTTTTAAACAAAAGGAAACCGAACCACAAATTAGACATCTTCCACATACTGATGAGCTTTTTAGCTTTAATTCCAAGGGGGAAAACTATAGGGAAAAAACGTTTGGTTCTCATAGGAGTCATCTTTCTTGTTACCTCTGTTCTTTTTATGAATAGTTAACATTTACTGAGCCTCCTGCCATTACTTCATTTAAGCTCCACAATGACCCAATGAGGTACATAATATCTTCAAATTACAGATAAGGAAGCTGAAGCTTAGAGGTTAGTTAATTTGCCCAAGGACACAACAGCTAGAAAGCAGCAGAGCCAGCAGAAAGTAGCTTAATCTTAGGTCTCTTTGGCCCCCAAACCACTACTCTGCACTGACTCTGGATGGGGAAGAAAGCCTCAAATGGTAACAGGTCAGACTTCTCCCATCACCCAACAGTGAGACGAGAGGTGCATTTCATTCTCCAGGTAAATGCAGCTTTAATGAAAGAAAAGATACAAACTGCGAATCAGCAACAGATGTGGGCCCAGTCTTTTTCTAAGCCTCTCTCTTGACGGGAGAAGAAAGTACAATAACACACCACTAGGAGAGGGCACGTGATCCTCAAAGCAAAAGAAAAGATGAGATGGATGGACATGATGCATCTTGTCCTCTGTGCAGCTCCTGACTTCAGGCTGCCTGGGCCAGTGCAGATGTGAATCTACCCCAAGAGGCAGGGAAAAACCATCCACAGAAGGAGAGCCCTGGACATTTTCAGACGCTCTTCAACAAACATAAAGGGTTTCCACTTCAACCCTCAAATTGAGTATTGATTTGAAAAGGTCTCCCAGGAAAATGTTGTGCCAACCAAACACCACATTCCCTGTGCTCTAGACCACTTGCCATTTAATTCGGGCACGTCTGCACTGATTGCACTGCTATTGACAAGCATGGAGAGTCTTACGCCAAGATCTACGTTCACTTCAAACTGTATCTATCGCGGGTTACTTGTTCTATTTGCTCAGCTGTACATTTCTTAACTGAAACCTTCAGAATTTGCAGAAACCGGAATCCATGTCTTTTAGGGACTGAAAAAACAGAACCCAATGTAATGGAAGGTATAATAACATGGATGGTGACGATTCTGCATGTCCTGAGTTTTTTGGCCACATGTTCCAACCACTGTACATTGGTGAATCGGCCAAAGGCAACTCAGAAATATAATCCTCTCCTAAAATTCAGGCTTTTTTCCTGAATTTCCTGCCCTCAGTCAGACTTTTGCCACTTCAAGTTCTCCAGGACACCTTTGAATGGAAAAGTCAGGGACAGAGCAATGGAGAGTGGAGATCTGGGTTCTGGCTCCGGCTCTGCCACCAGTTAGCTGTGTGGACTCAGGACAGTCCTTACCTAATGTAAAATGAAGGACCCCTGAGATTCCTTCCAATTATGGGACTATGTGGTCATGTTCTCTTCATGTTGGGGGCCCTCTGGAATCATCTTCATTCGGCCGATTCTACTCTGAAAGTATCCAAACTTTTCCTACGTTCGCTTTTTCTTATCAGCTCCTAACCTTGGGATGTCTGCACTGGTGGTCACCTTGGAGGTCACTTATTCTTCCTGTAATGACAAGGGAACTGGTCACACAGTAACAGGAGATCTCCCTCTCTGGGCTCTGACCATGAATGTCGGCACACTTCTCACCACACGTCCCACCCACCACTCTGCTGGGCTACGAATGTGACAAATCCCCAGATGGATACTGTGCTTGTTGCCCCAGCATCCTTTCCACCCTTCCACCTTATACAGCCATGTGGTCAGGAGGAGGTAGGAAAAATAACCTGACTGCCAGCTCCAGAAATGGGTATCTTCTTTCCTACCCTGCACAGAGATCAGTCTAAGGAATCTAGGCCTATGTCACTCACAGCATGGCACTCTCCTGGCCAAAAATGGGCATTTGATTCAACTTAGATCAATAAGCTAAGAGCCAAAGTTTTCTGAGAGTATCTAGGAAAGGGTGACTGGAAGCCAATTCTCTCTTCCCTCCCCTAGAAAGTGTGATGTTTAGATATGAAGCGTGGAACCACTGCAGCAATTCTGCCACCAGGAAAAGCTAGGCTTCAGATTAAACAGACACCACAAAAAGGCGGAGGGAAGAGACATAAATGCACTGAGTGTTTGATAACACCGTTAAGTCACCAAATCAAACCAATCTTGAAACCTACTTTGTATCTGTACCTTCTATTACTTGAGCCAATGAATCCCCTTCATGAATAAGCCAGTTCAAAACATGGTATCTGTTTCTTACAAGATAAATTCCCAACTAATGTGTACGTACCAAAGATCACACACAAAGCTGATCTACAGTTACACTTCAAAGACCTCCCGATTAGCACCAGAGAGTAAAACCAGCTCCCTCATGCTCTTACTATTTCCACCAGAAACCAAGGAGACTCCCTTCCTAGGCCACCAACCAAGAATTCAGGCAGAGTTTCTCTCACAGTGCTGGGGTCACGTGCAGCCTCCCCACTGGGAGGTCAATGCTGAGAAGGGAACCCCCTTCCTCTGTACCCCTCCATGCCAACACAGAGACCGAAAGACGGCAATGCCACACAAAAGGTAGAAGTGCTTTTCAGTATCACCTATTACTTGTTTAAAAATCAGTGACAGGGCTTCTCTGGTGGCACAGTGCTTGAGAGTCCGCCTGCCGATGCAGGGGACACGGGTTTGTGCCCCGGTCAGGGAAGATCCCACATGCCGCGGAGCGGCTGGGCCCGTGAGCCATGGCCACTGAGCCTGCGCGTCCGGAGCCTGTGCTCCGCAACGGGAGAGACCACAACAGTGAGAGGCCCGCGTACCGCAAAAAAAAAAAAAAAAAAAATCAGTGACAACAGCTAACAAATTAATGGGTCCCAAAATGACCATCACTGGGTGCTAATATCACAGATGTTATTTGCCTCCTGATGGAAGTACACACCAACTGCCGTGAAACATACTTGCCCGAAAAAATATCAAATCTACATCTGATCAAGCCCCTGGATCTCACTATCATTTTCCAGGAAATATAAAGGATACAGGAACATGTTACACAACTCTATGGAAATGTAATCAGCAAAAGCTAGTGTGGAAAACCCTAGAACACCTGTTTATTCAACAAATAAATTACAAAGTTAAAAGGAGGTGGAGAGGAAACTCGTGGATTAAAAGAGGATTAAGATACAGAGAAGCCAATACGTGGACCTTAATTGGATCTTGATCTGAGACATAATCAGGGAGATTTGACTGTTGATTGAATTCTACATTGCAATCCCTATATTAAGGGATGGTTGTTAATATTCTTTGGTTGTGATGTGGTTTTGTCGTTAGGTGTTTTTTAATGTCTTTTTCTTTTAGAGATATATATGAAAATATTTATGGATGATAAGATATAATGTCTGAACTTGCTTCAAAATAATATGGTCAGAGGACTAGAGGATGGGTGGAAGAATCGAGCTGTTGTTGGAGCTGTGTGAGGAGGGTTCCTTAAGAATTCACTAATGCTAGTCTCTGCTTTTTTGTATATATTTGGAAGTTTTCATAACAAAGAAATTTTTTTTTAATGAAGGGAAAGGACCCAAAGATGAAGGAGAGTCTAAGCTCTTTGCCAAAGTCCTAGTGTCATTTCCAAGAAAGCCTGTTTACTCAAAGTAACACTTTCTATATAAATTTCCCCAAGTAATTACCTTGACAGAATACTTCTGGTTGACACATCTTCTTTCCAAATGTTATTGAGAATTTCTGAAACACAGGACAAGCACTCCTCCCACAGGGTTACATTAAGAAGTTTAATTCACAGAAAATACTATATAAATTCATATCAAACATTAAATCAGTGTTTGACCTGTGTATTGTATTTGTTGCTGCTTGTGCAATCTGAGCCTTCATAAACTTATTCACCTTAATTTCCATAATCTTAGCAGGGAGAGACCTTTCTCATCCTGACACCAAGGACAGAAACCATAATGACAGATTAGTTACACAAAGATGTAAAATTTAGAAGATTGAAACCAGTGTCTTTTCATAATGAAAGGCATTTGCCAGACATGACAGCAAAACAGATTAATATCTTAGTATTTAAGAAAACAAAAAACCTCTTCCCAAGTCAGTCTGTGAGGTGAAAAAAAAAAAAACTACCACTCCTGTTTGAAAAAATCAGCAAAAATTCGGGACAGATGATTCCCGGAAGAAAAGGAACTAATGTAGGACTGCCAGATACAATATAGGATACCCAGTTAAATTTGAATTTCTGATAAATAACAAATAATTTGGGCCATACTTATTCTAAAACACTACTTGTTGTTTATCTAAATTCCAATTTACGCAATTTACAATTTAGGCAATCCTACTTTTCATTTGCCAACTCTGGCAACCCTAACTAATGGCCAATAAATTTGAGAAAATGATCAACCTCAGCTCTAATTATCAAGGGAGAGCAAATACAGCAAAAAGAGCAGAGGTCCCACCAGGCAGGGGCGGAAGAAGGACACTGCACCTGCACCCACCTGGCCCACCTGGAGCTCAGGGGAGGAGGCATGACCTTAGGGCCTCACGAGGGCAGGAGGGAGGTAGCCAGCACTTGAGGCAATGGGGTCACAAGTTTGGTTGAATGGCCCTGAGCATTGTCTTCAGGGGAAAGGAAAAATAGGATCAGCGGCTTGGAGCAGAGGACCCCGTGCAGAAGCAACACTTTTATTATTTGCTCTTAAAACTTTGCTGTGATCTATCCAAATGCATTTTTATCTTTTATGGAAAATTTTATGATGTATTATGTAATACATACAAAAAGGAATTTAAATATCTGTGTACTCACCTTCCATTTTAAAAACATAAAACATTACCAACCAATGTTTCTCTCCCTCCTGCCCTCGCACCCTAGGTAACCACTATAACCTGAGCTTAAGAGTTATCATCGCCTGGGGCACGAACCCGTGTCCCCTGCATCGGCAGGCGGACTCTCAAGCACTGTGCCACCAGGGAAGCCCCTTCATACATTTTTTACATATGTTTGCACCCCTAAATAAAATACGTATAGTTGTCACATGCTTTCATCCTTCATATAAATAGCAGCATAACATATGTATTCTACAATTTGCCTTTTTTCACCCCGCATTTTGATTATGAAATTGATCCATAATAATGAGTGGTGCTTTATATTAGTCAGTTTCAGCACTGTGTAATATTCCATTATTTGAATATACCAAAATTTCTATTTCTCATCTCCTGCTGACGGACAGTTAGCTGGTTTACAAGGTTTGCTACTACCAAACATTGCTGCTGTGAACATACTTAAACATGTCTCTTAGTATACATGTCAGCGCGTTACTCTAGGGTATATGCTGGAGTGGAATTACAAGCTCAAAGAGTGTGTGCAACTTCAACTGTAATTCTACAAAGTGATTGGACTAATTTATATTCCCACCAGCATCAATAAATGCATTTTTTACAGTTACATCCTGCTGAGGTTACTTGAAAACTCTCCTTTAAAGCAGACTGAATTCAAAGCAAGCAGAAATTGAGTCGGAGGCCTGGTACTAACAGTTACGAACCCTAAAAATCAACCCAACACGAACATGAGCTGGCTGTGTCTGATGTAGATGGGGATTGGGCTGGATTGAGACAGCTTTGGGGATTTCTTTAAATCATGCATGTTTTAATCTTCATTATTTTCCTCTAAGATTAAAATATGCTCATTGTAAACAAAATTATTTTAGTTACTAAGACACATCGCATAGAAATGGAATATCCCCCAATGAACACCATTAACAGCATGACATATAATCCACACAATTTTTCTATACATAAGCCAACTTTTTAAATTTAATTTTATTTATTTTTTTATACAGCAGGTTCTTATTAGTCATCAATTTTTTTTTATTCAAACAGAAAGTCACAAAAATCATAATCATCCTCATCAGTTCGCTCAGTCCCATGTAATTAATTTTTTTTATCTTGATCTTTTGTTCGCACTTTTATAAATTCATCAGTTTTCCATTAGAGTTCTGAAAATGCTTATTCATTCAGTTCAGCAGTATAGCCAGTTCCCAGAAACCTGTACTTGTCAGTCTTTTCCATGAATTCCTTGAAGATGAAACCCTTTTATATCTCATTGTAGTTTTGATTTGCATTTCTCTAATAATTAGTGATGTTGAGCAGCTTTTCATGTGTTTCTTGGCCATCTGTATGTCTTCTTTGGAGAAATGTCTATTTAGGTCTTCTGCCCATTTTTCGATTGGGTTGGGTTTGTTTATATATTTTGGAGATTAATCCTTTGTCCATTGATTCATTTGCAAATATTTTCTCCCATTCTGAGGGTTGTCTTTTCATCTTGTTTATGGTTTCCTTTGCTGTGCAAAAACTTTTAAGTTTCATTAGGTCCCATTTGTTTATTTTTGTGTTTATTACCATTACTCTAGGAAGTGGATCAAAAAAGATCTTGCTGTGATTTATGTCAAAGAGTGTTCTTCCTATGTTTTCCTCTAAGAGTTTTATAGTGTCTGGTCTTACATTTATGTCTCTAATCCATTTTGAGTTTATTTTTGTGTGTGGTGTTAGGGAGTGTTCTAATTTCATTCTTTTACATGTAGGTGTCCAGTTTTCCCAGCACCACTTATTGAAGAGAGTGTCTTTTCTCCATTGTATATCCTTGCCTCCTTTGTCATAGATTTGTTGACCATAGGTGCATGGGTTTATGTCTGGGCTTTCTATCTTGTACCATTGATTTATGTTTCTGGTTTTGTGCCAGTACCATATTGTCTTGATTACTGTAGCTTTGTAGTATAGTCTGAAGTCAGGGAGTCTGATTCCTCCAGCTCTGTTTTTTTCCCTCAAGACTGCTTTGGCTATTCGGGGTCTTTTGTGTCTTCATACAAATTTTAAGATTTTTTGTTCTAGTTCTGTAAAAAATCATAAGCCAACTTTTTTTTTTTTTTTTTTGCACAAAGGGGATTATGTACTTTGGGTTGCATTTGACCCTTTTTACTGTGTAATATTTCTTTACAAGGAAAGAAATAATCTACATTTACCAAAAATTCTGTTATTCAATAAATATTTACTAAGCACCTGTTCTTGAACAGGATGGAGTCTATAAAGAAAATTAAGCAACACCACCATTGCAAGACCCCCAGGCTAAAACGAAAGAAACTCATAGATGAAGGTCATAATGATGGCCCCCAATTATCAAGCACCCTGTATGAGCCAGGCACTGTACCAGACCCTTAATGAATGTGGTAGGCAAAATAATGGCTCCCTGAAAGATGTCATGTCCTAATCCTAACAGTGCTACAGTATATTGCAAGGAGGAATTAAGGTTGCTAATCAGCTGACCTTAAAATAAGGAGAACAGTCTGGGCTCTTCTGGTGGCCCAAGGGTCAGAAATCACAAGGTCCTTAAGTGGAGAAGAGAGAAGCAGAAGAGTCAGAACCAGAGAGATGGAAGCATGAAAAAGACTTGACCAGCTATTGCTGGCTTTGAAGGTGAACAGAGGCTACAAGCCAAGGCATGCAGGCAGTTTCTAGAAGCTGCAAAAGGCACGAAAATGGATTCTCCCCTGAAGCCTCCAGAAGGGAACTCAGCTCTGCTGATTATTTAACCCAGTGAGATCTGTCTTAGACTTCAGACCTCCAAAAATTTGTGTTGCTTAAGCCACTAGGTTTGTGCTATGTGTTACAACAGGAATAGGAATAGGAAGCTAAGACTTCCCACTTCATCCTCCCTCCACCCTGGAACAGAGATGCTATGCCTTCCATTGGAGAAACCAGGGAACCGAGGACCCAACAGGTTAAGTTACTAGCCCAGGCTCACAGTGGCAGAGACAGACTCAAACTCGGGTCTGTCTACCTCCAAAGCCTGTGCCGAGGCTGCCCCACTACCCTCCCTCTACGGTCAGCTAGAACACAGGGCAGATGGGGACACGCACTATCCTAGGGGTAAGCAAAGCACAGTGGGTGAGAGAACCCTTCCTGGGGCGAGGCTGGGAGGACTGTGTGGAGGCTTTTGAATGATGAGCGGGATTCGGACAGACAGAGATGAGGAGGGAAGGAGAGGTCAGGAAATGCAATGCGGTTAAGTGCAACCAAAGTCTGGGGCACATGAGGGTGGGGATATACAGTGAGAGGTAAGGCTGGGCACCTCGGTGAGAGACCGACACTGTCCAGTATGACAGCCACTAGCTACACGTGGCTATTAACATTTACTCTTAATTGAAATCAAATTAAGTTTAAAAGTCAGTTCCTCAGTTTTACTTACCACATTTAAAATTCAATAGCAAAAAACCCCACAAAAACAAACAAACAAACCCACAAAAAACCCTTCAATAGCCACATGTGTCTAATATTGGACAGCGCAGATGCAGAACATTTCCATCCTAGCAAAAAGGTCTATCGGACAGCACCACTGACGAAGCGGAGTCGTTGGAGTCATTGTTTTTGAGCCAGTCAGGGGCACTGCGCTCCTGAAAGCAGGCTCAGTGTCCTTTTATAACACTGCCCACCTCACCCTCTTACTTGTTACTGCTTTTGTGTCCTCTCCCCTGGGGCTCTGCAGAATTTTTCAAGAAGCAATGCATGATAAACATGCCCCCAAAATATTTTTAACTCCCAGCACTGTCTTACAGATGCTATCTAGTCCTAAAAACGAACCATTCCGGGAAGTGGGTCCGGTTTTTCTCCACTGCCAATACTTGAAAACAAACAAACAAACAAAAAATAACATTTGGCCCTTATCTAACGGAATCAGATCAATGCTGCAGTGAGAAATGGTTTTTAAGGGGAAGGGACACAGTCGCTCACATTTGCAGAGTATTTGTCAGGTTTAAAAGCACCTGACACATTATCTCCCAGAACCTGGCTCCACCCCGGTCCTCCGTGATGGCGGCAGGGGCTCTTCTGAGGCTCCAGCTCTTCTGAGTGGCCTTTCCTGCTTTGTAGAGGCTGCCCTGCTTTGGCTCCAGAAGAAGGAGGCCAAAATCAATCAAGGCAACGGCTGGGGAGTACATAGAGCTCCACACCTAACGTGATTAGATGTCTGCCAAAGGTAAGATTTATTTGTGATCTAGCGATTGAGTTTAGAATGACGTCAGGTGCAGAAGGAAATCCAATTAATTGCTATACTGACCTATGTCGCTTTGGCGTCTCTGTGAGGCCGTTGGGAGTGTTGGTGGAGATCCAGTTCTCCTATCCCCTCAGTGACTCAGGGCTCCTGCACAGCACATATGTACAATGCTAACCCTGTTTGGCATGCCTCACAAGCAGCTCCGATCGATTTCCCATCCGCAGCTTAACCCTTGTCCTCTCCCAAACTGCTCCGCGGTGACAAGCTCAGGAGGAAGGGGCCCTCCACATGGACATACCCACCCCCCAGCAATGCCAGGAACTTGGCTGCTTAAACAATAGATCTCTATGTGGTCGGGAGAGAAAGGGTGCCCTGTACCTGCTAAGCGGGGCCATGCTCCCCTCCCCAGCCTCTGCCAAGGCAGGCGAGGGAGGAGGTTGGAATGAAGGCGGCGATCAGCCCGAAACACGCCTCCCCCACCCCCGCTGGCAAATAAGGCTTCTGGCCCAAGCGTCAGTTGGTGAACTTTTCTACTCTGCAGGGCTGGGGACTCAGATGTACAGGGTTGATCCCCCCTGAGCAAGGGAGAGAGAAGACTGCCTACCGCGGGCTCAGCTTTACAAATGAGCTCATTGGCCAGCTGATGTAGATATTTACGCCGGAGCCTGGGCCGGCTCTGGGTATAACCCAGCGGTCCCCAAGCTTTTTGGGACCAGGGGCCGGTTTCGTGGAAGACAATTTTTCCACGGACGGATGGGGGGCGGCGATGGGTCAGGCGGTAAGGCGAGCGACGGGGAGCAATGGGGAGTGGCAGATAAGCGTCACTCGCTCACTCGCCGCTCACCTCCTGCTGTGCGGCCAGGTTCCTAACAGGCCACGGACCCCTACCAGTCCTCCTCCTCCCGGGGTTGGGGCCCCTGGTCTAACCAGCCAAGAATTCAAAGAAAAACCAATCATCACTCCCCAACGTGGTATTTTCTAAGATGCACATCTGGAAAGGGGGAGGAGGGAGCAGAGGAGGCAAGAAAGGAGTCTCTACAAAGGGAATTTGTGTTTGCCTGACCTCAGGTGCAAAGAATGGAATTAAACATAATCTTTGGCTCGTGACACACTCAACATTGGTCTAAGCAGGAGCCACTCTTATTTTTTATTAAATAAGCTATTGATCTTTACCAATGGACAAATACTTTCAAACTCACGCCCCCCCCCCACAAAAAAAGAAGGTAAAGTATTGATACTAACTTACACTAACCATATGATTTTCCTGGCCAATCCAACCCTCTGCTTCACCCTAACCTCCCCCGATCCTGTGTACCTTGTTTTTCTTTTCATATAGTTTTCTTGCAGCTATATGTATTCCTAAAAGTGTTTTTATTTAATTTTAGCTATTTATAAATTTATAAAAGATGTCACGCTGCATCTTTCAGTGCATTTCTTTTACTTAATATCATATTACCCAGATGCATCCATATTTTTGCATGTCACTGTTGTTCATTTGTTTTGACTGACTATAATTCTCCATTGTGTGAGTACATCACAATTTATTCATCTACCCTCCTACTGATGGGTACTTGAGCTCTTTCCAGGCTTGTGATAGTGTGAACACGGTTGCATATGTCTCCTTCTGGACATGAGTTTCTCTTGGGCATATACACCTAGGAGTGGAATCCCTGGGCTGTAAAAAATGTGAATGTTCGGGGAATTTCCTGACGGTCCAGTGGTTAAGACTCCGTGCTTTCTCTGCCAAGAGCTCAGGTTCGACCCCTGGTCGGGGAACTAAGATCCCACAAGCCAAGAGGGGCGGCCAAAAAAAAAAAAAGTGAATGTTCAACTTTAGGAGATAATATCAAAGTGTTTTCCATTTGATTGAATTTCCTAGAGTTTCTAAGATGATTGTCTCCTCTTCCTGTCTTCCTCAGTTTTATTTCTTTAAATTTCACATGTCAGCTCTATCAAAATATTTAAATGAAATTCTTGGTCTAACACCTTGAGTAGCCCCTCAGCTAAAACCCCCATGAGGAAAAAAAAGGTTTCTGTCCTGAACACAGACAATAAGAAAGGCATCTCTGCAGACACAAGGACACACCCTGGTCCAGACACTGAGACAGGTTAGTCAAATAGAAGGGAACTGTCTACAAGCTGCTTCACATTTGGCAAATGCAAGATTTTTTAAAGAGGGTTTAGGTGGAGTCAAAGCCTGTTCCCCCATCCAAGTCCGCTTGCTCAGTCTCTCCTCCCCCACCCCTCCTACAACCACCCCACATGCTTATTTTTAAACAAGGAACAAAAGCCTAAAATGGAAATAAAATAATAGTTTGTTAAGTAACCAATTTCACATTTAAATGAGAGCAGGGAGTCCAGCATGGACACCACAGTACAGTCGAATTCATTTCAATAAATATTTACAGAACACTTTGCAGTATGACCAGCACACTGACAAATAACATCTCTATTCTGCCCTCAAGAGGTTGTGAGCTTGTTCACTTAACAAGACAGAATTATGCGTGGAGTGCCGAAGGGGCAAGTTAGAGCTGAGAAGATGAAGATGCTGGTCTGATCTCAAGATGCTCACTGTAGAAGAATTAGCAAAAGCTGGAAGACAAGTTGAAAGAGATACCGAAGTTGTACAAAGGTGAGAGTGATCGATTCTAACCAAAATGCTTTTGTGCAGGAAAGTTCCCAGAGAGTGATGCTAGAACTAGGTTTTAAAGGATGAATCAAGTATGTGAGAGGAGAGAGGACAGTTAAATAATATAGCTAAAACAATTAAGAAATAAAATTTCTTAGACTTCTTGACCTTTTCTCCTATTTCTCAAACTTTTTTTTTTTTTTCTTTTATGGTACGCGGGCCTCTCACTGTTGTGGCCTCTCCCGTTGCGGAGCACAGGCTCCAGACGCGCAGGCTCAGCGGCCACGGCTCACGGGCCCAGCCACTCCGCGGCATGTGGGATCTTCCCGGACCGGGGCACGAACCCGCGTCCCCTGCATCGGCAGGCGGACTCTCAACCACTGCGCCACCAGGGAAGCCCAAACTTCTTAAATCTATTTTCTTGCTCCAGTCCTGCACCAAGAAGGTGGAACCTGTGAATCACTGTTAAACATGCATTATCTGCATTTATTTGTTCATTTCACAAGTGCCAGGCCCTGTGCTGAGCTCCGGGGATACACCGATGGACAAGACGGGCACGATTCCTGCCCTCACCCAGCTCCCAGTCTGCCGGGCAGACAGAGGTTTAGACAAAGACAGGCATTAGTCAGACTCCATCAGCCTGGCAGGGCCCCTCCCCCATTCAATCCTCCCCAGAAAGATTTTCAGTAAAGTGTGCAGGGTTAAAGAAATGGCTGTCTCCTCCATAATTAAAAGGCTCCTGGCCAGCATCCCAGGTAGCCACGCGGCTGCTCAGAGCTGAGAGGCCAAGAAATCAGGTGCTTCCTACATAATAGCCTCCAATCTGATACTTGATAGCTGCTGGTTTCCAGAGTCAAACAAATGTCAGGCATTTTATGAAGGCAGGAAACAAATAAAGGGGCAAGGATTGGGGTCTAGGCCTCGGGGGAGCTCAATTAGTGAGCCAGATAAAGTTAAACCGAAAGGGCATGCTCTCGGTTTCCTAGAAAGCCAGCTGGAAAAGATGCCAATCCTTAAGCCTCTGTCACTCAAAGGATTAGCAGAAGAGACCCAGGGATGCCCAAGGGAATACTGCAACAGCCAGATGTTTCAGCTCCTCCTGTGACACTGCCATTCACAACCAGGGCCACATTTCTGAGGCCACCAAGAAGACAGAGAAGAGAACTGCAGTCTTCTGGAATAGGCTGAAACTCAAAGACATCACCCTTTAGTGATACAGACACCCAAAAGTATCAGCAATGCTTTCTTACAGACTCGCCTGATGCCCATTTAACAGGAACGGCATGACTAGTTGGATGAACACTCCCCGCAGCTTCTGGGTGGTATGGAAAGCACACGACCTGCACATCCGTATAAACTGGGATTTGGCTCCCACTGCTGTGGATGCACCATGAGTGTTTCAAGCAAGGCTTTTAGCCTCCCTAAGTCTCACTTGCAAAATGACACTAAAAAGACCCATCTTCTTGTCCTTATAAACGTAAGCGATCATGGAAAGTGCCCAGCTCAAGAACTCATAAGTGGTGGCTGTCAATGGGGCCTATGAATGCATCCAGGTAACCACACGCTCAAGACGGTAGCTTCCTCTTGGTACTTTCTAAGTGTGTGTGTGTGTGTGTGTGTGTGTGTGTGAAGAGAGAGGAAAGGAGAGAGAGAGAGAAAATGCATCTGGGACACATAAGCCTATTTACAGTTCCTGTTTGTGTTCCACCATTTCTGTCAAATTAATGAACTGAAGAAGCTGGAGGGAAAACGAACCAATGTCTCTATTTTCCCCTGAAGTCCCTAGCTTTCCCCTAAGAGCTGCTTCCCCCAGATTCAGGAGGCAAGGAAGGAGAGCCATATGGCTTGAGACGCTAGACCCGCCCGGCAGCAAATGAGCCCCCCGCCATTTGTCTCCGGGCCTCTCATGTGGGCGGGCATCCAGATTTCAGTTGGGGTGCTCTGGTCTGCGTCTCTTGTCTTGACTGTTCCTAATTATTGAAGGGAACGCCGTGGCTCTCCTGACCTCAGAGTTGAAGAGCTGTGAGTCCTAGTATCAAACCAAGCAGCTTCATTGAAAAGGCATACGCTCATCTGCATCCATAAAAGTCACTCCTGGAGCCCTGACTTGCCCCAGCTTTGGGAACGCCTGCTCTCGAGGATTTATGACACGCCCTGGATCTAATCGGCCGCACTTTAACTGCTGCTGTTGCACATCTGGTCATAAAAGCAAGGGCCGGCCCAACACGGGGACAAACGCTTTTCTTTCCTAAGTGGCTGCAAATCTGATCTCACAGTGATAGCCGGGCTCGGATGTAATCAGCCAGCACCTGGGCGGTCATGAGGGCTCATCAAGCTTTGCAAGGCTTTTCCCACACACACGACAGCTATAAAGATGACTCTCGTGGTAGCAAGAGCTATGAATAAAGAACCTGCAGTCGGAACAGGTGGCAACAGGCTAGGCCGAACAATACCCAGGAAAGAGTGAGTTGGTTAAGGAGCCCACCTGTTCACAAAGATCCCAGCTACTTCCACATGGACTCTCCCACTGCGTGGCGGAGGCAAGCAGCTATCTCCATAGACAACTGCCCTGACATACGTTAATCCTCGGCCAGAGATTGTCTGGATAAATCTGATCAAATGAACACCTAAGTGGTTTAAGAGGACACTTGTTAAGCCAGTGGAATCCTTCACTAGACCGAGTGGGCGCATGGGAGCAATAACCTAGCCCAGCAACGCACACAATGCCGTCGGTTCCGGGAGGTTTTAGAATGCCCTGAACAGCCTGGCCTGTGCACAGAATTGGCACGTTTCACATCGTTCAGGAACTCCAATCAGACCAAGGTTCAACAAGTAGTTCAACCTCCCGCGCCCGAACGCAGGGGAAGAGACCCTTGAACACTGCCAGCTCCTCTCCACCAGCTCTCCCCAGCCTCCACCTCTACCCCTCCTCCGCCGCTGTGCCTAGCGGGAGGGAGCATTAAAATTATCTGCTGCGGGTTTTACGAGCAGCGATCGCTTTTTAAAGCAGCAACAACACAAGGTCCTTGTGTGGCTCTCGGGTAACCTAAAACCCTGGAGGCAGAGCTGCCCCCCACCGCCGCCTGCCAAGAGCACCAGCGCTCCGGGACCGCGAGCAGCATGAGGCACCTCGGAGGCGGAAGGCACCTCTAAGGGTCTTGGAGCAAAAGGCCCTGGGAGAAGAAACTGGGAGACAGAACGCACCAGTGACAGCGGGGGAGGAGGGCAGGAGGGAGCGGGCAGAATCGGTGCTGCAAGAAAGAATGGGTGGGTGGGGGGCGGGGGGAACAATGGGAGAAATTTTTATTTCAGCAACTTCGCCGAGAAGCCCACGGGGGACTGGGTAGTAGGTGAGGAGGGGGACGAGGTCTGACGCCTCCCTTCCCCCTCTCCGCCACCTCCCCCCCACACACCACCAGGAGGAGGGTCAGCGACCTGGGTCTCCTTCCGCAGGTGGGCGCGCGGCTGGGGGCGCACTTACCCTGGGGCCCGTGGTGCGGTGGCCGCGAGTCGGGGACAGCTGCACCAGCACGAGCAGCAAGTGGGGCGCGAGCAGGCGGGCGCAGCGCGCGGGCAGCATGGTGCCAGGCGGGCCGGGCAGCCGGCTGCGGACAGGGGTGGCGGGCTCCACGGGGCGCACGGCCGCGCCGGCCTTCCTGCCTTCCTTCCCCCGGGGGCCCCTGGCGACGGCGGGGCGCCGCGGGGCGGCGCGAGCTCGCGGAGGCTGCGGTCGGAGCGCGCGCTCATGAACCGCCCCGGAGGGGAGCTGAGCGCGAGCGTGTGCTCTGCGTGTGGTGCTCTCCGCTCGGCCGGGCCGCGGCGGCAGCAGGTTGGACGCCAGAGCTGGGCCATGGGAATTCCCGTTATAAACCCCAGGGAGGGGTGGGGCGGAGCCCGACGGCCCTGACTGACGGGCCGAGAGGCCCGTGGCAGCCGCCCCTCTGGCAGGTGAAAGCCAATGGGAGAGAGGAAAGAGGGGCGGCTCGCGGTCGTCCCCACTGAGGAACGACTCTCGGTGGCTTGGCAGAAGTGGGCTCCAGGAGAGAGCGGGATAAAGAGGAACTTCCTCTTGGCCCTTGGGTCTGGTGAAGCCTCCGAGAGCTCCAGCAGCCTGAACCTACCAGAATGCCCGCCCGACTCATGATAGCACCTTAAGCATGTACAGTTTTCTGCACGAGTACGTGACTTGTCACAACAGCCGGATGAAATAGGCAGGGAAAACACTCCTCGCCTCGTTTTTTCAGATGAGGGTACTAGGGCGCAGAGGGGTTCAGAAATCTGTCTCCTGGCTGCATCAACACCAAGAACAACTGGGAAGTCGCCAGGTCATCTGCACAGAGCGCTGGCTGTGACCGGGGCTGGGCGTGGGGATTAGGCGCATTCGCTGCTTGCAAACAAGATTCCAGCGGGTGACACACTTAAGTCCTACAGCGGCTGCCCCGGGAGCAGAGTCGAGAAGAGAGAGAAAGCACGTGCTGGGCATCTCCTTGCTGGGGAGGGCCCCTGTGGGTATGGGATGATGCCGACCCGTGGCCCTGTGGTGGATCTGGGATTAGAACCCAAGCGTCCTGGCTCCCTGCCTGGAACTGGAGGGCCAACAGGCAGCCTCTCTGAGGCCTAGGAGCCCTGGGAGGAGAGGTTAGAGGGGAGCTGGTTTCCTGGTGGGGGGAGAGAGAGGAAAAAGCATTGGTAGGAGGGGTAGTCTGTGGGTGCAAAGACCCCAGAGATGGGTCAGAGGAGGGAGGGAGACCTCTCCTGAGTGCCCGTAGGATGTTGGAGGGCTCTGCCCAGGGCGGTCCCCAGGGGTTCATCTTGGGAATGGTCACAGACACATCACACCAGCTTCTCAACGGAACCAGGTGGTCCACTGCGTTCAACCCAAGAGAACCATGGTTTACCTTCTTATGTGGAATACAGCCCTTAGTGTTTATTTTCATTGGTATGGACCACTCACTTCAAGGGGAGGGATACTTTTCTCCAGCCAGGCTGGAAGCAGTGCCAGAATTTAACTCCTCTCCCTGTGGGCTTGAGAGGTCCAGACAAAGGTTAACTCCTTTCCCTTACTGCTTCTCTCCTGGATTGTATAAACAAGCTTCTCACCCAACTCCTGCACTCAGTTTTGCCCACTCCCCTTGTCTGCCATCCAGCCTCCACCAGGCAGCTAGTCATCCTTCTAAAAAGCAGACCTGAATCACCACACTCTGCTTAAAAGGCTTCAACTTTCCCCAGCGCCCTCAGATCAGAAAGCCCTGACTGGATGCTGAAACAATAACAAAGTACTGGTTGTTCTCCAAACAAAAATGAAGAACTGCTCTAAGAGAATAGCCTGTCTTCCTCTGCTGGGAAAGAGTGTAACAGTCTGACATGCTCTCTGGAGCCAGTCAGGATGGGTTCAAATCCTGGGTCTGCCACCTAGTGGTGTCACCTTGCATCAGTCACTTTACTTAATCTGGGGTCCAGTTTTCCTGTCTGTAAAATGGGGATAAAAATAGTGTCCACCTTATGAGGTGTTCTCAGGATTGAAGGAGATGGAGTATATAAAGCCCTTAGAATGACTAAGTTATAAATATCACCATCTGGCATATGAAGAGGGCAAGACAAATGCCTCATCTCATTTTATCCTCAGAACGATCTTGTGAAGTAGACAGAGAGATCCAACTTTACAGGTAAGTAAACGGATACTCCATGCAATTGGGACTTGCCTGGCCTCATTTGGCTGGTAAATGACAGGGAAGATTCAAGCCCAGATTTTCAGAGTCTGATTCTTCCTCCATCATCTGATAATTGCAATCGCAAATGCTGTAGGGTTCAACAGTTCCTGTGTGCTTACTGGGAATTTTTTCAGTGGGCTGCAAGGGAGCTGAGATTCTTAGTGGCACTAAGCTTCAGGGAAAAGCAAGGGTCAGCCCTTCCAGCAAGGGTCAGCCCTTCCTGGAAACAGCCCTTATGATCTGGCATCCTGGGAATTTGCCCAGCTGGACTTGTCCATTTCTCCTGTGCCTTGTGAAGCACTTACATCAATTTCCCTGTGCCTGCCTAAGTGCTCCTCCATCAGGGGCTTGGAGGGATGAAAATGTCACTATCAGGGTCAGCGGTCTGACGGGTTTGTCCTGACTCTACCACATGGCCACAAGCACCCCCATCAAAGTGGTCAACTCCTTTCTGTTGCTGGAATTATTGAGACATCTATTGGAGTAAGTAAATGCTTGAGATGCCGACCCCCCCAGCATCTGGCAGCACAAAAGCACCGAGGGAAAAGACACTGCAATAGTCCTTTCCATCCACAACACCAGAGGCTGCTCTCCAGCCAGAAAGCTTATTTCCAAGTAGTCGCTGGTCCAAAAGTCTACATTATTCTGGATTTCAACCATGTAGCTTAGTTTAAAATATGAGTAACTGCTTTCCAGTTACTTTGCTCAGCAAGTATTTTCTTTCCCTCTGGTTGGCATGCAAGGCCTGCCGTAACCATGGCCATCATTCAAATGATGCATTTTCTTCTCCCAACTCCTCCCAAGCCCAGAGAAGGTTAGAAATTCCAGAGAACTACTAGTCCCAAAGAGTGTCTCTCTGCCAGGCTCAATTGTCTGATCCAAGCAAAAAAGTGAAATTGACAAGTTCCTTCTTTCCCTGGAGGCCAAGCTTATGGTCCAAAAATAAATCTAGCTCTCCTGGCATCTGGTCTGTCCAGTTTCAGCCATGCTCCTTGTCCTGTGGGACTTCTGTTTGCAAGGGGATATTTCAGTGAAGAAAAATAATACTTTATATCCCATACTGAGGTCTGAGGGCCTCAAATATTTAGTACTAGCTAGGAACGCCCATTTCAATATATGTTTTGGCACGAACCCGTGTCCCCTGCATCTGCAGGCAGACTCTCAACCACTGCGCCACCAGGGAAGCCCCAGTCCAGGAGTCTTGTCTCATATTCAGAGTCGAATCTTTCTATTCATTTTAACAAGCATTTTGATGAATCTCCTTCTGTGCCCAGCACAATGCTCATTATTATGAGATCTCTGGATGTACACCCTGCCCTCTGAGAGGTTATAATCTAATTTAAGACACAGCAAACAGATACCTGGAGGCTGTATTTAAGAACAAAGACTGCGGGGCTTCCCTGGTGGCGCAGTTGTTGGGAGTCCGCCTGCCGATGCGGGGGACGCGCGTTCGTGCCCCGGTCCGGGAGGATCCCGCGTGCCGCGGAGCGGCTGGGCCCATGAGCCATGGACGCTGAGCCTGCGCGTCTGGAGCCTGTGCTCTGCAGCGGGAGAGGCCACAGCAGTGAGAGGCCCACGTACCACAAAAAAAAAAAAAAAAAAAAAAAAAAAAAAAAAAGAACAAAGACTGCAGTGTGTTTTGGGGACTCAGAGAGCAGGGACCCACTATAAACCTAATGGGCAGGGAAGGTTTCAGGAAGGTGAGTCTTTAATAGTGCTTTGGAAAAAAAGTGCTTCTATAATATAAACATACCTTGATTCATACTTGCTCCACTTGTGACACCACTGTGGACAGAGAAAGGTGAGTGATGTCTAAGGTTCAGGACTCTTTTCAAGTATACTACTAAGCTCAGAAGCCTGGGACATCAAGAATCCTGGGGTCTGTTTCTGAATTTATGACAACTTGCTGTAACGCCAACATTGGGCTGAGCTAGCTATTATCAGTCCCATTATGCAGGTGAGATTGACCCACAGAAGTTAATCTTAGCAAGGTCAGTCCTTACACTTTAAATATACATGACAACTGATACACAAACAAAAGTAAATATGTGAGGTGATGGATGTGTTCATTAACTCGTTGGGGGGAATCCTTTCATAATGTATACATATTATATTGTACACTTTAAATATCTTACAATTTTGTCAGTTATACCTCAATAAAGCTGAAAATATATATATACATGACAAAAATAATTAGAATGACAAACAATTTAGAAGATTATTTATCTCTTTTGCACACAAACTCCCTTCAAAGTCTAGGATAGCACTCTCTAACTTAGGCTCCTTCTAGTATCAGTCTGTCATTCTTAATAAGCAGCTTCTCCCTCATAGTCCAAGATGGCTGCTCAAGCTCTATCCATCACATCTGTTTTCCAGCCCTCAGGGAGGAAAACGGGGAAAAGAATAGCATGCTCCTCTCTTTAAGGATAACTCCCAGCAGTCACATTTCACTATATCTCATTGGTTAGAACTTAGTGACATGACCACATCTAGCTACAAATAAGGCTAAAAAAGTTGTATTCTTGGGCTGGTGGCGCAGTGGTTGAGGGTCCGCCTGCCAATGCAGGTGACACAGGTTCGTGCCCCGGTCCAGGAGGATCTGACATGCCGCGGAGCGGCTGGGCCCGTGAGCCATGGCCGCTGAGCCTGCGCGTCCGGAGCCTGTGCTCCGCAACGGGAGAGGCCACAGCGGTGAGAGGCCCGTGTACTGCAAAAAAAAAAAAAAAAATTGTATTCGTAATTCAAGGTGGCCACATGTATCCAGCTGAAAATCCGGGTTTATGTTACCAAGGAAGGAGAAAATCCTGGGGCCATCTGGCAGTAGGGGCCATCCTTGTTAACATAATATCAACATCATCATCATCATTAACATATCTTGAGCTGCCAAGCGAAGGAACCATGGACAATGCAATGCAGCCCAGAGTGTTTAGTTGTGGCTTTCCTCTAGCTCTGCACATCTAGCTCCCTCATGCTCAAAACATTAATAACCTTAGGGCCAGACATGCAGACTCTTGATGCCACAAAAATTTACTTCTGGTATTTCCCTCTCTTAGGCACCTTCAAGTGGGAGGATCTGAGAACATACTTGGATGAAGCTCAAGCCACGTAGTGCCAGGGTGGCAAAAAAGAAGCCCCCTGAAGAGACCAGCAGTCAATTAGGACCATCGGGAATAATGCTATCTTTGTGAAAATATTCTTGGCTGTGGTCTGTATTCTTCTGTTTCTTTCCCTCCCTCATCCACCTATAGGGAAATCTCTCTTTTCACCTGGTTACTTTTCTGTGACCTGGTTTCAAAATTACTAATACAGCAGTAACACAAGGACTTTAATACACACTCTGGCATTTACTCTACAAGGTAGGTACCATCATTTCCCCCGTTTTATTAATGAAGAAACGGAAACTTGGGGAGGTTACATAACTCAGCCAGAAACAAATAGCAGAATCGGAACTTGAGCCCAATCCACCTTATTCCATCAAGAGCTGAATTTTTTGCTAAGCACTTTCCCTACATGGTCTCATCCCTCAGGCTCAGCATATGAAGTCAGTATTATTAGTCCCATTGTGCAGATGAAGAACTGGAGGCTTAACCAAGTAGATTACTTTACAAAGGGTAGTCTTGAAATTTGGCTTGCACATCAAAAGTTTTGGCATCCTAGGGCTTCCCTGGCGGCGCAGTGGTTGAGAGTCCGCCTGCCGATGCAGGGGACGTGGGTTCGTGCCCCGGTCCGGGAAGATCCCACATGCCGCGGAGCGGCTGGGCCCGTCAGCCATGGCCGCTGAGCCTGCGCGTCCGGAGCCTGTGCTCCGCAACGGGAGAGGCCACAGCAGTGAGAGGCCCGCGTACCGCAAAAAAAAAACACGTTCCACATTTAGCTTAATATTCTGTGGTTGCTGAATTTAAATTTATAATAATTTTTTAACAAGGAACTCCCATTTTCATTTTACACTGGACCCCATCAATTATGTAGCTGGTTCTTGTTTCAGTCAACCTAGCAGCCAGGGTTACAGTCATCCAAGGCTGGAAGACCCACCTCCAAGTTCACTCCCACAGTTGTTAGCAGGCCTCAGTTCCTCACTGGCTATTGGCATGATACCTCCATTTTTGTCCACATGGGTCCTCACAAGATAACTGGCTTCTCTCCCCAGAGCAAGAGAGAGAGCCCAAGATGGAAGCCACAGTCTTTGATAACCTAATCTCCAGAGTGCCATACCATCACTTCTGCCATACTCTACTGGTCACACAGACCAACCTGGTACAATGTGGAAGGGACTTTAGGGGTGTAAATACCAGGAGGCGGGGATCAGTGGGAGCCGTCTTGGAGACTGATGACCACAGATAGTGAAAAACAACTCTGTCAGAACTGTTAACAAGAATTTAAATATAATAAACCCAAAACTGCATTCCATATTTTCCTAGTTTTGAAAGTAACACACCTGAAATAGACAACAAATTTTGACTGAAACCATCAAATGTCGTGAACCTGGAACATATTCATCTTGTAAATACTGATTCCAGATTTCAAATGTATCTCTAATTGGTCGAGCTTATCATTCCTTATGGTTCTTCTGTCTGCATTTGCATCGTCAAAACAGTACTTTTGAAAGTTTTGGTGGCTCATAATTTGGTTGAAGAGAGTATGGCCATCTTCTTTGCTCCACAATTGCAAAACATTTTCATTTCCAGGTTCATAAACATAATTTAAAATCTTCAATCCAATTAATATTTTCATTCCTACATCACCTATTTATTCTTTGCATAGACACCTGCCTTCAACATTTGTTCATTTAAAAAAACACTACAGGGCTTCCCTGGTGGCGCAGTGGTTGAGAGTCCGCCTGCCGATGCGGGGGACGCGGGTTCGTGCCCCGGCTCGGGAAGATCCCACATGCCGCGGAGCGGCTGGGCCCGTGAGCCATGGCCGCTGAGCCTGCGCGTCCGGAGCCCGTGCTCTGCAACGGGAGAGGCCACAACAGTGAGAGGCCCGCGTGCCGCAAAAAAAAAAAACACTACAAGTAAATTTTGATGCACAAAAATCTAGAAGATTAATGAATATCATCATAGGTCTTTTTTGCAAAATAGGAAGGTTCAGGCTCTTGTCATAAAATATTGTGTAATTAAGTCTATCTTGTTGAGTGAATAAATGGATGAAAGTACCATATTTCCTTTTTTGTCCTTAAAATATATTCTTAATTCACTGATAATTGAGTTTGAGAAAAATCATCTAGGATATTATCATCTAAAGAGTCATAGGCTAAGATTTCTCTTACATAATCAATTTCACTATCATTTGCTTATATTCTAGAATGCTACTGTCTCTTTGCATTCATCTTTTGATTTATGTAATAATTTTGAAACATCTTCCTCTATCAATTTTTTTCTTGTTGCCTGTATAAGTAGAAAATGAAAAGTCAGAATTTTCAGTTGTATCCAATGAAAGGTAAGTGCAGACCACAAAGATGGCGTCTCCAGTCTTTTATATCTTCTTGGAAGATGATGTAATACTTTAGGGAGTGAATTAAGAAACCTGAAGGATGATAAAATACTGATGATTTATGACACTATTGCACTGTTCTTCTAGGTAATTCCATCATTCTTCAGTTTTCGGATTATTTTTAGTCTTTTTCAGCATAGTTGGGAATAACTGATGAGTAATGGTAAGATAAGTCCTAGGATGATAAAATAGCAAAATGTTTCACGACATAAGAAAAAATAAGATCGCTAAGCTCTCATAATGTATCTTACATTTATAAAAGAGTTCCCATGTACCCATATCATAATTGCAAGATAGAATGAGTTTTATTCTATCTTTTAAAAATAAGTTAATTTTATCTTTGTGCTTTGGAAGATATCTTAAAAAGAATAAAAGTCAAGAAAAGATACTTAAAAGAAATGCTTTATAAAAGATACAAGCGCTTTAAGAAAATCAACAAAATTGGATCCAGTGGAACCTGGATGGTATTAATATAACTAACCCAGTAGATTTGGGAGAAGTGGCACCAGTGACAGGACCTGAAGCAGATACTATTCATGTCCGACCCACATCCCCTTGACTTCTGCCTGAGGGTTTCCTTTGGCTATAGGTACCAGCTCATCCTTTGTAGAGAGCAGCTAGAAGTGTCTGGAAGATAATAGCCACCCACCCACCCCACAGGTGCAACCCTCAACCAATGCGGAACCAGAATTAGTGGGTAAATTCCCCAACTTCCTCACCACCCCCCTAGCAAGGTGTGTCCTTCTGAGGTGTGTCCCACAGTCTCTCAGTGGGCCCCCAACAGGATTAAGCCCTAGTTGCCCACAGCAGCAGCCCTCTCATTAATGAACCATTAATTGTCCTTTTTCCTTTCCCTGTTGTACTTCCCCACTGCCTTACTGTGCTCCCTTGGATCACCTCCACATAAACTACTTGCACTGAAATTCCTTGTTTTAGAATCTGCCATTGGGGGGAAGCAAAAAAGAATATGCCATTTGGAGAATCTAAACCAAAACACAAGTTGAAACCGCCATCATGATAAAGCAGCTGCAGCTCCAAAAATCAATCGTAGGGCTCTCTTGCTCTACCTGGAAGCCTCACGCAGAACAGAGCAGAGTGGGCTGACGCCAGCAAGCCAGAGAGGAGACTAGTTAATGATGGTAGACTGCAGTTTAGGAGAAAGAATGCTTTTAGAGGTCTTTAGAATAAGGAGCTGTCTAAAACCATCAGAAATGCTTTCTCCGTTTAACAGAAAGTTGGAATGGGCTCCCGGGGTGGCAGACGGACAGTCTGATCTCATTTGAGAAACTGCCTAGGGCAGTGGGATAGTCCTGAGGGTGGAGACGGAGGACTTGGATTCCAATCCAGGCCCCTCAGAGTTCAATTTCCATCTCTACCAAAGAGGGATCGTAAAGTCTTCACAGAGTTGCTGGGAGTAATATAATCACGCACTGTAGTAGAATGCTCTGTGGTTTTCATCTTCTTTAGCAAGGTAATTTGCCAGCTAGCTTGGGGTGCAGGCACCCACCTCAAAATAGATAGCCTTGTTTCCGAAGAGTCACTCCAGTCCCCTTTAGTCATGTAAATGAAGGGTCAGTAGGCATCAGTGTCCTGGGAAAAAGAGAATAGCAAGCCCTTTTTCGTGCTATAAGCAGCTTTGCTCCTTTAGAGGAATTTGGCCACTGGAGAGGTAGAGGGACCCTGGTTCTGTGTCTGGGCAGTGACAGGGCTGGGGCCTTTCTGACTCACAAATCTCCTGGAGCTGTTCCCACCCTGGAGTGGCTGTGTGAGAGAACCAGGACAGGCAGAGAGCTGGGCCTCGGGGCTCAGGTCTTAGGGGAGGCCCAGTGGCTTGTGTGTGGCTAGGGGTGGGGAGAAGGCAGCAGCCCATCTCAGCTGCACCAGCGGCAAGATCAGAAGAGAAGTCAGCCTCCATCCTCCCCTAGACCATCTCCTCTTCCACAAGTCAGCTGGCCTCTTCCTCCCACTGAGGTTGGCCGTGATGATGTAGCTAAAGGACAAAACTGTCCAACAACAGGGAGAAATAAATATAAATCTAGTGGGTTTTTCCCACTTTACATGTATATGCATTTTAATGACTTCTGTTTATTGAGCATTTATGATATAGCTTGGTATATATCGTAATTTACAAACATCTCATTTCATCTTCATGACAACATTACTATCCCTGATATAATTCCCATGTTTCAGAGGAGGGAACTGAAACTCAGAGAGGCTGAGACATTTTCCTGTGGTTACACAGCTACAGTGGCAGAGTTGTTTTCAACCTGAACATGTCTGACCCCAAAGCCCATGTTCATCACCACTAGCCTGTGTTGGAAGAACTGGAAAACCAGATGGAGCTTTTCCTATGAGGCAGTCGAACAGCCCGACTGGCACCAGAGACAGGAGCCATGTAGTCTCCATGGGACCTAGGTTCAAAGCTAATTGGTGCAATCTGGGAGTGATGGCCTCTGTACACTCAGGAAGGGTCTAGAAAAGTAGGGCAACACCAACCATAGCCACCTTCTGTAGTGTGAACTGTCTGGAGTCACCCCAGGCTTTGCACCCAGCCAAGGAGGCAGCCTGCCCTCGGCCAGAAGCACTCCCTGACTGTCCACAAGGTCACTGCAATCAGCCCCAGCCCTCCCGAACTTCATCCTCCCAGCAGCCCACCACTTCCTGTGGCCCTGTGTCTGTGCTGCTGGATAATGCCTCTCAGGTGGCCGCATCTCTCTGGCCAGTAGGATCACAAACATCTTGAGGTTGGAGTCCGTATCTTCTATTTTCTGGCTTCTCCACCCTACCCCCTCCAAAGTCAAAATCCATGCTCAATCACACCTGTTAGTTAGGCCATTTAAATGGCCAGATGACATTGAGGTAAAGGGCTATGGGGTGGCCAAATTGAATAAATTATTTGAAAATTAACTAGGATGAAATGCAGTTTAAGGAGAAATTATTTGCTATTACTGTTTTCCCAAGTGAGAGGTGTATTTTCAATAAGAACATGTAAAAACTCCTTGGACGTATTTCATTCCTACGTTTGTGCTTTTACCAGATGTCTTGCACAATTAGACATCTGCACAAAGACAGAAAAACTTGCATTTGGAAGCATGTATTAGAGGAAATATAACAGGAAATATAACAGTTAAGAGTCCTGATTTGGGAGTTAGACAAACCTTGGTTCAAATTCCATCTCTGTGACTTGCTGGTTGACCACAGACAAGTCATTCTACCTCTCTGAGCCTCAGTTTCCTCATTTGTGATATTGTAATTAAAAGTGCCTTCCTTGTTGACACCCATCAGGATGGCCATTATTTTTTAAAAAAAGACAGAAAATAAGCATTGGGAACGACGTGGAGAAACTGGTACCCTGTGCATTGAAAAAATTAAACATAGAATTACCATATGACTCAGGAATTCCACTTCTGAGCATATACCCCAAAGAAGCAAAAGCAAGGACTTGAACAGATATTTGTACACCTGTGTTCAGAGAAGCCTGATTTACAATAGCCAAAAGGTGTAATAGCCTAAGGTCCATCGACAGATGAATGGATAAACAAAGTGTGGTACGTGTACATACAGTGGAAGATTATTCTACTTCAAAAAGGTAAGAGATTCTGACACAAGCTACAATATGGGTATATCTTAAGGACATTGTGCTAAGTGAAATAAGTTGGACACAAAAGGACACATATTGGATGATTCCACTTATACGAGGTACCTAGAATAGTCAAATTCATGGACAGAAAATAGGGGCTGGAGGAAGGGGAAATGGGAAGTACTGTGTAGTGGGTACACAGTTTCAGTTTGAGAAGATGAAAAAGTTTGGGAGATAAATGATGGTAATGGGTACACAACAAGGTGAATATACTTAATGCCACTGAACTATATACCTAAAAATGGTCAAAATGGTAAATACTATGCAGCCATAAAAAAGAATGAAATCTTGACATATGGGGACAACATGGATGGACCTTGAGGGCATTATGCTAAGTGAAATAAGTCAGATGTAAAAACTGACTTACCATATGATCTCACTTATATGTGGAACCTAAAACAACAACAAGAACAAAGTCAAGCTTATAGATACAGAGAACAGATGGGTGGTTGCCAGGGATGGGTGATTGGGAGTGGGTAAATGGGTAAAAGGAGTCAAAAGATAAAAACCTCCATTTATAAAATAAATAAGTCATGAGGATGTAAGGTACAGCAAGGCAACTGTAGTTAATAATACTGTACTGTATATTTGAAAGTTGCTAAGAGAGTAGATCTTAAAAGTTCTCATCCCAAGAAGAAAATATTCCATAGCTACGTATGGTGACAGACGTTAACTAGACTTGCTGTAGTGATGATTTCACAACACACACAAATATCAAATCATTATGTTATACACCTGAAACTAATACAATGCTGTGTGCCCATTATACCTCAATTTCTTTAAAAAGGTAAATTTTATGTTATATATATTTTTTACCACACACACACGCACACACACACGAATGCCTTCCTTGTGGTTTTGTTGCGACAGCTAAATGGATTAACCGTGGTAAAGCAGCTGACAGTGCCGGCACATAGTACGGGCTTACTAAATTGGCATTACTGGCTTTAGTCCTCAAGACCAGTGACTGAATCTTGACCAACCCAACGCCTACAAGGAGGAGATGAGTAGAGAAACCCCAGACTAAGATGTGAGGGGATTACAACCATACCAAAAGGTAGAGGGACAATAAGGCCCCAGGGAGGCCGAAGTCCCAGAAGAACCACAGGATATAAAGAAGAGGCCCTAGAAGAGATCAGGAGAGAAAAAGCTCTGCAGGGCTTCATGTGAAAGAGGACCAGAGCAGAGTTGCCAGAAAAATACAAGCTGCCCTGTTAAATGTGAATGTCAGATAAACAACGAATAATTTTTTGTAATAAGTATGTCCCAAATACTGTATAACCCTGTTTTATTGCAAGGGACATACTAATACTAAAAATTTACTCATTGTTTATCAGACATTCAAATTCAAGTGAGCTTCCTGTATTTTTATTTGCTAAATGTAGCAACCCTAGGCCAGGGGTACCACTCATTCTTCACTACTTTACACTAAGTCAGTTTACCACGATTACAGATCCTAGACCATCCTGGTATCTAAAAATCTGGACAGGGCCGCGGGTGGGAGAGCAGAGAATGGAACAGGATTCTTTGTTTTACAAATATATTCTTTCACAGCTGAGTTCTGATAAATAGCAAGCTCTTCTAACAGTCTTAACATAGAAATTCATTTTTAAAACTTAAATGTGCAGGGGCTTCCCTGGTGGCGCAGTGGTTGAGAGTCCACCTGCTGATGCGGGGGACAAGGGTTCGTGCCCCGGTCCGGGAAGATCCCACATGCCGCGGAGCGGCTGGTCCCGTGAGCCATGGCCGCTGAGCCTGCGCGTCCAGAGCCTGTGCTTTGCAACGGGAGAGGCCACAACAGTGGGAGGCCCGCGTACCACACACACACAAAAAAACTTAAATGTACAGCCCCACTTTTGAAGGCGCCCACCTGTCAAAGTTGAAGGCAGTGCCAGCCACGGTCCCAAAAACTGTGCTTCTCCTGGCTTCAGAGATCAGGAGGGGCGGTCACGCATACCAGAGGGCACTGCAGACAGAGGGGCCCCTTTGATAAAGGCCAAATCACCACCCTGGGCCCCAGGGTCTGGCCTCCTCCCCACAGGGCCGGCTTAAACCAGCCCCAGCATCTCCTGCCCAGGCTGCTGTGGCCACTTGCAGAAAAGGCAGTTGAAGATTCCTCTGAAATTTCAGCAGAGACCTAAAAAAGGGCTTTGTCGATGTGAAACCAAATGCAATTCCCCGGCCTCAGCCCTAAACTGATTAAAAGCTGGAGTCATTCGTTTTGTTTTGAGAAGTGCCAGGGTTTTAAGCTCGCGATCCCCCCTCCCTCCTCACTAGTTCCAGCTGCAGGGGCACATCAGTGTGGAAGACCACACAGCAGCAGGCCCAGCGGTTCGGAGGCCTGGCAGAGATTAAACCCCATGCGGCGGGGAGGGTGCCCCACCCTCACACAGAAGGGGAAGGGAGCCTGGAGCGTGGAGTTCAAGGGGGAAGAGCCCACCCGGTGACCAGGGTTTCGTTCACCTCACCACGGCCCTGCTCCATCCCTCCATCAGACCTGGGAGGGCGCAGAGGCCAGTACCCTGGAAAGATCAGTGCATCACATTGAACGTGGCCAGATGTGACTTCCCTCTCGACTTTTTTTTAATTTACCAGATTTATTTACCACACAACAAACTTAATTTGGAGGGAAATCCGGGGTCCGAGGAGGAACCTAAAGGAGGCATAGTTTGGGTTCTCATCCGGGCTCCACCAGCTCACTGGGCGACCTGGGGCAGTGGCCCTCTACCTGCTCTCCAACTAGGGAGGCCATGAAGCAAGACCGGAAACCAGTAAGATGTGTGATTGGGTTATTTCCTTCATCCCACGCAGGACAATCCGAAGGAACGTGTCTGCTCACTTGGTCATGGTCTGTCTCACCCAACAGGACACTGCAAGCTCAGGGCTGGAGCCCTGGCAGCTAACACAGTGCCAGGTGTCAAGTCTGGCCTGTACATGTTTTTTAGTCGCCTGCATAAAGTATGGAAGGGGAGCCGCCGAGGGAAAGGAGAGCTGCCCTTCCCACCTGAGTGAACCTTTTCTCTTTCCTGTGATGTTTTCCCAGGATCAGAAGGGACATTTCTGCATGCTTGGGGTTCCTGAGCTATTTTTCTCACACCAAGTCCTGAAGCAGGTGGGGGTTCAATGTATGGTAGCAGGCATTGGTATCTTACTCCTTTCTCCTTTGCCTTTGGGACCCAGTGTCCTTATCAGCAATACCAATACCCTTTCTGCCAAGCGCCCTACCCACAGAATGGGGCGGTCAGAGGTTAAAGGAAATAAAGAGAGGGCAGAGGTACCTGAGGGAGGAGACCAGAGGCCCAGCGTCACACAGGCTTGAGTGTCCTCGAGAGGATAGGGGCCCTTCCCATCCCCATGTGACGATTTTTGGTGCTTCCTACTTCCCTCCTCCACACACCCCCTCCCATGACATAATGACATGTTAAAAGCTTCACATATGATCTGATTTTCAACACTTTAATTGGATTAATAGAAGCCGGGAGTGTAGTGAGCCCACTACAGTGGTCCTCCCTCCCCAGGGTCCCCTTCCCACACTTCCCCGCCCCTCTCCACCTTGCTCCTCCACCATGCTTAGCTCTCTCTTCCTAGACTCACTCTTCTCTCTCCCTCCATGCGGTGCTGCCACCCACACCTCCCTTTCATACCTTCTGTCCAGCTCACTCGCAGCAGCCTCTTCCTCTCAGTGCCCAGCACTTTTCTGAGCTCCAGTAAAATTTTCTCTTTCTTCCCCAAAGGAGGAACAGCAGTCCCAACACTCAAAACCCTGATGAATGGAATATTTCCAAATACTTGGTGAATGGAAAGTGTCTAAAGAAATCCGATTTTATTGCATTCTAGAATATACACTACCTGGGCTTCCCTGGTGGCTCAGTGGTTAAGAATCCGCCTGCCAGTGCAGGGGACATGGGTTCGAACGCTGGTCTGGGAAGATCCCACATGCCGCAGAGCAACTAAGCCCATGCGCCACAACTACTGAGCCCGCGTGCCACAACTATGGAAGCCCGCATGCCTAGAGCCCGTGCAGAAGCCACCGCAATGAGAAGCCCGCGCACCACCATGAAGAGCAGCCCCCGCTCGCCTCAACTAGAGAAAGCCCGCGCGCAGCAATGAAGACCCAACGCAGCCAAAAATAAATAAATAAATAGAATATACACTACCTACCAAGAGTTACAGGACAACAGCACTCAAAGTCTTTAATAGATATGAATTAAATATAACATGCATATTAGTTATTAGCATGCATGTGTTACCATTAAAAGTTCTTATTCTTGAGGTGACATTTTCTGGACACAGTCTGCTCAGTGGCACCATCTCATTTTTTATAGATATAGCTGAACTGCAGAGAAAACAAAACACCCTATACTCTTTCCACGATTGCATAGTAAGTAGCTGTGAGGTGCTATATCCTTAAGAACAACAACAAAATCCCATACAGCTAAAAAGCTCTAGACAGGCCCTCACCAGAGACCGAGTGCCTACGTGGCACCCAGGACTAGCTTACAGTGAGAGCCTGAACACATGGCTTGATTTCTTTCCCCTCAATTACTTCATCTCTACAACCAGAAGGGCAGTCTGGATGGGTGGGCTCCAAACTTTTTTTATTGTATGCCTCTCTCAGTAAAAACATTTTGAGCATTCATTCCCACTATACGTATTTCTAGTTGTACTGTACTGTTTGTACATATATTTTCCAGACACAACATACAGAGAATTTTAAACAATAAAATAAATGTGAAATCAATGGTATTCTTATGTTTTATTAACCATAATGGCTTCAATTTATCACTCACTAATATTTCAAGGCAAAATATTTTCTTAGGACAAGACTCTTCACTGTTGCTGTAAATTCATTTTTCAAGTAGACTTAAGATAATTTCCATTTGTTTTTTGTCACTGATTTCTTGCCAGATCATTGTTTTTACCTCGTAATGTGGCTGAAAAGAGGAATTTATAAGAAAAGCTAGAGAAGTCTCAGCTCAGCCATTGTCGTTGTTTGTTTTTGCTTGCAAAACCATATTAGATTATTAATATTATCTTGAAAATAGTTTTCTTTTGCCGGAATCTTTTAAGGCTGCCTGTCTACTTTGTGAGGGTAGCTATTAGTTCAAGCTAAATATTATACTTCGTAAATGATTATTAACAGGCTCAAGCATACTATAATATATCACAGCATGTTGGAAGCATGGAAAAGGATGAGGGCACTCCCTCCCGATACATAGCTTTCCACTCACACAGCCGGCATGGCGCAAAGCATCTGATGTATGGACTGATGGAGGGAATAAGAGCCACTCTGTGATTGAACATTAATAAGGACTTGGGTTTATTGTCTTTAGGAAGACTACAAATAGAAGTTGTACTCTTCTCTTCCGACTGTCCAGAAGACTGTCTTGGGGCCACCTTTGAGCAACAACTGCAATCTCCTTATCAGTAAAGTTCTCTGATGCTCCAGTGTCTCCATAATAGGAATCTTTCTCTGCTCCTCAATCCACTTGCCGCTGCTCAGCACGCCCTGCTTGAGAGCTGAGCCAAGGTCATGTCTTGCACTGGGGTCTGCACACCACGAAGGGCCATGCTGTCTGGGGTGAGCAGCACTTAGTGCCCTTGGGCACAGCTGGGCCGCCGACCCCAGCCTCACAGGGTGAGCCGGAGTGGGGGCGGAGTCTTGCTCTGGGGAATGATTCTCCCCTGCTCTTTCATCCCCACTCTCCACACCCAGTAGGTCTCTCCCTTCTCCACAGTACTTGTCCCCTTCCCCTCCCCTCTTCCCCTACCCAGGAACCCAGTTTTTGCTTAGATTTTGCAGCCCCACCTCTCCTGCCAGGAGAAATAAGGAGAGCTCCTTTTAATGTATAAAGTGTTCACACAGGTGGAACTGCATTGGCTTTTCCATCTAGGACCTTTCAACCAGTTCCGCTTCTAGGGAGAGTAAGTGACTTGACCTGGGTCACAAATCTACTATGTGGCAAAGCTAGGATTTGAAGTTGAGGTCTAGATAATTCCAAAACCCACACTGTTTCCAGCTCTCCAAAAGCAGGGAGTGACTAGGGTTTGCATGTATAACATGTGTTTCCTTATGTGCACGTAAACATACATATCTATTCGTGCAGTATAGATGAATACAGAGTGAATGGGTACATAAGGAACTGAGTAGGGAAATGCTGACATGTCCCAGAAAAGCCATAGGTCCAAACACGGACTGACAGGTTGACAGTCCCTGGAGCAGACCCTCTCCTGGGCCCACACCTGAGACCAGCTCTTGGTGGCTGGTAAGGAATGAGGGTATGCCCACTCACAACCTCCCAGGGACACTGAAAAATAACAGATTTGTCTGCTTCTGACTCATCTGTTTGGCCTCTTTGAAGGGATGGGCATTTACTCCAGCCTTGGACAGAAAACTCTTCTTGTTTGAAGAGGAATCAAATTTCTTGTCAAGGTGATAATGGCCCAAATACCATTTGGGACCTTCTGCACCAGCTGTCCAAGCTGGAGGGAACAAACTCAGTGAGGAATTTATGGTCCCTCCGCATCTACGTGACTGAGTGACTGGCAACCAAGTGCAAGTTTTAAAAATGAGAGAACAGAGGAATAGAGGCAACAAAACGTGGCTTGGCGCACCCTACTAAGTGTGACTCGTGGCGGAGAGGATTTTGAAATAGCAGAGTCTACACTGCCTTTCGTCACTCCCCGCATGGTATTGCCAGGCCTTAGACCAGCCCCACTCTCAGTTATGAAGCGTCTCAGCGTCAAGATAATGAAGATGACCGTGACCATGACGACAACGGTACCCCATTTGTTGTACACATACTTTGTGCCAAGAATTGTCATAAACACTTTCGAACCTTATCTCAATTCACCCCACGGCCCTATGGGACTATTATTACTATCTTCAGAGGAGGAAACTGAGACTCAGAGGTGCTGGGTGATTATCCCAGGTTCGAATTACTGTTGAGGGTTGGAGCCAAGATTTGAATCCAGAGCTATCTGACTCCAAAGGCCGTGATCTTACCACTGCTCTAGGAATCCCAGATTGGAAACCAAAGAGAGAAGCACCACCTTCTTACAATGCATTTCTCATGAAATAACTTGACCCAGCAAATATTTAGGGCCAAGTATTTTCTTCCCGGTAGGTGATCAGAGACTGTCACCAGCCCCTCATCCGTTCATTCAATAAATACTAACTGAGCACCTACTATGTGCCAGGCACTGTTCTAAGTACCATGGATACAGCAATGAACAAAACAAGTTTTTATTCTCATAAAACTAAGAATGTAATGAGAAGATTGAAAGCAAACAAAACAACTAATACGTAGTATGACAGGGCTGATAAGCACCACAAGGAAAAATAAAGCAGGTAAGGGAGGTAGAGAGTGACGGGCAAGAGGGGTGCTATTTTGGGTAGGGTGCTAGAGGGAGACCACTCTGAGTGGGTGACATTTGAGCAGAGGCCTGAAGGAGTGAGGGGCAGAGCCCTGCAGAGATCTGGGGGAAGAGCATTCCAGGGGGAGAGAACGGCAGATACAAAGACCTAATGGTGAGAGTGTGCCTTCAGACCAGGTTGGCCTGCCTTTCAGGTTCTCAAGCCTGATTTCCCTTTTGCTAATTTTCAGGACCACTTTGTCCTTATTTTACAGTGAGGAAATCAGAGACCTCGATTCAGAAAGTTCTTCTGCTCGCTGGTTTCACAGAGAGAGGAAAAGGAAGTAATTTTTGTTGTGTTTACTTACCTGACCTTATTTATCCTTACAATGTCTCTGAAAAGTGGGGATTTTAAAGTTACGGTCTGCTAGCTCGAAAGCCTATGCACTTTCCATCATGCTGTGTAAAAGTAAACCATATGACTTCAGACTGATGTAATTCCCTCCTTCTTAGGGCACAGAGCACCAGGAAACCAGACTTCAGGTCTTCATCCATCCACCCAGTGTTAGCTGAGAGCCTCCTGTGTGCTGGGCTCATGCTGGCCACTGTAGGGGTACAGTGATGAATGAGACAGACACAGTCCCTCCTTCCAAGGATGGCTCCAATCACTCAGCAGGGCCACTTCCAAGACACACATCCTCAGGGTGTCACATGTACTCTCACCCACCCTCCAGCTCCAGGCCAGGACCCCAGAGGAATTCCTCCCATTCTGGTTCTGGCAGAAGGAGAATGAGTCCCGAGTTTCTGGTCCGCAGCCAACTTTGAACTGCTAGCTGGGGCTCAGTACCTTGCTCTCCACCGCACTCTATGAAATCCTCCCTGATAACAGAGAGCTGGTTTTCAAATCAAACTCTCCTACTCTTGCCCACCGTCTGAGGTAGAGTGAATGAGGTAACTAAGATTCTGTTGCTTCCCAAGGAATATTCAAGAGACTCCATAGGGTGGGCCAAGCCGTTGGAAGCATCCAAGATGGGTTTGGGGATTCAGACAAAGGTCTAGCCAGTTCTCATTTGATCCAAACAATAAGCCCACCACACCCCCTGCCCCCAAAGGGAATTAAACCCTGTCGAGTGTTGCCAGGAACCCATCTCTCAGTTCTCCCACAGTGGGATGTAACTTCTAAACCCAGTGGATTGACAAACAGGTCCAGGGACAGCCAGCAGGTAAGTGTGACTGGGGGCTGTCAAAGCTCATTCAGAAATGGGCCTGGCAGCCACTGCTTCCCTCCATCCAGAAAAACCCAACGGGGTGGCTGGAGATCAGACCTGGAGGGAGGGCAGAGGCGGAGAGTGTTAAATGGCAGCCAGAACCCACCTCCCCCAACCTCAAGGGCTGCTCCTTCAGTGTCAACAAATATGCAACCAATTAATGTAATTACAGAGTTATTTATGGTGCCCAGCAAAGTGCAGCTGGGTCCTAACAGACAAGGGTGGAAGCAGAGAAAAAAGCTCTTTCTGGGGTTTGGGTGTGTGATTTTGTTGGCTGGGTTTTTGGTTTTTTGTTTTTTTCCTTTTCTTTCATATGTTTCAGTCAACTTGTGGTATCCATGTGTCTGGTGGTCATGGCCCCTTGCAGTCAGTGCGCAGGTGTTCCTGCCCCGGGGGGAGAAAAAGGAGGGGGAAGCCAGCGGGAAAAGCTAAAGGTCTTTGGATTTCAAACTGTGACCTGACAGAGAAGACTTTTTCAAGGTCCCCAGACCCACTGCACCCCTGTCTTAATCCTCTTCCACTGACCCTTTGCATAACAACCACCACCCAAAATTTGCATCTAGAGCCTTTTTTTTTTCATAGCTCTGTCATGGGATTGTCTGAAATAACAGCTGTGTAGCCATTCAGTGCCCCACACAAGACAGGTTTTAATTAGAGTTCTTGAGGGGGTTGAATTGGCACAATTAGGGCCCACATTAATGGGGTCTCCATGTGTTCTTCTGAACAGTTTGGCCCTATTTTTTGTCCCAGGCAGGATGGGGTTTGCAACTAATGAAGGTGGAGAGTGCAAATTATCTCAGCAAAAGGGCGGCGGTGTGAGCCACCCAGGGGAGGGGGAATGAGCGGAGAAAAGCAGTTACATATGGTGGAGGCACACATACACTCATTTTCGTGTCTTCCTTCTTCAACACGGTCCTTTTAGAAGGACATTGTGGCCACCGAATCTGTATTATTGGCTAAGAGGGGAAAGCCCCCTCTGTATCCACAGATTCCAACAACTGCAGATCAAAAAAAAACTTTTTTTTTAATTCCAGAAAAGTCCAAAAAGCAAAACTTGAATTTGCTGCACTGGCAACTATGTGCGTAGCGTTTACACTGTATTAGGTATTATAAACAATCTAGAGGTGGTTTAAAGTATAACGTGTATGGGAAGATGTGAATAGTTTACGTGCAAATAGTACACCACTTTCTATAGGGGACTTGAGCATCTGTGGATTTTAGTATGGTGGGGGGGTGTCCTGGAACCAATCCTGAGGGACAGCTTACACGTTTTTTATGCTTGCCCCAAAGGCATATGGGCATGTTAGAGGAAGAGCAAGATACAAACTTCAATTATTGAAAGTACTAACCCTTCATTATCTGAAATGCTGATTGCTCCTTACTATCCCAATCTCCCACTTCCTTTCTATCCAGATGTCTGTTCTTTTTTAACTCTTCTGAGTCCTTATCCTCTATGCTTTCTTGACAGGGCTCCATCAAAAAAGATAAGACCCCATCCCCGAGTCTCTGAGCCACCCGACCCCCCCATGAACCGCAGCCCGGGAGGGTACTGGGGACAAGGGCAAAGCCTGGTAGGCCCTGATGTCTCTGACTTCCCTGCGGACCTGACACTCCTCCCAGAGGGTCTTTTGTAAATGGCATTTCCAGTAAAAAGTCAACACAGCCATTTGGGTGGTAGGAAGGTCAGAACTGGAAAAACAAATATGATGGAGCTCAGTTATCAATCAGCTTTAAGTGAGAAGGAGGCAGTTGGACTGAAACAGGCCTCAGTTCAGTATGGCCCTAGAGCCTGGGGTTGGCTTTTGAGTGACCCAAGCAGCTCTGGGGACTGGGGAGTGGAACCACTGAGTAAGCTAAAGGAGCAGCGGGCCACAGCAGGACGAGGAGGTGGAGGAAGGGTCACACGTAAGTTGCAGCTAGAAATGTTGTGAGCACTTACTTACGAAAGTCAGATTCAAGCCCCTTCCCGTCATCGTGAGCCAGCAGAGCAGCTGGCTGCCTGCAACAAGGTCCTCTTATTTCACAGTAAAGCTCAGGCTCTGTTTTGCACGGGTAATGTCACCTTCCTCCATGCTGCCTTCACAGACTGCGTTCCCTAAAATTTTAGCCCTTCTAGTGGACAAGGCTACGTTTGCTCTTTGACAGAGTGAACGGAGGCGGGAGGTTGGCTCACCCTCTGTGGAACTGTCTTGGCAGAGAGAAATGGAGAGAACAGTTGAAGGGTCTGAGGGCCACTCCAGACAGACAGACAGACAGACACCCAATTCAAATACTGAGCCCAGTGTACTGAGCCCAAAATACTGAGCCCAGTGTAAACCAGCATGCCAGGATGTGCAGCATGCAGGGGTTGCTTTAAGACATTGCCTCTCAACAGGGGCTGAATTTGCCCCCTAGGTGATATTTGGCAATGTCTGGAGACATTTTGGTTGCCATGACCAGGAAGGGGTGCTACTGACATCTAGAAGGTGGAGGCCAGGGGTGCTGCCATACATCCTGCAGTGCACTGGACAGTCCCCCAACAAATAGCTATCAAGGCCGAAATGTCAATAGTGCCAGGGTTGAGAAACGCTGCCTTAAAGTCAACAGACCTGGGTTCAAACTCCAGCTCCGCCATTTCCTAATTGCAATTTTAGCAAGTCAATAACCTCTTGGTTTCCACATCTGTAAAACAGGGATGGTAAATACCTCACTCCTAGATAAAGCATTGTACTCATTCTTTCCTTTTTAAAAAAAAAAAAACTTATAAAGAATGTTCTGGGCTATCTTTATTAGAATCACTAAAAGAATGTGGCATTTGGTAAACTCTAATGAAGTCTTCCAGCCTCGAAACTGTCTTTTACACTCGCAGCTGTCACCAGCCCCCTTCTCCAGATGTATTTCTCCCACAGAAACTAGAAGGCGGGGCGCCCAAGCCCTTGGGGAGACACCTTCTGGACACCTGATCTTCCGATCAAAGCAACACTGGGGAAAGGATTCTGCAGGGTGCGCGTCTCCCACGCCGCCTGTGGCCAGCTGCACTGTGGCCCCCAGCTGCGCCCCCAGAGACTGACCCAAGGGGGGGCGGGGAGGGCGGCCTCATTTCCGGTGGAAGTGGACTTGAGTTCGGCCTTTTCTTTTGAACCCACAGCGACCGAACGTCAATTAGCAGAGCCCTGAAAAATGAGAGCTCTCTGGGCTCTCCGCGGGGAGGGCAGGGCACCCCGGGCCCGGCCTGGGGTTGCTGCCTCGTTCCCCCTATTGTGCCGCCAACAAGAGCGTTTTATTGAAAAGAGCTGAGTGCATCTAATGCAGTTATCCGTGTCCGCCCCATCGGGCCGTGGGCCGGGGGTGAGGCGCGCAGCTGCCACCGCCTCACACGCTCTCAACAAAGGAGCGCGCCGTGGAGAATGTGCTCCCCTTTGAACGGCTCATCTGGTTTCCATTTTTTGAAAGGTCCCCCATCTTCGCTTCCAGCCGGCCCCCACCCACCTTCTCCCCTCCCTCTTCCCCTCCCCTGTGCTCCATCCCTCCCCCTTGGAGGGGGCGCCCCACGCAGTCGCCCCCATTCGGCGAGTTGGAGGTGCAGGCTGATCCCCTCCGGGCAGGGCCTCAGGGCAAGGAGCCTGGCTTCCCCGCCAGCCTGAACCACCTTCCCAGGCTCGGGCCTCAGTTTCCCCACCTTTAAAATGCCGTGGTTGGATGCCACCTGGATGCCTTTCAACTCCAGTGGTCTCTGTGTTGTAAAATATGTGGCAAGTACATAAGAGTATAATTTAAAGTTTTTTAATTGCTGCTAATTTCACAGCGGGGAGAGAACCACTATCGATATTACAGAGTCTTTTCTCCTGGCCTTTTTCTATGTGTAATAAGCCACATGTAAGAGGCATGGACATATTTACACGACCAAACGTAAAATAGATAGCTAGTGGGAAGCAGCCGCATAGCACAGGGAGATCAGCTCGGTGCTTTGTGACCGCCTGGAGGGGTGGGATAGGGAGGGTGGGAGGGAGGGAGACGCAAGAGGGAAGAGATATGGGAACATATGTATATGTATAACTGATTCACTTTGTTATAAAGGAGAAACTAACACACCATTGTAAAGCAATTATACTCTAATGAAGATGTAAAAAAATAAAATGTAAGAAAAAAGATTAGAAGTAAATGTATCAGAAAAAAAATAAGTCACATATAACTTTATCATCGTTTACTCAGGTATGTGGTAGTAAGTTTGTATCTCCTGCTTTTACTTTATCTGGAGCATTTTCCTATGTTAATAGTCTTTGAAAATATTTTTAACTGGCTGCAAAATACACCATCAAGGGCTTGTACCATGATTGAGTGAAGGGGTTCCCCCATTGTTGATCATTTAAATTGTTTTCCTCTTTGCTTGGGGTTTGTCTTTTGGTTTCTTTCCCCCCCCCACTATTATAAATTACAAGGCAATTTTCTTTTAATAGAATCTTCAAGTGGCTTCCTAAGTTGACAGCGGAACGAAACCCCCATACCCCACTCTAAATCAAAGGCATAAGGAACATTCTTCCACCTCTTCTGAGGGCTGGTGCGAAGGGGAAAGGTCATCACTGGCCTCCTCCTCCCCTCCCTGACACCTCCAAGTTGGAAATTCACGTGTGAAATCATGGCCCCAAGAAAGTTGTATAAACCACAGAGTCCTCAGTTACACAATAAAGATACAATCCTACTGACCTCAGAGGGCAGTTGTGAGAACTAAGTGAAACAAGATATGCAACCGGCTTCCCGGATGGCTAGCACCTAGACATCCCTCCTTGTTAACTGAGGCCCAGCTCCCACCAAGCTAGTGGGGCTGGCAGGGGAATGTAGGGCAAGCTTCACCCTGCGGCTCACAGGGCACAGAGTGTGGCTAGGACACAGCTGCCAGGCCGTCCCATTTACTAAGTGTGTAACCTTGGACAAGTTTCCTAATTCTTTTGTGCCTCAGTTTCTCCACCAATAAAATAGGAAGTTGTGAGGATTAAATGAAGTCATACATAAAAAGTACATGACACCTCACATCTGTTAGAATAGCTATTATCAAAAAGACAACCGGGGCTTCCCTGGTGGCGCAGTGGTTGAGATTCCGCTTGCCGATGCAGGGGACACGGGTTCGTGCCCCGGTCCGGGAAGATCCCACATGCCGCGGAGCGGCTGGGCCCGTGAGCCATGGCCGCTGAGCCTGTGCTCCGCAACGGGAGAGGCCACAACAGTAAAAAAAAAAAAAAAAAAAAAAAAAAAAAAAAAGACAACCGATAACACATTCTAGTGAGGGTGTGGAGAAAAGGAAACCCTTGCACACCATTGTGGGAATGTAAATTGGTGCAGCCACTATGGAAAACAATATGGCGGTTCCTTAAAAAAACTAAAACTACCCTGTGATCCAAGAATCCCACTTTTGGGTATATACCTAAAGGAAGATAAGAACAGGATAATGAGGATAATGTTATATGCCCTCCCATGTTTATTGCAGCATTATTTACAATAGCCAAGACATGAAAGCAACCTTTACTATGGAATGTTATTCAGCCTTAAAAAAGAATGAAATCTTGTCATTTTCAACAACATGGATGGACCTTGAGGGCATTATGTTAACTGAAATAAATCAGACAGAGAAAGACAAATACTGTGTGATTTCACTTATTTGTGGAATCTAAAAACAAACAAACAAAGAAACTCATAGATAAGAGGAGAAATTGGTGGTTACCAGAGGTAGGGGGTGGGTAAAATGGGTGAAACAAATCAAAAGGTATAAACTCCAGTTATAAGATGAATAAGTTCTGGGGACATAATGGACAGCATGGTGACTCTAGTTAACAACACTGTGTTGTAGATTTGAAAGTTGCTAAGAGAATAAATATCAAAAGTTCTCATCACAAGAAAAAAAAATAGTAACTGGGAGGTGATGGATGTTAACTGAACTTACTGTGGTGCTCATTTTGAAATAGATACAATTATTAAATCATTATGTAGTACAGCTTGGATGAGTACAATATTATGTCAATTATATCTCAGTAAAACAGGGAAATCGGGATTGGTTCAAGATGGCGGAGTAGAAGGACATGCTGTCACTCCCTCTTGTGAGAACAGCAAAATCACAACTAACTGCTGAACAATCATCAACAGGAAGACACTGGAACTCACCAAAAGATACCCCACATCCAAAGACAAAGGGGAAGCCACAATGAGACGGTAGGAGGGGCGCAATCACAGTAAAATCAAATCCCGTAACCGCTGGGTGGGTGACTCACAAACTGGAGAACACTTAGACCACAGAAGTCCACCCACTGGAGTGAAGGGTCTGAGCCCCACGTCAGGCTTCCCAACCTGGGGGTCCAGCAACGGGAGGGGGAAATCCCAGAGAATCAGACTTTGAAGGCTAGAGGGATTTCATTGCAGGACTTCGACAGGACTGGAGGAAACAAAGCCTCCACTCTTGGAGGGCACACACAAAGTACTGTGCGCATCGGGACCCAGGGGAAGGAGCAGTCACCCCATAGTAGACTGGACCAGACCTACCTGCTAGTGTTGGAGGGTCTCCTGCAGAGGCGGGGGATGGCTGTGGCTCACCACAGGGACAAGGACACTGGCAGCAGAAGTTCTGGGAAGTACTCCTTAGCATGAGCCCTCCCAGAGTACACCATTAGCCCCACCAAAGAGCCTGTAGCCTCCAGTGCTTGGTCACCTCAGGCCAAACAACCAACAGGGAGGGAACTCAACCCCACCCAACAGTAGACAAGCAGATTGAAGTTTTACTGAGCTCTACCCACCAGAGCAACACTTAGCTCTACCCACCACCAGTCCCTCCCATCAGGAAGCTTGCCTCTTAGATAAACAAGTCTCTTAGATAGCCTCATCCACCAGAGGGCAGACAGCAAGAAGAACGACAATCCTGCAGTCTGTGGAATGAAAATCATATTCACAGAAAGACAGACAAAATGAAAAAGCAGAGGACTATGTACTAGATGAAGGAACAAGGTAAAACCCCAGAAAAACAGCTAAATGAAGTGGAGATAGGACATCTTCCAGAAAAACAATTCAGAATAATAATAGTGAAGATGATCCAGGACCTCAGAAAAAGAATGGAGGCAAAGATCGAGAAGATGCAAGAAATGTTTAACAAAGACCTAGAAGAATTGAAGAGCAAACACCTAGAAGAATTAAAGAACAAACAAATAGAGATGAACAATAAAATAACTGAAATGAAAAATACACTAGAAGGAATCAATATCGGAATAAATGAGGCAGATAAGTGACCTGGAAGACAGACTGGTGGAATTCACTGCCATGGAAGAGAATAAAGAAAAAAGAATGAAAAGAAATGAATACAGCCTAAGAGACCTCTGGGACAACATTAAACACAACACCGTTTACATTATAGAGGTTCCAGAAGGAGAAGAGAGAGAAAAAGGACCTGAGAAAATATTTGAAGAGGTTATAGTCAAAAACTTCCCTAACATGGGAAAAGAAATAGCCACCCAAGTCCAGGAAGCATAGAAAGTCCCAGGCAGGATAAAACCAAGGAGAAACACGCTGAGACACATAGTAATCAAACTGACAAAAATTAAAGACAAAGAAAAATTATTAAAAGCAACAAGGGAAAAACGACAACATAAAAGGGAACTCCCATAAGGTTAACAGCTGATTTCTCAGCAGAAACTCTACAAGCCAGAAGGGAGTGGCATGACATATTAAAGGGATGAAAGGGAAGAACCTACAAC
>NW_020172672.1:1706221-1733834 GCF_003031525.2 Neophocaena asiaeorientalis asiaeorientalis | reverse complement strand
ATAATAGTGAAGATGATCCAGGACCTCAGAAAAAGAATGGAGGCAAAGGTCGAGAAGATGCAAGAAATGTTTAACAAAGACCTAGAAGAATTGAAGAGCAAACACCTAGAAGAATTAAAGAACAAACAAATAGAGATGAACAATAAAATAACTGAAATGAAAAATACACTAGAAGGAATCAATATCGGAATAAATGAGGCAGATAAGTGACCTTAAGCAGATTGAAGTTTTACTGAGCTCTACCCACCAGAGCAACACTTAGCTCTACCCACCACCAGTCCCTCCCATCAGGAAGCTTGCCTCTTAGATAAACAAGCCTCTTAGATAGCCTCATCCACCAGAGGGCAGACAGCAAGAAGAACGACAATCCTGCAGTCTGTGGAACGAAAATCATATTCACAGAAAGACAGACAAAATGAAAAGGCAGAGGACTATGTACTAGATGAAGGAACAAGGTAAAACCCCAGAAAAACAGCTAAATGAAGTGGAGATAGGACATCTTCCAGAAAAACAATTCAGAATAATAATAGTGAAGATGATCCAGGACCTCAGAAAAAGAATGGAGGCAAAGGTCGAGAAGATGCAAGAAATGTTTAACAAAGACCTAGAAGAATTGATAAAAAGAATGAAAAGAAATGAATACAGCCTAAGAGACCTCTGGGACAACATTAAACACAACACCGTTTACATTATAGAGGTTCCAGAAGGAGAAGAGAGAGAAAAAGGACCTGAGAAAATATTTGAAGAGGTTATAGTCAAAAACTTCCCTAACATGGGAAAAGAAATAGCCACCCAAGTCCAGGAAGCTTACAGCCTAAGAGACCTCTGGGACAACATTAAACACAACACCGTTTACATTATAGAGGTTCCAGAAGGAGAAGAGAGAGAAAAAGGACCTGAGAAAATATTTGAAGAGGTTATAGTCAAAAACTTCCCTAACATGGGAAAAGAAATAGCCACCCAAGTCCAGGAAGCATAGAAAGTCCCAGGCAGGATAAAACCAAGGAGAAACACGCTGAGACACATAGTAATCAAACTGACAAAAATTAAAGACAAAGAAAAATTATTAAAAGCAACAAGGGAAAAACGACAACATAAAAGGGAACTCCCATAAGGTTAACAGCTGATTTCTCAGCAGAAACTCTACAAGCCAGAAGGGAGTGGCATGACATATTAAAGGGATGAAAGGGAAGAACGTACAGCCAAGATTACTCTACCCGGTAAGGATCTCATTCAGATTCAATGGAGAAATCAAAAGCTTTACAGACAAGCAAAAGCTAAGAGAATTCAGCACCACCAAACCAGCTCTACAACAAATGCTAAAGGAACTTCTCTAAGTGGGAAATGCAAAACCTATGGGATGCAGCAAAAGAAGGTCTAAGAGGGAAGTTTATAGCAACACAATCCTACCTCAAGAAACAAGAAAAATCTCAAATAAACAATCTAACCTTACACCTAAAGGAACTAGAGAAAGAAGAACAAACAAAACCCACAGTTAGTAGAAGGAAAGAAATCATAAAGATCAGAGCACAAATAAATGAAATAGAAACAAAGAAAACAATAGCAAAGATGAAGAAAACTAAAAACTGGTTCTTTGAGAAGATAAATAAAATTGGTAAAACTTTAGCCAGACTCATCAAGAAAAAGAGGGAGAGGACTCAATAAAATTAGAAATGAAAAAGGAGAAGTTACAGCGGACACCACAGAAGTATAAAGCATCCTAAGAGTTGACTACAAGCAACTCTATGCCAATAAAATGGATAACCTGGAAGAAATGGACAAATTCTTAGAAAGGTATAAACTTCCAAGACTAAACCAGGAAGAAATTGAAAATATGAGTAGACTAATCACAAGTAATGAAATTGAAACTGTGATTAAAAATCTCCCAATAAAGAAAAGTCCAGGACCAGATGGCTTCACAGGTGAATTCTATGAAACATTTAGAGAAGAGCTAACACCCATCCTTCTCAAACTTTTCCAAAAAATTGCAGAGGAAGGAACACTCCCAAACTCATTCTCTGAAGCCACCATCACCCTGATACCAAAACCAGATAAAGTTACTGCAAAAAAAGAAAATTACAGACCAGTATCACTGATGAATATAGACACAAAAATCCTCAACAAAACACTAGCAAAAAGAATCCAACAGCACATCAAAAGGATCGTACACCATGATCAAGTGGGATTTATCCCAGGGATGCAAGGATTCTTCAGTATATGCAAATCAATCAATGTGATACACCATATTAACAAATTGAAGAATAAAAACCATATGATACAGCCACTATGGAGAACCGTATGGAGATTCCTTAAAACACTAAAAATAGAATTACCATATGACCCAGCAATCCCACTACTGAACATATACCCTGAGAGAACCATAATTCAAAAAGACACATGCACCCCAATGTTCACTGCAGCTCTATTTACAATAGCCAGGTCATGGAAGCAACCTAAATGCCCATCGACAGACAAATGGATAAAGAAGATGTGGTACATATATACAATGAAATATTACTCAGCCATAAAAGGGAACGAAACTGGGTCATTTTTAGAGATGTGGATGGACCTAGAGACTGTCATACAGAGTGAAGTTAGTCAGAAAGAGAAGAAAAAATATCCTATATTAACACATATATGTGGAATCTAGAAAAACGGTACAGATGAACCGGTTTGCATGTCAGAAATAGAGACACAGATGTAGAGAAGAAACGTATGGACACCAAGGGGGCAAGTGGGGTGAGGGTGATGAATTGGGAGATTCTGATTGACATATATACACTAATATGTATAAAATAGATAGCTAAGGGCTTCCCTGGTGGCGCAGTGGTTGAGAATCTGCCTGCTAATGCAGGGGACACGGGTTCGAGCCCTGGTCTGGGAAAGTCCCACATGCCACAGAGCAACTAGGCCCGTGAGCCACAACTACTGAGCGTCTGGAGCCTGTGCTCCGAAACAAGAGAGGCCGCCATAGTGAGAGGCCCGCGCACCGCGATGAAGAGTGGCCCCCGCTTGCCACAACTAGAGAAAGCCCTCGCACAGAAATGAAGACCCAACACAGCAAAAATGAATTAATTAACTAATAAACTCCTACCCCCAACATATTCTTTAAAAAAAAAAAAAAAGATAGCTAATAAGAACTTGGTATATTAAAAAAATAAAATAAAATTCAAAAAAATTGGAAATAATCATAATACAGCATACTGCAAAACACCTTTAAAAATAAATTTCAAAGCTGATAACAAAAAAAAAAGAACTGGAAATAAAAGTGCCTAAAACAGTACCTGGCACATACTAAGTGCTCAGTAAATTTAGCTATCCTCATTATTGTGTACCTGCCCTGCTTATGAAAAGAAAGTTCAGCTTTCCCTAGGAAGCAGTTTCCTCTTTTGTCCCCCAGGACTAGCCCCTTGCAAACCCTGTCAACACAGGCTCCTGCCTTCAGCCTCAAGCTCAGCACCACCTGGAGGATCCCAATGTCTTGGAAAGCTGGACCCCGATGGGATGCAGAGCTCCAGCACAGAGCCCAGGCCCCAGAGAAGTTCTCACAGAGCAGCCTCACCGCATCTGCACCCCTAGCCTCTGCCTCTGGGATTCGGCATGCCCTCTGGCTCAGAGAAGGGGACAGGTTAGGAGTGAGGAGGCTGACTTGCCATGACCTTGAATCTCCTCTCTTGCCTTCTCAGGACTTTCTGTTCACTTGTCCAGATGAGAGTAACATCAACAGCAGCCACCATTGACTGAGTGCCCACTAAATGTCAGACCATTTAATCCACACAGAAATCCTATAAAGGGACTTCCCCGGTGGTGCAGCGGTTAAGAATCCACCTGCCAACGCAGAGGACACAGGTTCAATCCCTGGTCCGGGAAGATCTCACATGCCGTGGAGCCACTAAGCCCGTGTGCCGCAACTACTGAGCCTGTGCTCTAGAGCCCGCAAGCCACAACTACTGAGCCTGCATGCCACAATTACTGAAGCCCGCATGCCTGCAGCCTGTGCTCCACAACAAGAGAAGGCACTGCAATGAGAAGCCCGTGCACCGCAACGAAGAGTAGCCCCTGCTCGCCGCAACAAGAGAAAGCCCATGTGCAACAACGAAGACCAAACGCACCAAAAATTAATTAATTAATTAATTATATATTAAGAAAAAAAGAAACCCTATAAAGTGTTATAACGGCATCCATGAATTACCAGCCCATTGCACGATGGAGTATGGAAACTGAGCTCAGAATTGTCAAGCAGCTTGCTCAAAGCAGGGGATAGTGAGATTTGAACTCATAAGAGTCTGACAAAGTCTTACACTTCCCAGGACACCACATAGCTTGAGCCATGCGGTCAAGTTGAAGTTGCAGAGTTACCTTCCTGGCGTACACGCCCTGAGGGGTCTAAACATGGGAGGGCATTTGGGGCAGGGGCCCAGGACGCGCAATTAACTTTGAATTCCAGGTAAACAGTGAATACATTTTTTAGCATAACTATTTTGTGCTTATACACAATATACTTGCACAATATTTGGGACACACTTGTACTAAAACTTCTTCATTACTTATCTGAAATTCACAGTTGGCAGGGTGTCCTGTATTTCATCTGGCAGCCTAGTTTGGGGGAGTCTCATTCATACTCCCCAGCAGCCAGTTCAGCAGATGAGGGGTACAGTCTTGGCCTCCAGATGACACCACAACGGTGTGATGTCACTTAATCCCCTCTCATCTCTGTGCCCCTTTTCTAACTCAGAGGTTACGTGACTTGTCTATGAGCACGAGGCTGAAACTTGAACCACACACGGTCCCGGGCTCCCAAGCCTCCCGCTCTTATCACAGTGCTCAGCGAAGTGGTCGCCACAGCCCAAGGGAGAATTGGTTCTTTCCAGGGTAAAATGGTCATTCAGCTGCATTGACATAAGAGAAAGATTGGCAACATGAGGAATGTTCAACAAGTAATACAACCTAAGCACTCTCTCTTAAGATTTGTGAAGAATCTGGTGGTTATAGATGATCTTATTTGCAAAGCAGAAATAGAGACGCTAGACGTAGAGAACAAACGTATGGGTACCAAGGGGAAGGGGGTGATGAACTGTGAGATTGGGATTGACATATATACACTATTGATACTATGTATAAAATAGATAACTAATGAGAACCTACTGTGTAGCACAGGGAACTCTACTCGGTGCTCTGTGGTGACCTAAATGGGAAGGAAATCCAAAAGAGAGGGCATATATGTATACGTATGGCTGATTCACTTTGCTGTACAGCAGAAACTGACACAGCATGTAAAGCAACTATACCCCAATAAATTAATTAATTAATTAAACATATCAAGGTTCTGAGTGGGGAAAAAAAAAAGAATCTTGTGGTTATAAGCGACAGAAACCTTCACTTAAACTGACTTAAAAAGTATAAAAAGACTAAAAAGACTTAGACTAAATAGAAATTGATAGCTCATGTCACTGAAAAGCCCAGGTGACCACAATGATGGAAGCCAACTGAGAGACCCTCCCAGTGCTCAAAGCTGGAATAGTCTGAGCAACAAAACAAATAAAGTAGCACTGGATTCTATCCCAAAGTATAATATGAATATGCAAGAGTCCATACGTGCATAAAGGATGAATACATAAGTGGGGGAGAAGAGAAATCTCCCATACAGAAGAATTCCAAATAATTTATGTAGATACTCCATCCTCAAAAAAAAGCAACACAAATCCCCACTCCTTAAGCATGGGTTGCACATACTGACTTCCTTCCAAAAGGAACAGTATGGAAAGGGCGATAAAGAATAATTTGACAGTGTCCAGCCATTGTAAAGTGAGGCATCCTTAAGGTTTTCTGAAAGAGTGTTTAAAGAATAAATATAACCATTCCTTAAGTAAGGCCCCTGAAACAGAAAATGGCATTAGGGGAAGACTAGGAAAACGTGAATAAAGTATGGACTTCATTCAATAATAATGTACCAGTATCAGTTCATTAATTGAGGTAAATGTGCTACACTAATGTAAGATGTTAATAATAGGACAAAGTGGGTATGGCATCTATGGGAATTCTCTGTACTGTTTTCACAATGCTTCTGTAAATCTAAAACTATTTGAAAATAAATAAGGTTATATTAAAACAAAAATCCAGAAGCTTCAGGCGTGGCTGGACTTGGAGCTCCAATAACATGCTCACCTTTTGACTCTGCCTTCCTGCCTGTTGGCCTCAGGCTCCCAAGCGAGCAATATGGCGGCACCACCTCCACGCTGTGTACTCTCAGGTCAGAGCTCAGCAGAAAGGAGCAGCTGCTTCTTCCCCAGAATCCTGGTCAGTCTCTGTGCCTCACTGCATCTGGTTGAGCCGCATTGCTGGGGCCCGAGGTGAGAGAAGCCCTGATGGGCTTACATCTGTCCCAGGCTTCAGCTCTGAGTCAGGGGCTGATTGTTGGGGAGAGATGGACATACCAAAATAGGGGCTGTTACCTAAAGCAGGTAAATGGATGCTTGGTGGTCAAAACTCATCAATGTCCAATGTTCCCTTTCAACATTTTCGGTGCTAAAATGTCCCTGTATGGAATGATGATTATTCTTTCTTTAATATTCCCACTTCCCCAAATAGTTAATACTCTATATCCGTCTATCAGTTTTTATTTTTAAATCTGATTTAATAAATCTCAACATGGAGGAACCACTGTTCAAGTCTGGCCCACGAGCTAACCCACCTCAGATGAGAGTGGGAATGATGAATTACTAGACCACCCTGACCTCCTTTTAGGACTTCATCTTGAAGGCCCCAGAAGCTGATGCATCTGTACAGGGACTGATGGAGCAGAAAAGCCAGAAGGGTCCCCGAGAAGAGCCCCTCTTGGGCCGAAGCAGGAAAAGCTGAGAAACCCCCCGTTGTCATAATAATATTTAGTGATACTTAGGATGAGCCAGACACACTTCTCAGCAAGTATGTGCATGAACTCCCGTGGTCCTCACGGTAGGGCCATGCAGTAGGTATCACTATCCCTATTTTATAGGTGGGGAAACTAAGGCAGAGAGTGCTTAAGTCTTGCCCCAAATCACACAGCTGGCAAGTGATAGAGCTGGGATCTGATCCCAGGCTCTGACTCCAGAACCACTATACCAGAAACCATTATTTAAAAACTAAAGTAGGAAAATGACCCCAAAATACAGATAGGACTCAGTATCCAGCTTCTCACACCCAGTATTTTAGGCCTAGATTACCAGTGACCTTCCTTTGGCTGGAAAGTGACTTCACTTCAGGTGCCTTGCAGGGGAAAAAAATAATTCATCTCTCTCTCTCTAAAAAAGGAAATAAAAACAAACAGGTGGGGAGAGAGGGCACAGTCTACCTGAAAAAAGCGCAGGTTCAAGGTCCTGAACTCAATTCACATCTGTGTGTGTTTTCCCTTCGGTTATACATGAGATATTTTAGAGCCAGCTTGATTTTCTTTTCCTCTTCTGGCCTGTCGTCAGTTTGTATAATCAATTCACCCTGCTCTGGCTCCCCAGTTACTGGCTGCCACCCAGCAGGTGTTCAGAATGAGGTTGGCACTCCCAGGCAGGAAACCTTCCTGCTGGGGACTCAGCCTGGTCCAGGGCTCTCGACTGAAAGGAGATGTGGGGACCCAGCATGCTGACTGTCCTCCAGAAAATGCCCATGGGACTCTTTTTTGGCTTTCAGTTCATGCTCACCCACCTTGAGTCCACAGTAATCATCAGAAAGGAAGTCATTCTACACCCAACTCATTATCTTGCACTATGAACCCACACTTCAGTCTGTATGCCCTGCCGGTCACTCAAACCAGCGCCCTGGGCTGTCACACCCCATAGCCAACCAGCCCTGGAGTCCTGGGAATTCATCTCCTCCATGTCCGTCAATGCTGCCTGCTCCTCCACAATGCCACTGCCTCACCTGTCCTCACCCCTCACCTGGTTTGTGGCAACTTTGTTTTTATTGAAGTGTAGTTGATTTACAATGTCGCGTAAATGTAAATGTTAGCTTCAGGTGTACAGCAAAGTGATTCACATCTATCTATATATCTATTCTTTTTCAGATTCTTTCCCCTTATAGGTTATTACAAAATACTGAGTAGAGATTCCTGTGCTATACAGTAGGTCCTTGTTGGTTATCTATTTTATATATAGTAGTGTGTATATCTTAATCCCAAACTCCTAATTTATCCACCCCCCTTTCCCCTTTGATAACTGTAAGTTTGTTTCTATGTCTGTGGGTCTATTTCTGTTTTATAAATAAGTTCATTTACATCATGTGTGGAGTGAGGGTGTTCCACATATAAGTGACGTCATATGATACTTGTCTCTGTCTGGCTCACTTCACTTAGTACGATAATCTCCGGGTCTTCCATGTTGTTGCAAATGGCATTACTTCATTCTTTTTTATATACATTGTATATATGTACCACATCTTTTTTTGTTCTTTTAAATTCAGATTTATTGAGGTACAATAATTTATTCACAGTAAAATTTGCTCTTTTTAGGGACGCAGTTTGATGAATTTTGAGAAATGCACACAGTCATGTAACCACCATCCTCATCAAACTATAGAATATTTTAATCACTCCAAAAAGTTCCCTTGTGCTGCTCTGTAGTCAAGCCCCTTCTCCCACCCCCATCTCCTGACAGCTACTGATCTGATTTCGGCCCTTACAGTCTTCTTTTTTCTAAAATGTCATATAATGTATTGTAATTATGCCGTACGTAGCCTTTTGAGCTTGCCTTATTTCTCTTAGCATCATGCTTTTGAGATTCATACATGTTGTTGCATGTATCAAGAGTTCATTCCTTTAGATTGCTAAGGAACATTCCATTGTATGGATGGATGTACTGTAATTTGTTTATCCACTTACCGGTGGATGGACATTTGGGTGTCCAGTTTTTGGCTATTACGAATAAAGCTGCTTTGAACGTTCACTTTCAGATTTTTGTTTGGACATATATTTTAATTCTCGTGGGTAAATACTTTAACTTCTCTTGGGAGAAGGATTGTTGGGCTGAATGATAACTATATCTTTAACTTTTTAAGAAATTGCTGACGTGTTTTTCAAGATGACTTGTGCCATTGTGCTATCCCATCAGCAATGTATGAGAGTTACCGTTACTCCACTGTCTCACCACTACTTGTATCATCTTTTTTTTAAAAAATTTGGCCATTCTAGTAGGTATGTAGTCGTATCTCACTGTGTTGGGGGTTTTTTCCCACATCTTTATTGGAGTATAATTGCTTTACAATGTTGTGTTAGTTTCTGCTGTACAACAAAGTGAACCAGCTATATGTATACATATATCCCCATATCTCCTCCCTCTTGTGTCTCCCTCCCACCCTCCCTATCCCACCCCTCTAGGCGGTCACAAAGCACCGAGCTGATCTCCCTGTGCTACGCAGCTGCTTCCCACTAGCTATCTATTTTACATTTGGTAGTGTATATGTGTCAATGCTACTCTCTCACTTCGTCACAGCTTACCCTTCCCTTCCTGTGTCCTCAAGTCCGTTCTCTATGTCTGCGTCTTTATTCCTGCCCTGCCACTAGGTTCATCAGTACTGTTTTTATAGATTCCATGTATATGCATTAGCATACAGTATTTGTTTTTCTCTTTCTGACTTACTTCACTCTGTATAACAGACTCTAGGTCCATCCATCTCATTCAAATAACTCAACTTCGTTCCTTTTTATGGCTGAGTAATATTCCATTGTATATATACACCACATCTTCTTTATCCATTCAACTGTCAATGGGCATTTAGGTTGCTTCCATGTCTTGGCTGTTGTAAATAGTGCTGCGATGAACATTGGGGTGCGTGTATCTTTTCGAATTATAGTTTTCTCTGGATAGACACCCTTGTGGAGGCTGCAGAAGCTCCTGGTGGAACTGGGCCCACAGTTTCTTCACAAAATAATTGTTGCATCCTGTCTACCTCCAAGTCATTCCTCCATCCTCTCAGTCATCACGGTGGTCAGGGTCATCCGAAACCCAATGAAAATTACCCGAAACAGGCCATGGACCTCCAGTGCCTACCGGGTAAAGGCTGAAGAACTCCTGGGATTCCTGAGGGCCCAGCTGAGTTCTAGAAATTGTGGGAGAGACGAGAGAAATGGGGGGCATTGCTTTTGTCCCCAGAAAGTCACAACAGAACTGGGAAGACCAGAGACACATCGGAAGCTGTCCATGAAGCAGACCCAGAGGTTTATAGAAGTAGTGTTTAGCAGAAGGCCTGGCACATAGCACACTAAGCAGAATCCGTAATAGTAACAAACAGCGCTATTATTGTTATAGGATATTATGAGTCAAAATCTTGAGGTGCTTGCTCTACGTGGAGCAGGCAGATTCCAGGAGCCAGTTGTGGCCAGACAGAGAACCCACCCCCATCCTGCACACTCTGGGAATTTACGTTTTTTTACCTTTGTCAAGTGGAGACAGCTTTGGAAAGGAGCTCTGGGATCCTGAGCTGAAAGATGTTTGAATATCAAGGCTTTTCTGGACTTGTTTCTCAGCAACTCTCCAATTCCACACAGCACCCCTGCTTTCCCACCCAGATGTTCTGGGCGTCTTCGTGCTGGTTCAGGAGGGCCCAGCTGCTCTGGGGCCCCAGCACTGCCTGGTCTTCCCCAAGACACCTCCGGGCCCTCAGACCCTCAGGCCTCAAGACCTCAGGGGCCTCTCTCCAGCTTCCCAGGCCCGGTGGACAGGCCCTGACACCTTCAGCTGTTATTTAAAGGTCAGCCTTGCTTTGCAGAGAGCCGGTGGCTTGGCTGGGGGGTAGGTCAGACGCACGCGCGCGCACACACACACACACACACACACACACCCTCCACCGCCTTTGGTCTCCCAGGCCTCTGCCCTCCCAGACCCTCCCCCGCGTCCCCTCTGCTCTCAGCCACTTGCTCTGTGCCAAACTCCAGCACTCTCAACGGTCCCCAACTGCTGCCACTAATCCTGTTCTGGGGAGCAGGTCAGCAGTGGAGGGGCTGCAGCTCGTGTGAAAACAACCCCGCTGGCCCCAGCCGCTCACACCTGCACGCTCCATTCATCCCCACTGTTTACACATTGTCATCCGCAATTAATGCTTTCCCAGGAACCGCAGCGGGCTGATTGCCCCTCCGTCACACAGGGACCCCATTCTGAGCCCTTGTGTCTGTTAAATTGAGCATGGGCCCTGTGATTAAATTAGAGTTTGTGGCTCTGCCACTCTGGCCCCCCCTCCATCCCACTCTGCCTGCTCCGCCCCCCCTCCTCCCCTTCTTCCTCCTCCCCCACCTCCTACCACCCTCCCTCCCCTTCCGCTTTCCCTTCCCATTCATCACTGGGCCTCTTGGCAGCTTGATGGGGGGAGGTGGGCAAGGGAGAAATGGCCTGGCCCCTGGGTAGGGAAGAAGAGTGGACGTCCTTCATAAAGCAAGGATAGGAGGGGAGGCATGGCCCCTGGATGCGAGGGGCTCTGGGGAGAGGGCACAGTGCAGGAACTAGAAAGAAGACAGTGGTGTGAGGCCTTTGCTAAATTAATGACTTAATTCCTAGAACCAGCATGGCAGAGTGGTTAAGAGTACAGGCTCCAAGGTAAAGCAGACTGAGTTTGGGTTGGATTCCAGGATTCTGCCACTTTCTACCTCTGAGATATTATTCAAGTTTAATAAATCTTGTATTCTCTAAGCTGGGCCGAGAAATCAGAACAAGCAAGGAAACTGAGGCAGCCTGTACCCTTGCTACAATGGGAAGAGAATGGCATGTTACCTCTGGGGTCTTCCTCCCCAAACCCGTAAACTCAGTCTAATCGTGAGAAAAAACATCAGACAAATCCACTTGAGGGACATTCTACAAAATACCTGACCAATACTCCTCGAAAACAAGGAAAGTCTGAGCAACCACCACAGCCAAGGGAAGCGTGAAGAGGCGTGACGACTAAAGGTAATGTGGTGTCCTAGATGGGGTCCCGGGACTGGAGACGACGTTAGTAAAAAGTGAGGAAATCCGAATAAAATGTGGACTTCAATGAATAATAATGCATCAATATTGGTTCATTAATTATAATGAATGTACTGTACTAAGGTAGGATGTTAATAAGAGGAAAAACCCAGAGGCAGAATATATGGGAACTCTCTGTACTATCTGTACAATATTTTTGTAGATCTAAAACTGTCTTCGAAGATACAGTTTATTATTAAAAAGTGGGGGTAAGAATGGATTTGGAGAAAACAGTGGCAGGGGCACAGTTTTTTAATCTCCCATACACAGATGGAGTTTTCAGGAGAGCAGAGTCAGAGGCCCCAGACAACATCTACAACAGTATTAGGTGACAAGATACCCCCAAACCACTAAGTACCCCCAAATCCTAAAGATTCACTGGAAAATGAAGCAAGTCGATCTAAGATGAGGAGCTGAAACCTAGAGGGTCTTCTGCAGGACCCATCCACAGGTCAGGACAAGGGCACCACAATGCAGTGTTGGCCGGTGGTGCTAGAGGAGGCTGGGCCCTGTGAACTCTCAAAACTAACAAGCCAAAACTCCTTTCCAGAGGAAGCCCCACACTGAAGAGGAGGTGCTGGAGATAGTATACAAACAGAACAGGACTGGACAATAGGAGCAAAGGATAAAGTCAGATAAAAGTAGGAGAGTGAAGTAGAGGAAGCGTCAGAAAATGCCAGACCGTATTTTTTTATCACTTTGCAAGAACAACAGAAGAAGGAGCTCTAGAACCAAGAAGCTACAAAACTCTTTTGACTCAACACTTTCTCCAAAAATACTCAATTCACTTAAAAAAAAAAAATAGTAGTAACAGAAAAGGATTGTTCGGGAATTCCTTGGTGGTCCAGTGGTTAGGACTCAGTGCTTTCACTGCCAAGGGCACAAGTTCAATCCCTGGTTGGGGAACTAAGATCCCGCAAGTCACATGACAAGCCCCCCCCCCCAAAAAAAAAGAGGATTGTTTGAACATCCAGGCGAAAAGACCAAATCACTTACGAGGGAAAGAAAATGAGGTTGTCATCAGACCTTCGGACAGTGATGCTTTTTACCAAAATACAATGGAATAGCATATTTAAGACACTCAAGAAAAGAAAATGTGAGCTGTGGATTTTATATCCAGCCAAACTGACCTTCAAGTATAAAGGCCACAGGTAAAACTTTTGATGACATGCAAGAACTCAGGAATATTTTTCCATGATCCTTTCCTAAGGAATCTACTAGAAAATTAGTTTTAGAAAACAAATGAACAAACAAAGACTGAAAAGATACCCACATGAGCACTGGTGGTAGGCACTAAATGTATATTTACCTGTAAAATTAAGACCAAATGATGGTTATAAGTGAGACAGGATAGCATGTGATGCTTACATGCTCTGACAATGTAAATAAAATGCAACTATGATAAACTGGATAAGAATGGAGAGTGGGTATGAAAAGTAGAATAAGCATGCTGGTTACCTTATGAGTACTATTTGGGGGCTTCCCTGGTGGCGCAGTGGTTGAGAGTCCGCCTGCCGATGCAGGGGACACGGGTTCGTGCCCCGGTCCGGGAAGATCCCACATGCCATGGAGCGGCTGGGCCCGTGAGCCATGGCCGCTGAGCCTGCGCGTCCAGAGCCTGTGCTCCGCAGCGGGAGAGGCCACGGCAGTGAGAGGCCCGCGTACCGCAAAAAAAAAAAAAGAGAGAGAAAGAATGTAAAAGTTCGCATAGTGAAAGTTATATGACAAAACATATGAAAGATAAAAGAGATATATGACATATGTCATAATAATATGACAGAAATGAGCCAAACATATTGATCATATCATTTTCCTTTTAACTCACGTGTGAGAAGGAAAAGATTTTTAGATTGGCCAACAAAGCAAAATGAAAACCTACTGACGCTGTGTGCAAAGGACACACCTAAAACAAAGAAATTCAGATAGGTTAACAATTTTTAAATGGACAAAGGTATGCAGGGAATACATAAATGTAAAAAACAAGAGGAGTGACATTAAAAGGGACAAAGAGGAACATTGTATGATGATAAAGCCTATAATTCACTATGAAGATATAAAGTTATTAATATACAACAACCACGTTCATAAGGAAGAAACTATAACATTTGCAAGAAAAATATAAAGAAACACACCAATAAAAGTTCATGGCATTTTCAAGAACCAGCCTCAGATGTCACATAGCATCTTTTCCACCATACTCTACTGGCCATGGTAGTTACAAAGGCTGGCACAAAATTTTTCTGTTGACTTACATATAGGTAGAACTCTAGACATAACATATGAGGTAACAGGTGTAACTGAGATCTCATGACCTGAGTCCTGGGTTCCAGTGCTCACCTTTGTGGATCATTTTGCCTCCGTGGCAGCTCTCTGTTGCTTGATTCCACTTTAAATCTTGTTTCACTCTATTTTCTATGAAAATTTTACCATTGATATTTATTTCCTCAATACAGTAAGATCATTGGCAAATTATTGAATGCTTAATTTACTCAACACATTAAATATCTCAGAAAATTTAAGTTATCCATGAAGAAAATACACAACTGAAAAAGAGAGCAAGTGAGGGGATGGGAGAGGTAAGGTAGGAATTGTGAGACCAGCAGGTAGAGGGGCCATCAGCATAGACTCTGAGGTTGCTCCAGGAAGGGGATGGAAAGGAAAACTGAACCAGCCAGTCCAGGCGTAATCTAGAAGATCTTCTAGGATCAGTCTCCTGCCCCACCCAGAAGGGGTCCTCACCCACTGCTGCCTAGATGCAAGCCCATGGTACTGCTGGAATACCAGCATTAGATACCGTCCTAGTCCATTTGAGCTATGAACACAGAAATACTATAGACTGAGCGGCTTATAAACAGCAGAAATGTATTTCTCACAGTTCTGGAGGCTGGAAGTCTGAGATCACAGCTGAGTTCTGGTGAAAGTCCTCCCCTGGCTTACAGACTGCCAGCTTCTCTTTGTATCCTCACACAGTGGAAAGCAGGGACAGGAAACCATCTCTCTAATGACTCTTAAAGGGCACTAATCCCATTCATGAGGCTCCATCCTCATGACTGCATCTAATTCTAATCACCTCCCAAAGGCCCCTCTTCCTAATTTGGGGGTAGGTAGGGTTTCAGCATATGAATTTGGGGGTGACACAGACACTCAGTCTGTAACAGACACCAAACCCCAAGGCAGGGGCTGAGAGAGCGCAGGGTCTCCACACACTCACTAAGAGTCACAAGTTTCCCGGCACTACTGGGATCCACTGGGAGCTGATTCTTCATTTGTGAGCCTACTTCACCTCATACCTCATCTCTGCTCGATGTAATTAATCCAGTCCCACAACCCCAGCTGTGGCTGCATGTGAAGAAAGAGAGAGAAGTCACATGGGATGGAGGTGGAAGCCAAGGGAGTTGGGAATCTAGTCCTCCCAAAAGAAGCTCATTAAAAACATTGTCTTAATATCTTCAGCCTAGCACAGGGTATGGCATCCAGATCAACACACACACACACACACACACACACACACACACAGCAACCTGGACCCAGTGATGGATGAAAAGTCGAATAGGAAACAGACTTACAATAACAGTAAAAACATTGGAAGGTTTTCATGTATTATTTGTGTCATTAAACATAAATTTTTTTAAGAATGTGGGAGATTTAACTAAGAATAAATTTCAGTTAATACAAATAATATGAGACATCATGCGAATATTCCCTTAGTGTTGACAATCGCAAACCGAACAGGCTTTCCAGGCATTTGCCCTCACTCCCAAACCTCCACCTTCACCAAGCCCCCAGGGCTTCTTGGCCAGCCTGGCAGCACGTAGCTCAGCTCCAGCCGTGCGGAAGCACTGATTATCCTTGGCAGCAAGACCCAGGCTTGTGACTGGCCAAAGGAGGTCTGAGGGTCATTTCAGTGTGAATCTCTTGAACAATTTATTTTCAAGCAGACTTAGAATGGACCTAGAGCTGAGTCTAAGACTTGGAGAAACGTCAGGCCCGTTTCATTTCCCAACCTGGCTCATCCCAAACCACATGTCCAGGGCTTTCCATGGAGTTTGAGGAGTTAGTCCTAACAGGAGAGGCAGTGCAGAGCCCAGGAAGCAGGTCAGCAGGGCCTCAGCTTTATCCTGGAACTGGGGAGGGCCAGCTGTAAGGAGGGAAGGTTGGAATCCAAGTGAGATTCTGTAATGGAAAAAATTCCACATCTGCGGGGTTTTGCACACTTTAGGAGACAAGGAGATCCACAGCCTCTCTCGTCACAGCACCATCACTACCACCTCCATCAGGTGGCAATGACACGTAGCCTATGACATCCATGGGTTTCACAGCCCAGTTCCTAATAACCAATTCAAAAAAATAATGTGGTTCATGGGGAATAATAGCTTAATGGGCATGGGGCTTGATTTCAGGGTGATTAAATGCTTTGGAACTAGACAGAAGTGGGCGTTGCACAGCCCTGTAAAAGTGCTAAATGTCACTGAATTGTTCACTTAAAAACGGTTAATTTTCTATGAATTTCACATCAATTTAAAAAATAAGATGGTTCGATACAGTGGCTGAATGGAAAATTAACACCTAAGAATCAGTTACCTTGACACAGAACAGAAATACCCAGTTAGAAAAGGAAACTGGAGGGAAAGTCCATTTTAAAGCAGCAACAGAAACCATGAATTACCTAGGATTAAACTTAACAGGAAAGATGTGAGGTCCGGGCATTTTAAATGATCACACCTAATTTAAGTGTAGGGCAGAAATAACTTGAATATACATGGGAAAGTTCGCCATAATCCTAGATAGGAATTCTGACTGTTATATACGGTAATTCTATCCACAGTATTCTATAAATTAAATGCAATCTTAATCAAAATCCCAAATTTCTTTCTGGAACTTGACAGATTTATTATATAACTCATTTAAACATAGAAAAGAGGAAGTGTAATCTGCGATTTGCCCATGATCTTAAACAGCACAGACTACTTCTTTCGACGGTCTTACTGGATCATCTTACGTGTGTACACATTTCTGAGAAAGCTGTAAAGCACAGTGGCAGAGATCTCAGGCTCTTTAGTCAGAACTGATCCCAGCTCTACAGCTTAAGGTTGTATGGAGGACCTTAGCCATGCTACTTAAACTTCTAAAGCCTCAGCTATCTCTTTTGTAAAATAGATAGGATAATACAGTCCTCATACATACGAGGATTAAATGTAATTATCATGTCGGAGTTCTTAGCCTAGTACTTCAGGCATGATGGATCTCAGCATTCAGTAAATGGTTACTATTATGGCTATACAAATACATGATAGCATATATGTGATTTCATTATACACTGTGAGCTGGAGTTTTTTAATTTACTATTCTATTATGGACATCTTTGCAAGTTAAAACATGTATTTCTTTATTATTTAGTGCTTAACCCGGCACCAACAAATACTATGTGCTCAGAATATATCTGTTACATGGGTAAATGAAGAGATGAATCTTAGCTGGTCTTTTAAAGCTTGCCACTGGTTGTAATGGTTGCCTTGGTTTCCAGCCTGTGGATATACTATAAATGAATAACCAGTCCTCCACTGACAGACATGTATTATTTATGATGTTCAAAACACTGAAAACAGCTCACAGATACAGAGAACAGACTGGTGGTTGCCAGAGTTGGGGGGTGGGAAGTGGGAAAAATGGGTGAAAGGGGTCAAAATGTACAAACTTCTAGTTATAAAATAAGTAAAATCCCCATTACATCGTGGGGATGTAATGTACAGCATGGTGACCATAGTTAATAACACTGTATTGCATATTTGAAACTTGTTAAGAAAATAAATCTTAAAAGTTCTCATCACAAGAAAAAGAAATTCTGTAACTATGTATGGTGACAGATGTTAACGAGACGTGCTGATCATCTCACAATATACACACATATCGTGTTGTACGCCTAAAACTAATATAATGCATGTCAATTAACTCTCAATAAAAAAAATTTAACTGAAAACCTTATAAATATCCATTAATGGGGATTATAGGTAGGCTTTGTACTTTAAGTAAGTCCAAATGAGTTAAAACTTTCCCACCCCTGTATTAATTGTGACCAAGTATACCTGGAGGTCATCTCAGTGTGAATTCCTCAAGATAGATCCATTTTGGGGGAACTGGGGCAGGGCCATCATCCCAAGCCATCATCTCTCCTCTGCAGAGCTGGCTGTACCCCTTAGGCGCCTGCTGTGGGTGAGACAGCCCAGCTGAGCCCCACCTCTCTGTGTGTCTTTGTTGGTTTGACTCCTTTCTGCTTTTACAGGAGAAAAACGCTGTTTCTTGGTAAGAAGTGACCATCAAGTGAGGAAGAAATATAGTGAAAATTTCTCTGCAGAAAATGTAATTCAGGAGAAAGCCTGGAGCCTAAGAGCCCTTTTCTGTTGGCAAATATGGTGATTCTGAGGTCTTCAAGCTGATGGGTCAAAAATGTGTGACCTACAACCACACTGCCCGCCAGCTACACCAGCAGCTGGGGTCTGGAGAGTCCACCCGAACATCTGCAGGGTGATTCCACAAGATTCCAGTGGAGGCCCCTGCCCATAGCCCACCACCCTTCTCTTCCCACCTTCACCACCATCCTTCATCGGAGGAGCCTTGTGTGCATGTTTGCGTCTAAAACACATAGTTTGCACGTCTAGGATGCCTTGCTCCCCGCTCAGCCGACATGCTGGGCCACCTCTCGGGGGTAGGCTTGCACACTCCATCTGCCGGGAGAACTAGCAGTAAGTCCTCATGGGCCCTGGAGAACAGAACATGGTCCAGGAGGGTGGGGTTGCTCCAGGGGGGCATGTCTCCCTGGCTCCGTGGACTCCTTACCCTGTGGGGAGGGCAGCAGCTGGAAGGCGGCCAGAGCAGGACTCTCGAACAGCCAGCACCTGGCAGAGCCCTGTCTCCCTGCTCTAAGGCAGCACCCAGAAGCCCAGCCAAAGCCTCCAATTCATCAGTGGTTCTCAACTGGTGACGGCTTTGCCTCCCAGAGGCCATTTGACAATGTTGCAGACATTGTTGGTTGGCACAAGTCGGGAGAGGGACGTTGCTGGCATCTAGTGGGTAGAGGCCAGCAGTGCTGTTAAACATCCTGCCATAACCAGGATAAAGACCACACTGCCCCCACCCCTAGCCCTGCCAACAAAGAATCATCCAGCCCAAAGTGTTAGCAGTGCTGATGTGGAAAAACATTATGAGACAGGCATGAGTGTGGAGGCCGACAGGTTTGGGGTTCAACCCCCCAGCCCTTCCACTGACTGGTTATGGGACCCATCTTTAAATCTCCCTGTGCCTCAGTTTTCTCATTTGTATAATGGGGTTAATGGTAAATATTTCATAGTGCTGTTGTGAGAAATAAAAGGAACTTGATATGTAAAATGCCTCACACAAAGTAGGTCTCCCACAAAGGTTATAGGTGCTTCTTAAATGGGAAAGGAAGCCAATTTTGAATTCTTCACGGTCTTTTTACAAATCAATTAAAAGTGTTGGAATTTGGAAGAGAATATTTAAACCATGAAAGCAAGAAAGCTTATGATATTTCAGAACTACTGTGCATAAAAGATGAAGAGGAAATATGGATGTGTAGAAAAATAGTCTTAAATTAGGCTAATCAACAAAAAAGTTGTTTATACATAGTGCTGTAAGACGCTGCGAATTGTGTAAGGCTGAGTTATACTTCTAACAGGTTTTTGCCTTTTCTACAAAGAATTTTCTATATCAGGACACCATCCTGGGAATTCCCTGGCGGTCCAGTGGTTAGGACTCAGCACTCTCACTGCCTGGGGCCTGGGTTCGACCCCTGGTCGAGGAACTAAGATCCCGCAAGCATCACCTGTTTGTTTCTAAGATCCTCAAGACGCGATAAGCCCAGAAGCATAAAGCAGGAGATAACCTCCTATAATCAGAATTTTTCTTTTTTTTTGCAGTACGCGGGCCTCTCACTGCCGTGGCCTCTCCCGTTGCGAAGCACAGGCTCCGGACGCGCAGGCTCAGCGGCCATGGCTCACGGGCCCAGCCGCTCCGCGGCACGTGGGATCTTCCCGGCCCGGGGCCCGAACCAGCGTCCCCTGCATCGGCAGGCGGACTCTCAACCACTGCGCCACCAGCGAAGCCCAGAAATTTTCTCGATCTAAAGGAAATCAAGGTCTTTCCTCAAATGCAGCTTTCCCCTGGCAGAGATTAGGGGCCACCTGGAGACATGGCTCAGAGCCAGTGGCACCTGGCTGGGCAAGCTCCATCAGGGCTTGGGGAGTTTCCACTGGGTCTCAAGAAACTGGTAGCCAATAACTATAGATATGTCACAGATTAAACTTATGCATTTAAAAATGCCTCTTGAGATTATCATACTAAGTAAAGTAAGTCAGAAAGAGAAAGACAAATACCATATGATATCACTTGTATGTGGAATCTAAAATATGACACAAATGAACACATCTACAAAACAGAAACAGACTCACAGACATAGAGAATAGATTTGTGGTTGCCAAGGGGGAGAGGGGGTGGGGGAGGGATAGATTGGAAGTTTGGGGTTGGTTAGCGGATGCAAACTAGATTGGATAAACAACAAAGTCCTCCTGTATAGCACAGGGAACTATATTCAATATCCTGTGATAAACCACAATAAAAAGAATATTAAAAAGAACATATATATACACACACACATATATATATGTATAACTGAATCACTTAGCTGTACAGCAGGAACTAACACAACATTGTAAATCAACTCTACGTCAATAAAAAGTAAAAATTAAAAAATAAAAAAATTTCAAAAGATCCCGCAAGCCACGTGGCATGGCCCAAAACTAAAACAAAACAAAACAAACAAACAAACAAAATGCCATCCGTACCCCTTTCGTGGCCTCTACACACACCCCTGTTTACTCCCTGGTCCCCAAGCCCCAGCAGTCCTGGGTGTAGGGCAATCCCATCAGAGGTGACTCGCTGCCATCTGGTGGCAGCATTGGTAAGGGCAGCTAAAATTTTGTATTCGTTCGATTTTTCTGGTAAAAATGACAGAACGAGATCTAGCACGCACAAAGCATCTTTTAAAAAATTGAGATATGATTGACATGGAACATTCTGTAAGTTTAAGGTGTAAACCATTTTGAGCTGATACATTTATAGATTGCAATACGATTGCAGTTGCAGCAAACATGTATCTAACAGCGCTCTAGGGGTTACAGGGAGTGTAAGGGTGGACCAACACACCCGCACTCCTTCCCATAATCAGATGGAGACATCTGGGTTCCTGGAAGTTGATGATAACTTGGCGACCCCTCAACCTGTTTTAACATATGTTTAGTTGGAGTAGGGATTCTCTATTTAATAAAAACAGAAATTGTATCATTCCTTACGCTCAAGTAAGAAATCTCCTCCAAGTACTCATATAAAGCTCTAATCATTCACACGTAACCAAGGAAAGAGATATTTACAAGCACACAGATATAAAACAATGTCCAAAACTGCTTAAACATTTTCTTTCTGACTTTGTAAACAAAATGTTTCCAACTTTCCTATATTTCTTCCCTCTTCTGTTTTCTTTTACAATATTCCTAATTGGGCAACTTTCTGAGAGGCAAATTTAAGGATTTAAAATGTAGATAATACATCACCCCTATGGTAAGGCTACGCCATGATTGTTTGAGTTCAGCTGATTTCAAACAGCTGTCAGGGCTGGTAGTGTGACCTAGCACTGCACCGAACAGACTGCATGTATATAATGAACAATAAAATATCTACTTCAGTATGCATCCCCCAGATCAAGAAAGAGAACCCTGACAATGACCTGTAAGGCCCTGTGTGCTGTATCTCTCCCCCCACCATCCCCTACCCCCAACAAGGGAAATCCAATATAACAATGTTTTTGCATCTTGTGCGGTCCAGAGTGCCTGACTGAAAACCACAGGAAAAAAAAACCCAAAAAACTCTGATGGTCTTAAACAAAAAGGGGGGCGGGGTAGAAGAAAAGAGGGGTTTTCACAGAATTCACAGGAGGTTGGAGGGTCAGATCACACTAGAAATAGACAAGAACCAGCAGGGTTTGGGGTTGGCCTGCCACCCCGGTGAGGATACAGGGTCCCTTGGCACGCTTCATTCAGAATTACTTTTCTAAACCTGGGTTCTGTACCCACAGCAGGCAGGGGGCTGCCTAGATCACAGTGGATTCCCCCAGGCCCCGCCCAGGAAAGATCACAGGTCCTCTCTGCCCCCAGAGCCCCCAGATTTATTCAGATGACCATCCCCAACCTGGGGTCGTGACCCTGAGTGGGTTGGGGGGACAGGATGCAACCCCTTTCCAAGGGGCTTCATTTCTCTCTGGCTTCCTCTCTGATTCTCTTTCCTCCCACTCCCAGATCCTCTGAGACTGTTGTTCAGACCTTGGTCTTGAAAGCGATCGAGACTCCTCTCTAAGTTTCAAATAAAAAGCTGAGTGTTCCCTTGCTTCTTTCTCTCTGCATTTCTGAAATCCTCCTCTAAAGGCCAGGCAGGGGAGGGACCTCGGGATGCAGGACTGTGTGGGTTTAGGGATGGGGAAGGTTAATATTCAGCATTATCATCCCGCCACTTATAAAAGGTTATTTCTGTTCAAAGATATTTACCATGCCTCAATAATAAACATAAAAGAGCGATGCTAAAATGATCCATCGTATCATTTTACAACAACAACAGCAACATCAGGATGTGTTACAAATTCACCTTTCGCTGCAAAGCCGTGACTTCCCTGAAAGGTGAACATCCACGTGCGAAAGGGAAGGGCCTGAGCCCGGAGACCTTTAATCCGGACCTGCACCGTGAGCTGCCTGTGCTCCTGTGGGATTTCCCACGGGTGCACCTTCCCACCAGGCTCCAGCCTGCCGACAGGGGCACGTCTATGACAAAGTGTGAGTGAATGCCCAGAGCCAGCAGAGAGATGCACATGTTCCTATGTTGGTGGTCCCCACGAGGTTATTGCTGTATGTCTGCTTACTGCAACTTTTATGTGGTTATTTTTCTCAGTCTTTGATTAAATTCTAACTAGCATTTATGGAGTCTTAAAAGCACCTCCACAGAATCCTGGGTCCTCCAGGAACCCAGCTGGAAGCCACCAGACTGAAATATTAACCATGCTCGTTGCAGGTGGTGAGATTTTTATTTTCTTCTCCGTGCTTATCGTCCCTTTCTGCCTACTCTAAAATCCACCTGTGCGCCTTGTGTAATTTTGTGTAAGCTGAACAGAAATCAATGTTATAAAGAACTGCTGACCCTCTGGGTCCATGTCTCTCTGCCCCCAGGGACTTTAGTCTCCCATGCACTTTGCTCTCTCCTGGCCACGGAATATTTGCTTACATTTACAGGTAGGTAAGAGTGCTTCAGGAGGTGAAGCTAAACTCCACTCAACCAACCTCACCATTTTCCGGGCTGAGTAGTGTAGGATCCATAGTGAGCATGGCAGTAATCACAGCCTGGGCAATTCTGGGAGGATCATGGAAGAACTTCTTCAGTAAAAGTTGTAAGACACTGGGAGCTAGCTGTCTTCCTCATCCCCCAGTTCTAGCTCATAATCATCAAGTCAGCCAGTCACGGTCCATCAAAGGCCTAATGCCCTCCACCCACCACTGCCTCCTCTCAAGGGAATCCACGTGACCTCTGAGCTCACAGAGGTGGGCCACATCCTTGATTATCAGTGTCACTTGACTACCTGAAACTTTGCTGTGGCCCCAGCTATGAAGCCCCCAGTTCAGACAGTTACAGATGTGTTTTCTTGACTAGAAAGTGTCCAGAAATACTCCAGGAGTGGTATCACTCTCTCCGGTGGTATCTCTACTCCAGGAAACATGAGGACCAGATAGCTGTTCTTTCAGCAACCCACATGTACCTTTCAGCACATTTCATATTTACTTTGTAATGAGATCAGTCCTCTGAGAGTGTTTGAAAGACAGTGCTTGCCTTATTGTATACACATTTCCCAACCACACGTTACAACACTGAGCAGGTACCATTTTGCTTTAACCACAACAGACTTATAACTAACAGGCGATGCTTACAATGGTATGAACCCCTTCTGTTCATCCCCCTTCTCTAACATATTCCCCTCCCCCAACCAGTCTAACCCTAGAATCTCTGTTTGGATTGATACTTGATACTTGAGTCTCAGGAAAATGGTCATCTCTGCCTGAACCTCACCTACCCACTTGCCCCCAGCCCCGTGACAGGCACTTCAAGATACTTCATTCCTTTTTTAGACAGCTACAGGTTAAAAGTTCTCCCTATATGGAATTGAAACTGAGCCCCACAGAACCGGATTACCTTATTGAGTTTATGATTACTCTCTCTATCCAAAACTTTATTTCCTTGCTTGTCTCCTCTGGCCTCAATCCCTTTCTTGTCCTCTCTGACCTCAATCCTGTGCTAACTAAACACTAATCAACCAGTCAGATGACTGAGATTGCAGTGGTTGATAACATCGTTAATGTACTAAAATTGCTATGATAGATATCACCATTAATGTACAAACTCAGGTTGTTTCTCCAGGGCAAGATGAGCTCACAGGCACCTCAAGCCATGGACCAGCTGCCCAGAGAATTGTAAACCAAAGACATCCTGACTGCCGAAACCACAATTAAGAAATATCACAGAAATGTCACAAGACAATGATTAATTCCAGTTTCTTTGTTCTTCCCCTTTAAAACATCCCTAACTCAAAGACCAAGATGGAGTGGGTCTGATACTTGTCTCCCACTCCTTGCTTAGTGCCCTGCAAAAAAAAAAAATTCCTTACTTTGTTGCAAACACCTGCTGTTAGAGTTTGGCTTTCTGAGCCTCAAGCACACAAGCCCTCGCTCAGTTAGAGAATCAAATACAGATTCACTTTCCCAATCTCATTTCCTAAATCAAAATGTTCTGCAATCTGAAAGTTTTTTTCTCATTCTTTTGACAGCAAACCCTATAATGAACTGGTATGAGGCGATTTATAGTCTTTATTTAACTCATCATATGATTTACTGCAGAAATATCAATGTGTTTGATTATGGTACTGCCCCAAACCCCAATTGGGATGTTATATAATGTATGATATATGTACTATATCACCTTTCCAAACTTTGAAAAATTACAGAGGGTTTTGGATAAGAAATTGTGAACCTGTATGTGTTTCTTCAGATATGATATTTTGGCCTTCTACATCCCAATTTGTTTTTTCTAGGTAATCTAGATCACTGATGGAGAGAGGTGAATTAAAGTCTCCCACTCTTTGTTTGCTTGTCTGTTTCTTCCGTATCTCCTGTCATTTTAGCTTTATGAATATTGTGCTTTGTTACTTGGTACACGGGCATTCATAACTGTTATAACCTCATTGTGAACTGCATCTTCGAATGTTAGAAAGTGCCTCTCTTCATCTTCACCTGATGCGATATTGAGGTTAGGACTTGTGTTTTCTTTTCTTTGCATTTGCCTCATGCAGCGCTATACGTACTTTTATTTTCAGGCTTTTGGAAAACACTTTGTCCTAGATGGGTCATTTGCTTGATAACAGCATAAGGTCGGTTTTGCCTAGGAATACAGTCTGAATTATTTTTTCTTTCAATAGGTGAGTTAAGCCTATTTAAACATTTATTGATAAGTCACATATGTTAGCCTTAGTTCTATCATGTGAATATTATACTATACTTTGTATTTTGACAGTTTTTAAAAATCTTTTACGATGTAGTCTGTGAGTAATTCTCAAATTTTGGACGTTTTCAGAAGTTACTTTTACAATGAAAACTTTAATACCTCTAGTTTTCTATTATTTAACAAATGTCTATTAGTTCCTTACTATGAACAATTTAAAAACAAAGTAAGCACATTTCCTCTTCTTTCCTTCCTCTCCTCTCCTGGTGGGTTTTAGTCAATAATATCTTTCTCAGAGTTTATCTTTGTATTTAAAAGCGCTATTTTATTACTTGGTTTGTCAGCTTTAAGGAATGTTTTTTGGCTCCCAGTTATTAAAGGTGTAGCAATCAGTAAACTTATTCTACTTTTCACCTACTCTCTCACTTCCTCTGCAAGTATTTGCTAATTACAGTGTTTGTATATTCTCAGGACACATCATTTTTACATCCTTTTCAATCACCCTAATGTGTAGAATTATTTTAGCATTAGTCCACAGTAAATGTATTCAAAACTTGCTTTTTCCATAATTTCCTCAATTATCTCTTAGTTGGCTGACATTCATCCTCTGGTTATTTCCTTAAGAAACGTTCATAAAATTGATATTCGCTGAATTCTTTCACGTTCAAGACTATCTGTAGTCTTTACAGTTGAAGGGTAATTTGGCTGGATGTGAAGTCCTTGGGTAACACTTTTTCCTTGAAGGTCTTTTAAGTATTGCACCACCGTCTTCTGGCAGTGAATGTTGCTGTAGAGAGCTCTGAGGCAAGCTCGATTTTTCTCCCCTATAAGAGACTTGATCATTTTGCTTGACTGATCATCTTTGAAGTCTAACAACTTTACGAGGACATTATCTCTAAGTTAACTCTTCTGGGTTAATTTGCCCTGATACAGGATATAAATTAAAGTCTTCTATATTTTCAAAAATCATGTTCCTATTTGATATGTTCCATTGTTTTCGTTCTCTTCTAGAGAAACTCCAATTATATAAATAATACTAAATCTTCTTTTCCTGTATTCTATATCTATCATTTTCTCTATACTCTTTTTTTAAATCTTCATTTCCGTTCCATTTTGGTTGCCGCTCTCATTTCTCTCCTCCATGTCCCTTATTATGGTTTTCTTAATTGCCTATTTTTTGTATTTCTTCCATTTCATCTTTATCTCTCTGATACTTAGTTTTTCCTGAGCTCTGCCAGCCCATGCTTCATCTCCTCCGGTTATCTCACCATCTCTTTTCCTGTGTTCTTTTCCTCTTCAACTTTTTATTTTGAAAAATTGCAAGCTGACAAACACATTGGAAGAATAATACAATAAGCATCCATATATCCCTCACACAGACTCCCCAGTTGTTATCGTTTTTGCCATGTCTGCTTTTGCTCTCTCCATACACACAATACACAAACACTTTTTAGAAACCATTTTAAAATGAATTGCATACATCATGACACTTCATCCATAAAAACATCATCCTACATCCCCTAAAACAAGAACATTCTCCTATATAACCACAATACTAATTTAATAGTTATTCCATAATATCATCTATTATATAGCCCATATTCAGATTTCTCTACTACCCCCAAAATGTTTTTAGATATTCTTTAAATCCGGTATTCAATCATATACTGCATTGGTTGCTATGTCTCTTTATCCTCTTTTAATGTAGAACAGACCCCCAACTTCTGTTACAACAATTACTCATTTAGGAGTACATGCCTTTCTGAATTGGGTGATTGGGATTGACATGTATACACTGATGTGTATAAAATTGATGACTAATAAGAACCTGCAGTATAAAAAAAAAAAAAACTAATATTAAAAAAAAAAAGAGTACATGCCTTTCAATAAAAACAATGGAAGTTTGGAAGCTGAACTTACGTGTGGAAGCAGTGCAGAACTGTCACATAAGAAGCACTGCCTTGGACTTCCCTGACGGTCCAGTGGTTAAGACTCCATGCTTCAGGCTTCGCTGGTGGCGCAGTGCTTGAGAGTCCGCCTGCCGATGCGGGGGACAC
>NW_020172672.1:1638196-1706094 GCF_003031525.2 Neophocaena asiaeorientalis asiaeorientalis | reverse complement strand
CATTTACAAAAAAAAAAAAAAAAAAAAAAAAGACTCCATGCTTCCAATGCAGGGGGCACAGGTTCAATCCCTGGTCAGGGAACTAAGGTCCCACAGGCCTCTCAGCAAGGCCACAAAAAAAAAAAAGAAAAGCACTGCCTACTTCCCACCCCAGGCTCACCTCTTCCACCCTTTTTTATTTTGGCCTATTTATTTTCGCTGTGTTGGGTCTTTGTTTCTGTGCGAGGGCTTTCTCTAGTTGTGGCAAGCGGGGGCCACTCTTCATCACGGTGCGTGGGCCTCTCGCTATTGCAGCCTCTCTTGTTGCGGAGCACAGGCTCCAGACGCGCAGGCTCAGTAGTTGTGGCTCACGGGCCTAGTTGCCCCGCGGCATGTGGGATCCTCCCAGACCAGGGCTCCAACCCGTGTCCCCTGCATTAGCAGGCAGATTCTCAACCACTGCGCCACCACGGAAGCCACGTCTTCCATCCTTTAAAAAAAAAAGAGAGAGCAAATACATGCCAGTTATTTTGTAAAATGCCCCACATTCTAGATTTGTCTGACTAGTTCTTTATAGTTCATTTGTGTTTCTAACACTTGGATTTCCAATAAAGTGCTAGCTAGGTCTAAAGACATTAGATTCAGATTAAACAATTTTGGCTGTAATTATATTGTGCATTTGATATTGCATTCCATCAGGAAGCACATAATGTCTGTGTTTCTCACTATTAGTAATTCCAAGTTTGATCACTTGGTGAAGGTGGCTAGCTGCCAGGTTTCACCAAAGTAAAGTAGGTATCTTCCCTCTATAATTCCTAATTAAACTATAAGGTGATACTTTATCACTGCATGAATATTCTGTTCCCCAATTACATTTTACCTAAAGGTTTTAGGATCTATTGATGGTCCTTACCTGAATTAACTATTACATTAGAGGTTCCAAAATGATGAGTTTTTAAAAATTAATTGTGTTCTTGTACTTCTGTTTTGTAGTCCTCCGTCATAGAAGCAATTACTGCATTCACTTTTTAAAATTCACTGGCATAGGGACTTTCCTGGTGGTCCAGTGGGTAAGACTCCGCGCTCCCAATGCAGGGGGCCCGGATTTGATCCCTGGTCGGGGAACTAGATCCCACATGCATGCCACAACTAAGAAGTCCGCATGCTGCTGCTAAGAGATTCCGCATGCCGCAAAGAAGATCTCTCGTACCCAAACTAAGACCCGGTGCAGCCAAAATTAATTAATTAATTAAAATTAAAAAAAAAAAAATTCAATGGCATAATGTTTGGACAGTTTTCATCTGCTCTATGGCAACATTTCCTGGTGAGTATTCTTTAGCTGTTGGAAACTCTTGGTAGTCTTTTCCTCTTTGACTTTAGTTTGATGCTGTATATTACTCATTGAATGGGCCAGATATTTGCCTGAGGCTCCTGCAGAAGGGCCCAGGGTAGCCTTCCAGGCTAGCTGGTTTTCCCCACCTCCATCAGCCACAGACACAGGCCTGCTTCTTATGACTACTGCCCATCCATGTGATTCTTTGTGCAGCCCCACATGTAGGATTAAAGATGGCCACAATTCTTTGCTGATCCATTCAGGGGTGGAATCTATTCCTCCCATCCTTCAAATCTGTCTTAGTAATCTGCTTGACAAATAGCATGTGGTAAAAGTGACATTGTGTAGCTTCCAAACTAGCTCATAATATGCCTTTCAGCTTTGGCCCAGGCCACGCGGAGGTATTGCTCTGGGAGAAGTCGGCTACCACAGAAGAAGTCTGAGTATCCTGAGACCACTATGCTCCGAGGAAACCCAAGCTGGCTGCGTAGTGAGACCGCGTGGAGGGAGAGGCCTGACAAACCGAGGCCCCAGACACGTGAGTGAAGGAGACTTCAGATGACTCATCTTTAGGCACCATCTGACGGCAACCGTATGAGGAGCCCCCAGCAAAAGCCACCAGCTGAGCCTGTCACATCCCAGAACTGCGAAAGATAATAATAACTTGTTGTTCTAACTAAGTCACTAAGTTCGGGGGCTTCTCTGGCAGTCCAGTGGTTAAGACTATGTGCTTCCGATGCAGGGGGCACGGGTTCGATCCCTGGTTGGGGAACTAAGATCCCACATGCCGTGCGGCTGAAGAAAAGAAAAAAAAAAATAAGTCATATGTATAACTGATTCACTTTGTTATAAAGCAGAAACTAACACGCCATTGTAAAGCAATTATACCCCAATAAAGATGTTAAAAAAAAAAAAAAGTCACTAAGTTCATTACACAGCAATGGATAACCGAAACACCCACCTCCACTGGTGGTGTGAACCTAGACATTCGGTTTCTGCTTTCAGCTTTGCTCACCCAGTTCCCATAACTGCTTGAGGCTGCATCCTCCACCTTTAGGAGGTGTAGATACTTCTGGAGCTGTCTCACCTCTGTGCCCTCTGAGCCCTCCTGCATATCACATTTCATCCCTCTTCCTTCACTTTCTTTTCTAGGATTTCTGCCTCATATCAGGCAATTTGGCAGGCTTTTTACATATTTTACAGTCTGCAAATTATATTTGTCCCTGAGTTTCACCAAAAAATATTGTCTGTGGGTTTTCCCCTCCACTTTTCTTATTGTTTTTGAATGATTTCCAAGAAAAGAGAGGAGAATGCTGATTTCTACAGCCACTTTCATAGCACGTCACCACCATATTTTTTAAATGGCTACATTCTTTTAAATGCACCATAACCAATCACCTATTAATAGACATTAAGGTTGCTCCCAACATTTCACTGCTACAAGCAGTGCTGCAGTGAAAATCCTTCTACATCTAACCTTCTCACACTCAAACACATATTTCTGTAGGATAATTTTCTACAAGTAGAATTTTGGGGTCAAGGGCAATGGCTGATTGAAGGATTTTTATGCCACTTCAGAATGTGGCAAAACAGCTCATTTTGCTAGAGCTGAAGCTACAGTGCCCCTTAAGTAAATTCCCTCACCCCTTATTGTTGGGCTGTTGTGTTGCTTGGCGTATCCAGTCTGTGAAAAAGCCAGTCCAGTCCAATTTGGATAGAAATATGTAATTACCAGGACTTTTCCAGTTGAAGCTTCCTGGTCTCAAAAAGTGGGGTAAGTAGAGAGGTAGGATGAGGCAGAACAAGGAACCCAAAAAAGCAGCACAGCACCACAGTTAGGGGCATAGAACCAGGCTGGGTGTCAACACCCAGACTCTCAGACCTGCGTGTGAATACCAATTCCACCAATCAACAGCTGTGCAAACTGGACAGATCGCTTAACCTCTCTGAGCCTTACTTTCCTCATCTGTAAAATAAGGATAGTAATAGTACCTATCTCATGAGGCTATTGTGAAGACTAAGTAAGAAATGTAATTGTCACATAACATGAGCTCAATAATGGTCAGCTATTGTTAATATAACACAAAAGATCTTCCTGCCTTCCAAATTTTATGGCATTAGAGTAGGGGCAGAGGAGACATGGAGAAAAGGATGAAGTTTAGCAGCTTCCAGGAAGAGATTTTCCTATTATCTGTAAAAGCATATTGCTGAGAACAAACAGAATGGATAAGGGAAGAGAGGGGAGGGAAGCGAGGCCAGGGCAAGAAGATTTCCTGAAGGAAACATCCACAGTAGGAGGTAGAGCTTTGGGTTTCTGAGAAGGGGCAAGGGGGGAGAGTTGGTGGAGATTAAATGGCTTAGTATCCAGGTTACAGGTGTGTTAATGGGCACTCTCCTCTTTCTATGGGCATGATACGATCAATAGTCACATCACAAACCCCTGATCTTTTAACAGATACTGATTGATTACTCCTCACCCCCTTGGGCATAAGACAGATGTATAAAAACTGGTTGCACAGGATGTCTGAATGGGTGGTGTCCCTAGCGTTGTTCAGTGCACAGCTGGCACAACTGTACGTGGCAGTCCTGCCTGGACTCCACCCTCAAATATTTTTTGCTTTGCATTGTGAACCACCATATGGACCACAAGGTTCCCGAGGGCAGGAACATGGATTACATAATTTTTTATACTCCCACAAGTGCTTGGCACTCAGTTGATGATCAGTAACTCTCCCTGGGACTTCCCTGGTGGCACAGTGGTTAAGAATCTGCCTGCCAATGCAGGGGACACGGGTGCAATCCCCGGTCCAGGAAGATCCCACCTGCCGCCTAGCCACTAAGCCTGTGCGCCACAACTACTGAGTCTGTGCTCTAGAGCCCGCGAGCCACAACTACTGAGCCCGTGTGCCACAACTACTGAAGCCCGTGCGCCTAGAGCCCGTGCTCCGCAACAAGAGAAGCCACTGCAATGAGAAGCCCGCGCACCGCAACGAAGAGTAGCCCCCTCTCACCGCAACTAGAGAAAGCCTGCGCGCAGCAACGGAGACCCAACGCAGCCAAAAATAAATAAATAAATTTTTAAAAACATAATTATTCTCTCTTAGCAACTCTGTTAGGGGGCCTCTTCTGACCAGCATTTTTGGGCCTGCCCCTGACCCTCCAGGCATACCCAGTCCAAGCTCCACACACCCTCATTGGCATCTAGTAAACCCCACTCGGCCCGCCCTCCCCTTGAGACCAGATCAATTCAAGCACCAGGAAATCATTAATATTAGAACTCTCAGAGGGAAAGGAGCTTCAAGTTCTTGTCATTGAGGCCACAGGATGTAGCCCTGTGACCTGCAGGACCCCAGAGAGCAGCCTTCTTGAGCCACGCTGCCCAATGCGTGGATCCTATCCCAGCCCTTATCTATGCAGGATTCTAAAGCCCCTGGGGCCATTGTTGGAGAGCTCTTATTTTTGGGTGCTTCCTCATACCAAGCCACTCCCCACCCCCACAGAGTGGTTCGCACCCTGGTCCGCATCCTGTCCTCTGTAGTCCCACACAAAAAGCCTAATCTCATGTTCCAGCAAATACGAAACTATGAGACCCCACTCAGGCCTCTTGGGTTCCAGCCCCGCCTAGACGCAATTCTTCTGAAGGCTGTTCCCTGTCCTTCCTCTGAAGGTGCTTATCCCTAGGCTGGGGTGGGAGGAGGGAGGCCCGGGACGCCACACACACCAGGCGTGCCTGCCTCTGTCCACTGTCACCCGCTCAGCCAGAGCCTGGCTCCCAGACAGGCGCAGAGCCAAGGTAGAGCAGTCAGGACATCGGAAAGAAAAGGCTGTGCATTCCTGCTTCCTTCTCGGCAAGTTTCCCAAGCAATGGGCCTCCTCGGGCTGCTGGCCAAAGAGCCTGGGCAGAAATAAATCTCCCCAGCCAGGGCTCCTTCAGAGCTGCCCTTTGGGGAACGTGCCCCCAGTCTTCCCGAGAGCCCCTCAGCCAGCGCAGCAGGCTCTTCCCTGGAGTTAGGTGTGTGTGGGAGCATGATCCGTGCCGTCAGGTCTGGGGATAGGACCAAGTTTTCCCAGCACAAGTGAGAAGGACACAGGCACCTCTCCTTTTCCAGGACAAGGGTCATGGACACAACTTCTCCTGGAAGCCAGCAACTCACCTGCCCCTACCCTGTCCCACACCCCCCTTTCCAGGAAGGAAAGGTAAAACTCAACTCTTGTCACTCCCTGGGGTTTGGGGGAAGATGCGCGTGACCGCCTGGGCATGGGGAGACACCTTCCCCTGAATGAGAAACTGAGGCCTCAGGGGCTGAGCAGAGGACGAGAGGGGCTGGACCTGGATTGGTTCCAAGAAACAGAATGCCTGTGGGTGTGCTCAGCAGGGGGTGGGGGGATATAAGCCCTCTTGTCCCAGAAGCAGCCAAGAGGTGAGGGAGGGGTGTGAGTGACACCCAGGAAGACAGCAGAGGCTGAGGAGCTCAGGAGAGGCCGGAACAGCCCTGCAGATAAGGCTCTGGGCTTTCTCTCCTTTGGGGCCAAAGCCAGAGAAAGCACAGCCAGTTGCATAATCCTTCTGTTTGCTCAGATCTACGTTTTGTCCTGAAGCTCCCTGCCCTGGGAGGTGATTGAGGAAGGCACTCAGCAAGGACTGGGCAGGGCAGGGAGTCAGCAGGCGAGCAAGGGGCGTGCTGGGTCTTCAGCCTTTTCTCCACCGCTGCTGTCCAGGAGGATGGAGGCCCTCAATGAGTCTGCCCAGTTCAACTTCTCCCTGCCGCACAACTTCGGCAAGCGGCCCACCGACTGGGCGCTGAGCGTCATCCTGGTGATCATACTGTTAACCATCATGCTCTCGCTGGGCTGCACCATGGAGTTCAGCAAGATCAAGGTGCACTTCTGGAAGCCTAAGGGGCTGGCCATCGCCCTGGTGGCGCAGTACGGCATCATGCCCCTCACTGCCTTTGCACTGGGCAAGGTCTTCCAGCTGAACAACGTCGAGGCACTGGCCATCCTGATCTGCGGCTGCTCGCCGGGGGGGAGCCTCTCCAACGTCTTCACTCTGGCCATGAAAGGGGACATGAACCTCAGGTAGGACGGGGGGCTGAAGAAGGAGCAATGTGGGGACAGCGGCGGCATGGGAGATCACAATCAAGGCAAAGAGGGGGGCTAAAGCCAGAAGCGTGAGTGAGTTGGGGCTGGGTGGGTGCTAGGGCAGGGGGCGGCAGGCATTGATGGTCAAGAGCTCATGCTGGGCTGGGGACAGGACCTGGGGTACATCTTGGTTTAAGCACCAAGCCAAAGGGGCCCGGCTGGTCCAGGGGCACCCTGGAGAGCCCCCTTACTCCCAGAGTTGTCTCGAGTGGGGCACAAGGATTGTCTTGAAGGAGTACTGCACTGACTTAAAGCAAAGGAACCTCTGGAGAACTTTTACCTGTCTGTCAGGTGGGGCAAGTTGTCTGCTTTGAGGCCAGAGATATGAAAGGGAGTGCAGGTTAGTTTCAAAGATCTCCAGGGAGATCAAGGTGGCTCGGAATCAAAGAGCACCTCCAATTCCTGCAGAGCAAGAAGGAACTTCCAAAGATTCCCCCCAGCTGTCTGGGCTGTCTTCTCTGAACTTCCCCCATCCGCCCATCAGACGCAGGAACACTTCGATGCAAAGACACAGCCAGGTAGATCCTAGAGTTTCCCAGGACCAGGTCGGGGTCCCAAGTCATGATGGGCCTCGCCTCGGCCAAAGTGGTAGGAGGGAAATAGCAGCAACCCCACCCAGCTCATCACAGCAGAAATCAGCGAGGGCTCCCTCCTGCAGGGGCTGGTTGAACACCCGTCCTTCCAAACAGGTGGGACTCTGGTCTGGAATGCCTCCCAGGGTGAGGCCGCGTCAGGCCTGCTCCAGCTGCAACAGCAGCCCCTGCTGGCTAAAGAAAACTCACCAGCATAAAAGCTCTTGCTTTTATCTAAGCCTCCGTCTCAAGCCGGTCTCTTCTGGTTCGATCCACTCTTCCATGCTTCCATCTGCTTGTGCCTGTCAGTATCCTGTCCCTGGCTGAAATTTACTAAGGAAACTAGCCAGGTACGGAAGCCTCCTTCTGGAGATGCCAAGCGATGCTGGGGTTGATTATTAGATGAAAAAATGATAGTGATCATTGGGGGTTCCCTGGACCTGCCATCTGAGAAGCTCTGGACTCTCTACCCATATGATTTGACCCTTACTGAGGTGGTCGATGGAGAGAGAGCTTGGCTTGTACAGTCTCCCATGGGAACATATCCATGTTCGACCACCTCACTGTGAGGAAATTCTTCCCTCTATCTAATCCAAGTCCTTCCTGCTGCAAAACAAGCTCCTGGTCTTGATTTAGCCTGTGAACAAGGCCCGTTGCAGCCTCTGTGTCTTGGACAGAGAAACCTGGACTACACCTTAATTCTGTTGTAGAAGGGCTGCAGGTGAGGAAAGGGGTACTCAGGGCTTCGTGGCTCTGTAGAAGCGGCAGCGCTGGGTGGGACAGCGTAAAATATCATGGGGGAGCCTCTAAGTGTGAGTGACCAGATGTCCCAGCCTTTTGAGCCAGTGGGTGCCAATGAGGTCTCTTCTGAAACACCTGCGTTTCTGAGGCTCTAGGCCTCCTCCGGCAGAGCCTCCAGTGACTCATGCTCTCCTGCTAGGCCTCCTGGTCTGGGCACCTGGGAACTGTCACTTCCACCTAGACCCTCAAGAGACAATGCTCTGCCGGGACGGCCACCTTCTAGCATAACACCCCTACCCGCAGACAAACCTCCCCCGCACGTTAAACCAGGCTTCTGACCCCACTGGAGGAGCGTGAATCTCATCCTCCACCATCACGTGCCGCCAGACCTCAAATTCCAAATTGAGTTCTTCATCTGGGACAACTTGTTACATGTATTATAATAATGAGAATGGTGCTGATAATAAAAGACAGCCAGGCACCGGGCCAAGCACTTTACATGGGATCCTCTCACAGCTTCCCATGAGGAGGTGCCGTAAAGAGCCCCATTCTAGAGATGAGGAAACTGAGACTTAGAGAGGTTAATACATTTGTCCAAGGTCTGAAGGCTCCAAAGCCTGTGCTGTCTTCAGGGTCGGGTGTGTACATAAATGAACTGAGTGCCTGGAGGGTGACCGCCAGCCTCGGAGACACGGGCCGCCCTACACGGGGCAGATGTCATGCATCTCTGCCATGGGTGTTGTGGGAACGGGGATTCAGTGCCTGCACAGCTCCCTGCTTTTCAGGAGGAGATGGAGTCCCCCTTTTTATGTGAAATCTCCAAATTTTTAATTATTGGTAACTCGCTCCAAGTTTTTAAAACACTGTGCAAGCCAAACAGGACATGACAGAGGCCCAGATGTTACACGGAAGCTATGGGTTTGAGATCTGTGTACAACACCACGCGATTTCCCATCTAGAGCAGAAAGGAATGTTAAGACACCTATTCCACTTTACACATGAGGAAGCGGAAGTCCAGAGACTTTCCAGAGGCTTCCCGAGAATCTGTGGGCCAGTTGTGTCTGGAGCCATTCCTGGGCTCTCTCTTCCCAGTCATTCTGCCTCACAGCTGGAGTGAGGCTGGGGAAGCGGCCATCACAGGGCGTCGGGCACATTCAAGGAGGCTGGGCCGCAAGGTGGACCTCTCAAGGCAGCCAGGCCCAGCAGCTCCTTCCTCAAGGATGCTGCTAGACATGCTCCAAAAAAGGCAGGTGTCCCACAAGAGAAAGAGAAAGTGCCCTCATCAGGGACAGAGGAGAGAGTGCCAGAAGGAACTGGGCCCCTTTGATGGCCACCTCTGCCTCCAGTTCACCTGTTCCCCCTCTCCCCTCCAGCCAGCTCACAGCTGAGACCAGAGCCAATGGCTGAGGGGATAACCCAAGGATTCCCACAGCTCTCCCCACCATGACAGAGGGAGACTAAGCAGGAAGAGACAGAAGCTACTCTGGTTCCCAGAAGTTTCCCACTTCACCACAGAGTCTCTAATGGGTCCCCTCACAACTCTCTCAGCTTCCGCCTCCAGTGCCTCTATTGACAGGAGTTCAAAAACTGTTCCTCAAGCAGGGTGTACCGATGCCCCAAAGCAGGCTGTATGCAGAGCTCCAGGAACTTAAGCAGGAAGGGTAAAGAAAAAACCAAATGTGCTCCTTTCTCCCTGGTCCCTGGACCCCTGAGAAGCATCCAGGTCCACAATGTTACTATGGAACAGATTCCAATCTCAGAGCTAGAGTCAGGAAGTTGCCTCCCATCCCTATCCTTCAGGGTAACAGGATCATGACAGTCACAGATACCAGAAAGTTAGGACCAGTGCCCAGCACTCACACATGCGGAGGAGGTTCGGGGGTCTGGGAGCATGGCTCCCACACACCTCAGTGCATGAGGCTCACCAAGTCTCAGAGCAAATTCCAAAGCTCCCGACATGCCAAGCCAAAGTAAGCATGACTCCTCCGTTCAAGGACATCAGAACAAGCACACAAGTTTTGTGCGGCTCTTCTCCTAAGAAGAAATCAATAGCTAGCACTGTAGCCCCCTGTGTGCCCTTCCCAATCTCATTCCCCTCTACCCACCCTGAAGGGAGCACCTCCCAGGATTTGCCTTTCAGCACTTCCACAGACCCTTTTACACTATTACTACATAGGTATATATCCATCAACAAGATACACTGTTGCATTTACATGGTTTTAAATTTTATATCAATGGTATCATACTGCCCATATCATTTGACAGCTTGCTTTTTTGAGATAATAGGTATATAAATAAAAGAGCTACTTCATGCATTTGAACTGCAGTATAGTTTGCTTGCATTTATCCGTTCTCCTGTTGTCAGACATTTACATGGATTTCATGTTTTGTTGCATGAGCAAGTCCTATGCATGCTCCCCCTGTGCTCACATGTGAGAGAACACATAATGAACGCAGGAGTGCCGGGTCTTGAGGTTCACACATCTGCAGCTAACAAGTCTCCAAAGTAGTTAATTCCACTTCACACTTCCCAGGGCAGTGTATGAAGACTGTTGTTCCGTGTCTTCATCTGTATTCGGAATTGTCAGACTTCTAAATTTTGTCACCTGGTGAGAGTGAAATGAGTCACGGTGGTTTTAAATTTAATTTCGCGGGAGGTCTAGCAACTTTTCAAACACTGTTGGCCATTTGGGTGTCCTCTTCTGAAAATAATGCCCTTTGCCTATTTCTCCATGGGACCATGGTGTTTTCTTCTCATTAATTTACAGTTATTTGTTGTTTTTACATGTTGCAACAGTCTACTCACAGTTTTGGGGTTATCCTTACATTTTGATAATGATGTCTTATAAAACAGAATGCTTATTTTAACTTAACCAACGATACGAATATTTTTCCTTGGCAGTTTATGTTTTGGGGGTTTCTTTAAGGAATCCTTTACTGCCTTGAAGGTCATAAAGATATTCACCTATGTTTGAAAAGTTTTACAGTTTTGCTTTTCACATGGAGATCTTTGATCAACCTAGAATTTATTATTACGTATGCTGTGATCTAATTTTATCTTTTCCATATGAATAGAGAAAATTCCCAGGACCACTGAGTGAATTTTTCTCCATCAACTTTTAATTCCATCTCTCTCGTTGACCAAATTCACAAATAAGCATAAGTTTGTGTCTGGGATCTCCCTTCTGTTCTATTGTTCTATGTCTCTATCCTTGAGCCAATATCACACTTTCTTAATTACAGCCTTTTAATAAATCTTGATATCTGAAAGCTGCCCTACCTTGTTGTTCTTGAAAATTACATTAGCTATTCTTGGCCCTTTACTCTTTCACTTGAATTTTGGGATTAAGTCTCACATCTACAAAAACTATTTCTGGAATTTCGGTTAAATTTGCTTTAAATTTATGGATAAATTTAGAGGCTATCTTTATAATACTGAATCTTCCCATCCATGAAAATGAAAATGGTACAGATTTTCTTTTATTAATCATTATTTTATACCTATGAAGTTTTATAACTTCTTTCATAAAGATCTTGCATATCTCTTTTAGATTTATTTCTAAATATTTTATCATTTTTATGAATATTATAAATGGTATCTTTTTAAAAAATTCATTTGCTAATTATTTTTCTGGTATATCAGAACTTGATTTTTTTATTGCTAATGTAATCAAAATTTCATGGATTCTCTTATTTACTAGTTGTAATGGAAATTCACTTGGATTTCCTCTGTGGACAGTCCTATCATTGGCATATAATGCAAGTTTAGTTTCTTCCTTTCCCATCCATATGTTTTTTCTACTTCTTGTTTTGCTGTGCTAGCAAAGACCTATATAGTATAATTTACAGTAGGTGATGTGATGGGAACAGGTATCCTTGCTTTATTCCTCTAATTTTTCACCATTAGGTTTACTATTTCCTGTAGATTTTTGACAGATTAACCCTTTTCAGGTTAAGGAATTTCCATTCTGTTGCTAGTGTACTAATTTTTATCATGCATGAACATTGAATTTTGTTGAATGGCACTTTTCTGCATCTATGATACCATTTTTTCTTTAATCTGATAATACAGTGATATATATCAGTAGATTGTCTAATGTTAAACCATTTTTATATTGCTGGGATAAACCCATTTTGTTCATTGCATTATTTTTTAAAGGCATGGCTAGATTCATTTGGTAACATTTTATTTATGACTTTTGCTTCTGTGTTCATAAATGAGACTGGACCCTAATTTTCCTTTCTCATAATGTGATTTTCTACCTTTGGTTGTAAAATTTCATTATTCATATATAATAATTTGGGACATGTTTCCACTTTTTTTGCTCTCTATATAATACTGAGGCTATCTGTACTTTGAATGTTTAGTAGAACTCTACTGTAAAACCATATGTACATCATGTGGGGGTTGGATGACAGGTTTCAAACTACTGATTAAATGTCTTTAGTGATTCTAAGTTGATTCAGGTTTTCAGCTTCATTTTGAGTTAGTTTTTGTAGATTATATTTCCCAGGAAATTGTCCATTCAATCTGAATAGAAAAATGAAAGTATAAGACTGTCCTTGATTTCTTCTATGACTCTCTAAAATCTTTATTGTATCTGAAATTATGTTTCCTTTTGCATTCATAACATCAATTTGTGCCCTCTTTCCTTTTGCTTGGTTAGTCTCACCAGCAGTGTCTATTTTATTAGACTTTGCAAAGAACTTGCTCTTGGTTTAATTGATTCTCAGTTAATTTATAGAATTTTTAAAGTTTACTCTCTCGTCTTTAATATTTTCTTTGTCCTGCTTTCATTAGGTTTACTTTGTTTTTCTTTTCAATTCTTGAGTGAAATGCTTAGCTCATTAATTTTTAATCTTTCTTTTCCTATATAAACATTTCAGGCTATAAATTTTCCTCTAAGAATTAATTTAGCTGCTCCCTAGATTTTTAAAATTATTTTTTGAGATATAATTTACATACCATAAAATTCACCTTTTTAAAGTATATGTCAGTAGTTTATAGTATATTCACAAGGTTGTACAACTACCACCAGTATCTAATTCCAGAACATTTTAATCATCCCCAAATGAAACCCTATACCAATTAGCAGTCAGTCACTCCCATTCCTCTCTCACTCCAGCCCCTGGCAACCACTAATCTACTTTCTGTCTCTATAGATTTCAGGTAAATGGAATCATATAATATCTAGCCTTTTATGTTTCTGATTCTTTCACTTACCATAATGTTTTCAAGGTTCATCTTTGTGATAGTATATAGCAGTACTTCATTGCTTTTTATGGCTGAAGAATATTGAATTACATGAATACACCATATTTTGCTTATCCGTTGATATTTTGTTTTCCATTTTTTAGCTATTATAAATAATGCTGCTATGAACGTTTGTATACAAGTATTTGTGTAAACATATGCTGTCAATTCTCGTGGGTATATACCTAGGAGTAGAGTCACTGGGACATATGATAACTCTGTGTTCTTGATGGCTATACTCCGGACCCTTTGGACTAGGATGTAGTTGATATTCATTTAAGCCATATTTGACCTCTATGGAAACAATGAAGAGGTGTAGATAGTGAATAGGGCTATAGGGAGGAGGGACACACACTTAGTGTGGTTTTCCTGTGGTCTTGTCAAGCCCTCGTCCCCAACCTTCCCACTAGAATGGAAGCCAGAGCATATATTGTAAGGTGAATGTCTACAAACCCAGGAAGGTTCCCTAGCAGCTTCTTCTCTTGGTTGGTCTTTCTGGAAGGCCTCTTCCTACACAGGGTCCTGGGATTAACATGTATGAAATTCCAAATGGAGATGGTAATAGGACATTTAGGACAGTTAGGATACAGATGAGAGCTGGGAGGGTACGCTATTTTTCAGGATCTGAGACTCACACTCAATTTCTCTTAAATAATGTTAAGGATAAACCAGAAAGTAAAGAACATGAGAATATCGGTATTGGGGACCAGAATATTATTCAAGATAAAAAACAGGTCTGATGACCAGATTATCTTGTCACTTACTCAACAATGGGTAACTATTGCTGCCTCCTCTACAGCTCCACCATTGTGGTCCTTCCATTATTCTGTTTTTACTGCTTTGCTGCTATTGTTTACAGTCCTCCTAATCATGGCCTCTGTTTACTGCTTTTTCTTTGCATGTTTTTTGGGTTTTGCCTGAACATGCCTCCCATGCCTCTCCAAAACCAAGTGCTCTATTACTGTGTACACATTCAAACTCCCCAAGTGAGAAAATGCTCTTGATGTACTTAATCCTTGTTATCTTAGTTAGACAGAATCACTATGTCCAGCCATCCCCTAGGCTCTAAGGCAGGCACTTAGCAACTTAGTAGGTCAGGTGTTATTCTATGTTCCAATGGGCTATAGCCAGAGTGATGGGCTCACACAGCTTTCTTCAAAATGGGCTGTGCTATGTCAAGTATAGAGAGTTCTACTACAGAGGAGATCAGAATGGCTCTTTCCACAGTGAAGCACACAGGGACTGAAGCAGTTGGACAGACCTGGGTTCAAATCCTGCCTCAGCCTTCCTATCTGTGTGATCCTGGGCAAGTCACAACTCTTCAAGTCCCCAGCTTCCTCAATAGCAAAAAGGAGATAGTATACTTACCTCCTAAGCTACTGGGAAAAGGAAATAAAGCAATGTATGTAAGGTTCTTAGCACAATGCCTGGCACAAAGCAGGCACTCCACAAAGTAGTCTGTACAGGCATACCTTGGAGATACTGCAGGTTCAATTCCAGACCACTGCAATGAAGCAGAATATCACAATAAAGTGAGTCACGTGGATTTTTTGGTTTCCCAGGGCATATAAAAGTTATGTTTAAACTATACTGTGGTCTACTGAGTGTGCAATAGCATTGTGTCTAAAAAAATTTACATACCTTAATTTAAAAATACTCTATTGCTAGAAGATGCTAACCGTCATCTGAGCCTTCAGCAAGTTGTAATTTTTGCTGGTAGAGGGTTTTGCCTCCATGCTGATGGCTGCTGACTGATCAGGGTCGTGGATGCTGAAGGCTGGGGTGGCCGTGGCCATTTCTGAAAATAAGACAAGACTGAATCTTCCTTTCATGAATGATTTTGCCATTTGATAGCATTTTACCCAGAAAAGGACTTCTTTCAAAATTGAAGTCAATCCTTTCAAACCCTGCCACCACTTTACCAACTAAGTTTATGTAATATTCTAAATGCTTTGTTGTCATTTCCACAATCTTCACAGCATCTTCACCAGGAGTAGATTCCTTCTCAAGAAACCACTTTCTTTGCTCATCTGTAAGAAGCACTCCTCATCCATTCAAGTTTTATCAGGAGATGGCAGCAATTCAGTCCCATCTTCAGGCGCCACTTCTAGCTCTCTCGCTATTTTTGCCACATCTTCAGTTACTTCCTCCACTGAACTGCTCAAAGTCATCCCTGAGAGTTGAAATCAACTTCTTTTAAACTCCTGTTAATGTTGATATTCTGACTTCTTTCCATGAATCACAAATGTTCTTAATTGCATCTAGAATAGTGAATCCTTTCCAGAAGGTTTTCAACTAACTTTGCACGGATCCATCTATGGCAGCTATAGCCTTACAAAATGTATTTCTTAAATGGAAAGACTTGAAAGCCAAAATTACTCCTTGATCCATGGGCTGCAGAATGGATTTTGTATTAGTAGGCATGAAACAACATGAATCTCTTTGTACATCTTGAGTGACCAGGTGCATTTTCAATAAGCAGTAACATTTTGAAAGGAATCTTTTTTCTGAGCAGTAGGTCTCAACAGTGAACTTGAAGTATTCAGTAAACCAAGTTGTAAACGATGTGCTGTCATCCAGGATTTGTTGCTCCATTTATAGAGCACAGAGTAGATTTAGCATAATTCTTAAGGGCCCTAGGATTTTTGGAATAAGCACTGGCTTCAACTTAAAGTCACCAGCTGCATTAGCCCCTAACAAGACAATCAGCCTGTCCTTTGAAGCTTTGAAGCCAGGCATTGACTTCTCCTCTCTTGCTATAAAAGTCCTAGATGGCATCTTCTTCCAGTAGAACACTGTTTCGTCTACACTGAAAATCTGTTGTTTAGTGGAGCCACCTTCACTGATGATCTTAGCTAGATCTTCTGGATAACTTGCAGCTTCTACATCAGCACTTGATGCTTCACCTTGCACTTTCATGTTGTGGAGATGATGTCTTTCCTTAAACCTCATGAACCAACCTCTGCTAGCTTCAAACTTTTATTCTGCAGGCTCCTCACCTCTCTCAGCCTTCCTAGAATTGAAGAGAGCTCGAGCCTTGCTCTGGATTAGTCTTTGGCTTAAGTGTATGTTGTGGCTGGTTTGATCTTCTCTCCAGACCACTCAAACTTTCTCCGTAACAGGACTAAGGCTTTTTTGCTTTCTTATCATTCGAATGTTCACTGGGGTAGCACTTTTAATTTCCTCCAAGAACTTTTCCTTTGCATTTACAACTTGGCTAAATGTTTGGGGAAAGAGGCCTAGCTTTCAGTCTATCTGGGCTTTCCACAGGCCCTCCTCACTAAGTGTAATCATTTCTAGCTTTTGATTTAAAAACATGAGAGACATGTGACTCTCCCTTTCACTTGAACACTTAGAGACCATTGTAGGGTTAGTAACTGGTCTAATTTCAATGTTGTTGTGTCTCAGGGAATAGGGAGGCCACAGGGGAGACAGAGAAGGGGGAACAGCCAGTTGGTGGAGCAGTCAGAACACATACAACATTTATATCCTTTACGTTTACCGTCCTACATGGGCGTGATTCGCAGTGCCCCAAAACAATTACAATAGTAACATCAAAAATCACCATAATATAATGAAAAAGTTTGAAATATTGCGAGACTTACTAAAATGTGACAGAGACATGAAGTGAGCAAATACTGTTGGAAAAATAGCACCGATAGACTTGCTTGATGCAGGGTTGCCACAAACCCTTACTTTGTAAAAAAAAAAAAAAAAAAACACAGCTGCAAAACGCAATAAAATGAGGTTGTGCCTGTATTAACGGGCTCTCTCTCTCTCTGCACTCTTCCTATGTCTCCCACCCAGCATCGTGATGACCACCTGCTCTACCTTCTTTGCCCTGGGCATGATGCCCCTCCTCCTGTACATTTACTCCAGGGGCATCTATGATGGGACCCTGAAGGACAAGGTGCCCTATGGCAACATCATGATATCACTGATCCTGATTCTCATTCCTTGCACCATGGGCATCATCCTCAAATCCAAATGGCCACAATACGTACGTTATGTCACCAAGGTAAGAACCTGGGCGCCTGGGCAGGCAGCGAGAACACCACCACCATCGCAGTGAATGGCTTGAGGCGAGTCATCTGGGCTTTTTCTGTGTCAGTTTCTTTCCTTGTTTAAAAAAAACAAAAGAAGTCTGCTGCTATTGGTACAACCTACTTCATGGGATTGTAATGTACATGAGAATATTTTTGAAGTTAGGAGAAAAACAGTAAAACACCACACACAACTATAAGGTATAATCATTATTTTAATAATAAAATTAAACTTTTATCATGTACCTAGTAGCTGCTAAGTTTTATGCTACACTCTCTGAGGAGCCACTGTCCTCAAAGTCTGTTTGCAGAAAGTCAGTAATAGATGAGAAACAAGATCCAACACAATGTACAATCAGGTATTGGCAGAATGTAAGGAGGTGAGGCTAGTGAGGGCCAGGCGGTCAAGAAAGGCATCCCTAGAGGATGGAAGGAGGGGGCACGGTTTCAGCCAGACCATGAAGAAAGGGTTGGATTTGGGCAAGCCTAGGGAGATGCCTGAATAGAGGAGTTCCAAGGGAGACCACGGGCAAACATGGCTGACTGGATGAGAAGCCAGAGGGGAGGAGGCCAGGGGGAGAGGTGGTAGGCACACTTGTATCACTTTAGGAGTGGGATGGGAGAAAAGTGGAGTGAGATGGCCCCAGCAGGTGTAGGAGTGTGCTATGAGGGCATCACACCACTGCCCTGCCTTTGGAAAAATCAGACTTGTAGAGTGAGTGGTTCCTCTACCAACTCTTGTGACCTTGGAGCTCAGTTCCCATCAGTCTCTCCTCTGGCTCCCTGCTCAGCCCAGGATCCCAGGCTCCATCCCCGTCCTCAGGAAAAACTCGCCTCCTGAAGGCGTGTTGTTGTCCCCACCCCTGGATCTATGCCTTTGGGCCGGGCTACAGGGCATACTACTTGGAGGCCCAAGGCTTCCAGCAGCTTTGGGCCTGGAACAAAGAGGTTTGGTCAGGTTTCCAGGGTCTTTTGGTTTTCACACTACCATTGTTCAAGGGTAGTTTTTGCCCTTGTCCCGGTGTAGTCCTAATACCATGGCCACAGTCCCCACCTGTTGAAGATGTGAAGTCATTCCTCCTCCTGCCAAATGGCTCATCACCCCACTCTGCTCTGGATGGCATCTTCCATTCTCTCCACCCTTACTTCTCAGAAATCTCCTTTTATTGATCATGTCCTCTACCTCCATAGCCTCCTCCCCGTCGCTCTCATTTCTAGAACGTCTCCATATTAGTTCTTCACAACCAACGTTGATACTGGTTCACATCTTTTTTTTTTTTTTTTTTTACTAAGTAGAGCCATGGAACTCTACTTCCCGCTCCAGCCAACACCTCTCTTTCCTCCCCTTCCGAGCCGTGCTCCTGGGAGTCACCTGTTGCCCCCACCCACCTTCCACTCTCACCACACTGGCCCGCAGGAGAGTTCTCCAGTGGCCAGGCCTCAACAGTCTCTACTCCTTGGCCTCCGATTCACTCAGCATCTTGATGACCACCTGCTCCACTTTCTTCACCAAATCCAATGGACATGTCTCAACTCTTCTTTTAGCAGCTGTTGGTATGGCTGACCACTGCCTCCTTCTCAAAAATCGTCTTCCTCAGCTTCAGTGGCAGGGCACCTGCTTTCCTACCACGTCTTTGGCACTGCTTTTCAGACTCCCTTGTGAGTTCTTCTGGTAAAAGTTACTTCTCTGCATTCAGCCCAAGCTTTCTGCTTTTCTTGTTTTTCTTCCCTAAGCCCAGGACCTCCCCACCATGAGATCTGGTCCATCTCAACAGCCATCTACAAGCTGATGACTGTCAGAACAGTATCTTCAGCTCTCATCTCTCTCCTGACTCCTGAATCCATTTATTAACGGCCAAATCTTTCTACCTGAATATGCCTCAGGCATTTAAAATTCAGTATGTCTTAAATTTAAACCACCTCCTTAAGCCTGCTCTTCCCCTCCTCCCACTGTGTGATTATCTCAATGAATGGCATTCAACGTGCCCCACTGCCTGAGCCGGAAACCAGACAGTCATTCTCCACATCCTCTCCCTCCCCACTCACACGAATCAGGGATCGTCAATTCTGCCTTCTTTTGCTTGAACCCATGTCTCTCCATCCCTGTGTCTACTGTCTTCTTTCAGGCACTCTCCTCTCTCACTAGACAACTCAGCCTTCTAACCTGGCTCCCTGACCCAGTTTTCACCTGAGTCTGGAAAGAAACTATCATGTCACTCCACTGCTTAAAGGCCTTCACTGGTTCTTTAAACTCCCCCAGGAGTCATGTGGCTCCTCAGCCCTTTCTTGATTTGGTCTCAGCCAACCTCTCCAGTGTCAGCTCTCTTCTTTGCACATGCCCCACTGGACTCACTCCTACTCACCCTTCAAGTCTCAACACAATTAGCACCTCCTCTAGGAAGTTTTCCTTAAGCCACAAGCCTGGGCAGGATGCTTGTGCTACTTGCTCCCATATCACCCAACACCATTGCAACAACATGTATCATACTGTATTATAAATACCCACTCCGTTTTTATTCCCCACCCACCTGCAAGAAGCAACATCCTATGGCTGTGCCTCAACACTGAATTCTCAACATGCACAGCTAATACCTGAGAATAAACAGAGGAATAAAGGGCAAGTCCTGGCTCTCCCACACATTAGCAAAAAAAACAAACAAAAAACCAGAAACATGTGTCTATCATTTCAGTTACTCAAGATAGTTTGTGGGATACAGGAATAAAGAAAAATAAATCACAGAACATAAAAATGTGAAGTGACTCCTGAGATCACTTAAAGCAGCTCTGCCCCCCTCCACTTTATAGGTGAAACCAAAGACTAGAAACCCAAGTGCAACTGATATAAGAACATGTCTGCTTACCTCAGAATAAAGTGTTCTTCTGAGAAAGACAAATACAAATATGTGGTACATATATACGATGGAATACTACTCAGCCTTAAAAAAGAATGAAATGACATCTGCACAACGTGGATGGACCTAGCGATTATCCTACTAAGTGAAGTAAGTCAGAGAGAGAAAGACAAATACCATATGACATCACTCATATGTGATATCTAAAATAAGACATAAATGAACTTATCTATGAAACAGACTCACAGATGTAAAGAAAAGACTTGTGGTTGCTGGGGGCAGGGGGTAGGGAAGGGATGGAGTGGAAGTTAGGGGTTAGCAGATGCAAACTATTATATATAGAATGGATGGACAACAAGGTCCTACTGTATAGCACACGGAACTATATTCAATATCCCGTGATAAACCATAATGGAAAAGAATATGAAATATATACATGTATAACTGAGTCACTTTGCTGTATGGCAGAAATTAACACAACATTGTAAATCAACTACACTTCAATTAAAAAAAAAAAGTGTTCTTCTGAGGATGCAAAAAGAATCTCAGATCTTAAAGTGATAAAGCCCTTCAAGATGAAGTTCAGTCTCCTGCCTTATTCTCTTTCTACTCCTGTTCCTCTTGTGTTACACATCCATGACTCAATTCCACAGCAAAAAATGGAGTCAAAATGACCCCAGAGGGGCTTCCCTGGTGGCGCAGTGCTTGAGAGTCCGCCTGCCGATGCAGGGGACATGGGTTCGTGCCCCAGTCCGGGAGGATCCCACATGCCACGAAGCGGCTGGGCCCGCGAGCCATGGCCGCTGAGCCCGCGCGTCCGGAGCCTGTGCTCCGCAACGGGAGAGGCCACAGCGGTGAGAGGCCCGCGTACCGCAGAAAAAAAAAAAGGCCCCGGAGAACATTCAAAGGGCTGAGATATACTTGGGCTGGAAAGACAGAGGTCAGTAACAAAGAATCACATAAAGTGCAGGTGTATCTTGGGACACTTTGCTGCTGGTCAAACCTCCAAGGTTAGACAAGCAGAAGGGCAACAGCTCCGTTTATCAATTACTCCCAAACAGGAATCACTCCTGTGAGGATGCAGAGAAAAACAAGTGGTCAAGATGCAAACGCTGAAGTTTCCTCATGTTACATTTCTTTGAGGACTGTGCTCATCCTCAATCTCCCCGTTTCATAATGTAGTGAGTTACAAGCTGGAAAATGAGCAAACAATTGTCCCAGCCTCTTTGCACACCTAACACTCCTAGAGACTTTCAAATCAAAATTATCCAACTTCTGGTAACTGGCTCTGGCAGAAGGTTAGGGTTATCTGCTCAAACTCTGCTCAACCAGTTACATTCCCTAGAAGGAGGTCACATTTAAACACGCCAAGATACAATTTCAGGGATGCCCCATTTGGAAAGGCAATTCAAGTAATACTTTAACTTACCCATGCAAGGGTTTATTCAAGCTTACGTGGTTAGAAAGTTGGTGAACCTGAGCATGACATATGGTCTAAGAGCCACTCTTACCATAAGCCATCCATCACTCTTCAATAAGGATCCCGCCCTGTCACTGACTCAACCACTCTACCTATGCTTTTCCCATACCTGCTGCTACGGATGAACTGACCGGACTCTCCTGAATCTCACAGCTTGTGCCAACTCGTGGCTTCTGCTGCTCCCAGGCCTTCGTGTCAAAATTTTAACACTTGCCTCTGCTCTTGCTTCCCTCTCTGTAACTCTTCAAACTCCCTAAACAAGAGGAAGGATCTCACTAGTTAGGTCATTCTTCAACCTGCCTAGGTCACCGATGCAAGAAGAGCTGGGCCAGGTTATCTCCTGGATCACTGGCAAGCTGAGTCGGCTACCCATGAATGGACACTCATCACAGCTTCAATCAGCGATGACAGGACAGTGCAGGTAGTAGAAAACACGGTGACCTATGAAGAAGCACCCACCTATGGCCTCTTTTCTCAACAGGTCATGGACATGAGATCGCCACAAATAGCAGGACTGAGAGTGACAAAAAACTTTGGGATGTCAAATTCCTCTCCTTTCCCTATGAGTAGTAATAGGAGCTACAATTTAGTCAGTGGTTCTAATATGCCAGGTCCTGTGTTGTCAACCTCACTCAAGAGAGGTTGTATGGCTCACCAGTTTACACATCTTGAGGATGGCTTTCACACCTGGGTCACACTATTGTCTGTGCTCACCACTCCAAAGGCCCCAAGACTGGGAGAACGAAAGTGAGGGGATGAGAGTGATACACAGAGAAAGATACACACAGAGAAAGAGGGCTTCTGGATTCATTCACAATCCCTGTAGCCCAGTACACCCTATGTTATCCATTACACTCTTTTGATAGGGGCAAAAACTGGACATTAGGTAGACGACAAACCCAAAAGGCAGAAATTAACTCAAAATGCAAGGGCAAACCAAGCAGCTCATCAGTCTTTCAATAAAACCTGAAGCATGCTGTTACTGGTGAGATGCCTTCCTTTCCTGGGACAGGACCACCATCAGTACAGGTGATGTTTCATATGATCATTATCAGTTGCAACATGGCTTAAAAACACAGCAATGCAGAACTGTACAGCTGAAATGAGAGCAATATAAATAAATGTTAAAATGTCGCTAGGACAACACTGCAGTGTAATTAATGCCACTGAATTATACACTCAAAAATGGTTAAAATGGCAACTTTTGTGTTATATGTATTTCACCACAATTTTAAGAAACGGTAGTAGGAAATATAAAACCCCACATGTGCAAATGAGCTGGAAACGGAACCAAAACATATAACCATTACAAAACAACACGGTAAGTTCAAGAAAAGTTTGCTATATATCCTTTTACTCAGAAGATAAGAGGGACAGAGGCTTAGGTGTATTTGTATATTTCATCAGTTTAGTGCGTCATCCTCTAAAATGTACAGACATGTAAGCACACTTTGAAAGCTTGCATCCTTGTTACATGCTGAAAAATCTTAACATTCTAATTTCATAAATCTGCCTATTGAAAACTTTAAATGGTAAGATGTTAACTATAAAATAATGTATTTTAAAACATATAAAAACATACCATTGTTCCCAATGACAGTTGCTTTCACAGCACTTACCTGAGGCAGGGTGGACCTGCACTTTTTTTTTTTTTAATTGGAGTATAATTGCTTTGCAATGTTGTGTTAGTTTCTGCTGTACAATGAAATGAGTCAGCTATACATGTATACCTGTATCCCCTCCCTCTTGGACCTCCCTCCCACCCCCCCATCCCACCCATCTAGGTCATCACAGAGCACCGAGCTGAGCTTCCTGTGCTTTATAGCCTGTTCCTGCTAGCTATCTGCCTTACGCATGGTAGTGTATATATGTCAATCCTAATCTCCCAATCCGTCCCACCCTCCCCTTCCCCCCAAGTCCACATGTCCGTTCTCTAGTCTACGTCTCTATTCCTGCCCTGCAAATAGGTTCATCTGTACCATTTTTCTAGATTCCACATATGTGCGTTACTATACGGTATTTTCCTCTTTCCGGCTTACTTTACTCTGTATGACAGACTCCAGGTCCATCTACGTTGCTACAGATGACCCAATTTCGCTCCTTTTTATGGCTGAGTAATATTCCATTGTATATATGTGCCACATGTTCTTTATCCATTCATCTGTCGTTGGACATTTAGGTTGTTTCCATGTCCTGGCTATTGTAAATAGTGCTGCAATGAACACTGGGGTACATGTGTCCTTTTGAATTATGGTTTTCTCAGGGTATATGCCCAGTAGTGAGATTGCTGGGTCGTATGGTAGTTCTATTTTTCGTTTTTTAAGGAACCTCCATACCGTTCTCCACAGCAGCTGTATCAATTCACATTCCCACCAACGGGGACCCGAACTACTTCTAATGATGCCATTATTGCCTGAGCCATTCTGAAACTCCTTTTGGGAACTCCCTTATCATCCTATCTGCAGGTCACTCAAGAAAGTAGGCTCATCCCTTTACAGTTATACATCATTTAGGATCTAAAACCACATTACCTGACTTCATTACCTGCTTTAACCAGCTTTGGTTCAAGTGACTTTGGCAATTTCCAGAAGTTAAATTCATCGTAAAATGGATGGATGAAGTCCCTACCCGTAATGGAGGTATTCAAGACAAGTATGACAGGTTCTAAGAATAACTTCTACTGAGCTCCAAAATGACCACAGCAATGGCAGTATCGTAGGGATATGTAGACGGGCTTCAGAGACTTTGAAAGAGAACTTTCATTTACAATATTCACTTTGCCAGAGGACTGAATAGTCTCATCCTTCAGAGCCATAGCACTTCACTGAAAACCTGCCATACATAGATGTCAATCAGAAGCTGTGCTTGGCTGAGTCTTCCTAACGTGTTAATCAGATCTATGACCTCCAGGAAGCTTTAAGAAATCCAAAAAGATGAAAGATAAAGGTCTTTCACATTCCGTCCCACTTCGAATACATTTATTAAAGTGTTTTCCACCTCCAATACCCACCAGTGTTTCCCCAGCCCTCTCTGCTCTTCCACATGCCCAGTATCCTTCTAATTGCATTTCCTCCTTGTCCTTATTCACAGGGAGGGATGATCCTCCTGCTTTTGTGCAGTGTGGCTGTCGTAGTGCTCTCTGTCCTCAACGTGGGCAAGAGCATTTTGTTTGTCATGACACCACACTTGCTGGCCACCTCCTCCCTGATGCCTTTCATCGGCTTCCTGCTAGGCTACGTTCTCTCTGCTCTGTTCCGCCTCAACAGACGGTAGGTATTATTTTAGGTCCCACTGTCCCACGGGTCTCATGCTCATCCTTGTCTCTCAGAAAAAGGTAAGATCCATGATCTCGGGAAGGCATTTTTCAAGCAATATATTCAAATGTCTCAACTGAACAATGAACTCTGGACTGAGAAATACTGGGGAGGGAAGGTACTCAATGAATAACACAGATCCAGAAACAAAACACAAAGACCAAAGGCATCGAATCATCCAAAGGGCAGTAGTTCATGGCAAAGTGCTCCCTCCAGAGCCTAGGTTCCACCTCCCGCCCAACTCCCTGGTGGCAAATGGCAGTGGAGTAGCTCCATGCCATAAGCGCTGACAATCCCTTTCCCACTTCTCCTCCCTTTCTGTCTAGGTTTTAGTCTTGACACAACACCTTGGGTGGCAACTCTGCTAAATGCCACTCAGAGCTGAAGTAGTTGCGGACCTCTGCTAGAGCCTAATCCAATTCACAAACACACCTGCTACTTTAGGGGAACAGTCAGCTTGAGCGCCAGGTGTGGACACATCAGGCACCCTAGGCACCCTGTCTATACAGAGTGGTACCCCACTTCAAGATTTCCTATTTTCAGCCACATGGCAGACAGATGTTTACGCAGGGGTCTAAACAGTTGCACTCCAGCCTCGCACCACAACGCCCCGAAGAGCTGTTTTTAAAATACAATTTTAAAATAATTATCCATTTCAAAAACCAGGCTAATAAAGAACAAATTACTGTAGGATGCAACACATGGTGATATAGTAGTCAAGAGGCTGCCAATGACCACTCATGAATTTTCACGAAGACAGAATGATACAGGTCGTGATAAATGGCCACAGCACCAAGCGCCCACGGTAGTCTCCCTCATAGTAAATGTGCTGAGACAGGGCTGGCGATTTTTTTTAGCAAAGAACTATTTTAATATACTAACTGCACTTCAGTGAATAAAATGTATTAAATGTTAACAAACATTCCATTCTTTAATCCATAAAATGGAAAGCAAAACCGAGAATGTGTTCCAAAGACAGATAATGGAACCAAACTTTTATTTAATCATTGTGTTTTGGAGTTAAAGATGTCCAAGCCAGAAACTGGACCACAGGGCAAGGTTCCCAGACATTTAGACAATCTTCTACTTTACATTTAAATTCTAACTGTCCCATTATGTGTAAGCCCAACATATGCCAATGAATGATTCTGGCTCCCATCTTCCTTTTATCCCTCCAGCCAGACATTTCTCCAAAATTCACTTTGATAATCCCACAAGTGACAAATTGTAGATTTCCAAGCGACTCAAAAATTCCCTCATAAAAACTCCCCAACAGGAACCTAACAGTCCCCATCTCCCACAAGGCTGGATTGGTGATTTAAGAGATGGGCCAACTCGACTTTTCTCAAAACCGGGCACTCCACACATGGCTCATTTTCATCTTCCTGTGTTGGACTGTCCGTTTCTCTTAGAGTATTTGGGAGAAAGGAGATGAGCAAGTGAAGCTGCACCCTCACGTCCCTTCTCTGAGGGCACACGGGGTGGTTTTTTTAACCTACACAGGTGCAGACGCACTGTCAGCATGGAGACTGGATGCCAAAATATTCAACTCTGCTCCACCATCCTCAACATGACCTTCCCCCCTGAAGTCATTGGACCACTTTTCTTCTTTCCTCTCCTCTATATGATTTTCCAGCTTGGAGAAGGGCTTCTCCTCATTGCCATCTTTCGGTGCTATGAGAAAATCAAGCCTTCCAAGCGTAAGTACTGAATTGTTCCCCTTTGAGCTCTGCTCCCATTTTGGACATGATTCTGCCAGCAACCATCACTAGCAAGGACCTTTTGGATAGGGCTGTAACCCATAAAGTCATTAGGAACCAGGCAGCACCAATAAGCAGGAAGGGATTTCAAAGAGCCATGACTAACTATAATAACGGCACTTCATTTTTGCTGGGAGAATCAGCTGTGGAGTTTGCCTCATAGAACAGAGGCGATTTTTGCTACTTTAACTGGGGAGACCATGCAGGACTCAGGAGACCATGTAGGACTCAGGGTATAGAAATAGGACAGAACTGTCTTGGACATTACATAGTTGTGAGATGTTGTGTGAAAAGTCCTATTCACAAGAAGTCACTAAGTTTCCATGTTAAGAGTAGGTTCTCAAGCCATGGAGCCAGGTCAGAGCCCCAGCACCACTGGCACTCCTATATGAGAAAACATGAAAGCAATGCAGCCCGATAATCCAGAATCGAAAAGTGAGGATTCCAACTCTGGCTACATAGTAAACAAAACTTAGGTATAAGCTTATTAAATTAATAACAACTATCAAAAGTCTAGATTTAATATAACAATGTAATTACCACTGGATTAAATAACTTCCTAGCCAACAGCACCTAAGAGGCTTAGAGTATTTCATTCTCTTCAAGATATAATGAAACCTCCAGAAAGCCCACCGAGTCCCTTAGTGGGCTTTAAACGCCCCCCCCCCCGTTTTTTTTCAAACCAGAAAACTCAAATCTCAGTTGGTAACATATTTCAGTATTTTATAACTCTAAACATTAGTATATTCATCTCAACCACTCAAATCCTTCAACTGACTCATTTCCCACAAACTTGAAGATGCCTTCGAGACCTCTAGACCCTGGAGACTGATTTATACCCTATGAGAAAGATACAACTTACCCTGGTAGAATTTATCATCTTATAGTAGCAAATGAAGACTTACAATTAACTTAAAAGATGTAGTATTGGTTATCAAGCAGCCAAAAAGAAACCAATAAATAAGTAACCATACTTCAGAACCATTTTTACTAAGCTTTGGTTCAATACTACAGTGGAGTTATGGAAAAGAATCTGATACTCCTCTTGAGAGCAACTCAAGGTATCTGTTACCCATTGAACACTCCACCTTCTTTAACAAAAGAAGCAGATTTCCAGATTTGCAGTTTTAGTCCCAGAAAGGCCTGAAATGTGCTCAAGAGGCCATATTCTGAGTCTATGACTCTCAAAACCAATGTACCTAGCAAGACCCCTGTGGCAAAACTAAGTGCAAATAACTCACCTCTTTGGAGCTCTTGTACTGTCTGGGCCCAAGCAGCAATGCTCAAGTTAAAGAATCTGTCACAAGTTTCTGTGCTTTTGACCCTTGTACCCTTCTAGAGAGATGGGAGAACAGGAAAGGGGGACCATAATCATAGCTCCTCGCCACCACCATGCAGGCAGAAAAAGGGGTAGACCCGACACCACAATGATAGGGGTATGGAAACACCCCTTGGAAGACTTCCCACTTAATGCATTTTCCTCCCTGCCCCCACTGGCTCCCAGAAGGCAACAGTCAACCTTTGCGTACATAAACTCAACTCCCCATCTGTACTGTGTGTACTAAGAAGTCAGAGATGGAGTAATGAAGAGTCAGTGCTCTTTATTAGACCTTTTGTTACTAGTATTACCATTAGGGATGTTGAGGGGAAAGCAAATCTTTCCTCAGTTTGTCACGGGAGAAGAGGTGGTAAAGAGACGGGGGAAAAAACAAAAACACAGGACACCCTAGGAGTAAGTTGGTATTCTTTTATCTCCCAGATAGAACAAGTTTTTTAACTATTCTTTTGTTCTTCCTAACCTATGACCCTCTTCAACTTTACAGATAAAACAAAAATGATCTACAAAGCTGACACAACTGAAGAAACCATTCCAACAGCTCTGGGAAATGGCACCCACAGAGGGGAGGCGTGCCCCCCTTGCACAGCCTAGCCTTCCCCAGTGACCTGGATTCTGGTCAGAAGGCAATTCAGAAAGCCAACGTGGCAAACTATACAGAGAGCAGAAAGATGAACCACCACCAGTGGGGTCTCTTTCTCTAGCATTTCCACCATAAACTATCAGAATCATCAAGCCTTGCGTGGAGGACAAAGTGGGAGTCTCCCCCAAAAAGCCTCACCTATTCCCAGATTACAACTTGATACTTGTTTAAAAAATAAAAGCCTTATTCAATGACAGCCCTACAAAGGCAGGAACCAAAACTGCCTTTTGCCCTTGCATCTCTAGAATAGTGCCTGATAGGCATAAAAAAGCAATTTCTGAACTAGTCAATAAATGGGTTCTTACCCTAAAATCAAATACCCAAATTCTGTTCCAAGTTTTGTGACCCAAAAGGGAAATACAAGCTCAGAGTACTGTAGGATTAACAAACTTCAGAAGTCCTTTCTAACCTTAAATATTCAGATCCCATTCCTTCCCTTTTGACATCACTGGAATTAAAGCTCCTGAGAACATGACACCAAGCACGCAAAAGCAGACGTGATAAAATGCAAAAACACTTGGATAAGACAAACTCAAAACCTCAGCCATAATCAAATGAAAGAACATTTTGAAGAACACAATTCCAGAAGAGAACGAAAACTTTAAAAAAGAAAAGCCAAAAAAGTACAAATACCAACAGAATAGTTTCACTAATCATCTGTCCCATCCCTTCATTAGGTATCAGTAGTTTTCACATTATGCTCCCTCCAAATTCAGAGTACTGTAAGCTATTGCCGAAATTAGCGGTTGCTAAGTCAAAGTAAAGTAACTAAAATCCTTAAGTTTCAAATTTTCCCCAATGAAATTCAGACATTTTCCATCTGGCTTATAGGCATAAAAGAACAGGTGAAAGGGCTTCCCTGGTGGCGCAGCGGTTAAGAATCCACCTGCCAATGCAGGGTACACGGGTTCAAGCCCTGGTCCAGGAAGACCGACAAGCCGTGGAGCAACTAAACCCGTGCGCCACAACTACTGAGCCTGCGCTCTACAGCCCGCAAGCCACAACTGCCGAAGCCCGTGTGCCTAGAGCCCATGCTCTGCAACAAGAGAAGCCACCGCAATGAGAAGCCTGTGCACCGCAATGAAGAGTAGCCCGTGCTCGCCGCAACTAAAGAAAGCCCGCACACAGCAACGAAGACCCAACACAGCCATAAATAAATAAATAAATAAAATCTAGGGAAAAAAAAAAAAAAGTGAAAGATTAACAAACTAATAAGAACACTTGCAAACAGCTGACCATGCCTAGAGTTTCTTCTAATTTTCATACCACTTAATGTGATTAGGTTCGATTGAAACCAAGACAAGTAAATTTTAGGTCTGGCCAATGTCCAGAACTACCAGTACTCCCAGCACCAGAACACCAGTAATTTGGGTCACTAACAACATCTTAAAAATGCAAATTTGTTTAAAAAAAAAAACTGTGAGAAGAGCTACCACCTATCAGCCTTACATATTTTACCCACATTTACATACCTGTTCAAACTGTTTTCTCTCTCTAGCTGACATCATCTACTAGCAGACTGGGTGAGGCAAAACAAATGTTAAGTTCAGCTTTTTGAGGAAGGAATGGCTGAACTTGAGATATATTACACTCAAACTTTCCTTAGAGGACTAAGTTGACCCCTGAACAGCCAACCTCCATGTTGCTGAAAATTCGAGTATACTTTAGTCAGCCCTCTGTACCTAAGATTCCACGTCAACTGATTCAACCAAACATGGATCATGTAATACAGCAACGCGTATTTGTTGAAAAAAGTCTATATATAAGTGGACCCATGAAGATCAAACCTGTGCTGTTCAAGGGCCAACTGTATATAAAAAGCGAGCTACAAGAACTTCCCTAGCGGTCCAGTGCTCAAGACTCCGTGCTTCCACTGCAGGGGGCACAGGTTCGATCCCTGGTCCAGGAACTAAGATCCCACACTCCCGGCAGCACAGCCCAACACAAAACGAGTTACATTACGCCCTGCAAAACCTGGTCCTAAAACTTTGCTTAGGATTATATACCTACACTCATTACTTCTCATGTCCTGTATCTGGGAATTCAGGCCAACTTATCAGTTCAAAATAACTTAGTCATCTCTGCCACTTGTTCAAAGAAAGGGCTTTATCTTGTTTATTAAAGTGGTAAGCCACTGATGTTACCTATTTAATGATAGAGAGGTGAAAAGTCACTGGTAAAACGTCGAACTACACCACATCACCCTGAGTTACCATATCTAAAAAGCCCAAGGGGGAAAATAATTGTGCCTTTCCATTTCAGATACACTGTAAAGAACAAACACCTAGGTTCCCATTTAGTAAGCAGAGTACCCCACATCTAAGTGAATAAACAAGTATACCACACAAACTCTCCCCAGAAGAGTTTGCGTTAAAAAGATCAGCTTCACAATTTTATGGCCTGAGTCCTGCAGTTTTGAACACGGGGCAGCTTTCATGCCAAGAACTTTTAACCCTAGCCTCCACATATGGAGATTCCCACTACCCAATCCCCACCTTTGCGGAAGCCCAATCTTCCCAGGGTTTCTAATTCTGCATTCCTCAAAATCCCTGAAAGGTTAGGTCAGATGAGTGTGGAGTGGTTTGGGGGTTCTGGAACTAGACTTCCTGGGTTCTAATACCAGGAATTATATATATACTACATATACTAGTTAAGGATTCAGTGACTATACAGACAAGGGACTTAATAGTGGCTACTATTTGTTATTCACTGTTATGCTTCCAAGTATTTATCTAGACTAGCACTCAAATGAGTCTATGAAATTCCTAGAAGAAACAATAAAACTAATTTCCTATAGGTATAGGGCTCTAACACTTAACAGAGATGGATGTAGAACCTTAGGCAGTTTTCACTACCCAACTGTTTTCCCTACAGACTGTTACATCCATGTCTCAGGACAAGAAAAATCATGTGAAAGCCCCTTAAAGCATTCATATGCAGTGATTTTAAAAGTTTTATGTGATGATCTCCGACCATCAAAATTATATTACAACCTTTAAGTTAGGCATGAAACATTAAATTTTACAATCTTCCTTCCCAATTGTCCTTCTCTTGGCTATGGAAGGCCTAAATAATGTGACACCAAATAAAATTGGGTGGTTAAAGAACAGGAGGATCACGCACAAGGGAAACCGTCGTAACAACTGTTGGTTATCACTGTTCTGAACAGTTCACACTTCTTTGCCCATCTTCTGACTAGCCAAGAAATGTCAACAGTACTAATTTTTAAAAAAAGGCTCACCATACCGCACTACTACAGCCTTCTCTACCAGGGATTTTAAATGTGTCAAATGTGCATGGGGAAGGAGGAGGATGTAGCCATACTTCCTTCAAACAAACAGACAAAAGCAGTTTTATAATCTTTTATTATCAATAACAAACAGCTGCTTTAACGTCTTTGCCAGGCAGCTGTTAAAGGGTGGGGGGGACGGACACCCTTGACCCTAACAAGGAAAACTCAAATTAAGCCTTTACGTACAAGCAAATTTAGAGCTCTTTTAAGTGTCCAAAGCTATTAATTAGTTTAAGTGAGGCATTAAACTAATTCTGTATTAACATATTTGAATAACCAGGAACTAAAACGTTCAAATTTTTTCTAGTACAAAAAAATTAATTTGCTTTAGTTATAAAAGAGCTCTGTCAATATACACAAACTATATACTTCAGACATTCACAAAAATGTGAGCAGAAGGCTTATCAAAAACATTGAATACAATTAGTTTTCAACAACCTCTGGTGGTCCACATCTACAAAGATACCCAGCCCAACCCAACCCAACCCCCCTCCAACTCCCACCCCCACAGAAAAGCACATACTTACCAGAATTTTTAGCAAGTATGGTTTGGGAATTTTTTTTTTTTTTTAAAAAGGCCCCCAGGGCAAGTTATTTACAGTTTAATTGCCACTGTCAACTGATCTGGACCTTGACCGGGACCGGGACCTGGACCTGGACCTCTGGCGATCCACAGATGCTGGAGACTTAGATCTACTTGAAGAACCACGTTTCTGGCTCTTCTCAGGCACAGGAGACCTACTAACAGAACGGGACTTGCTCCGGCTCCGGCTCCGGCTCCTGGACCGGCTGTAAGACTTGCGACTCCGGGAACGAGATCGGCTACGAGACCTGGAGGAACTCCTGGTCCGGGAACGAGACCTGCTTCGCGACCTACTAGGAAAGAAAGAAAACAGAAAACAAAAAACACTAAGTAGCAGGCCCTACAATCCATTAAATAAAACTCTGTCCTAAAAATTTAAACAGGACGTCCCTGGTGGCGCAGTGATTAAGAATCCTCCTGTCAATGCAGGGGAAACGGGTTTGATCCCTGGTCCAGGAAGAACCCACACGCCGCGGAGCAACGAAGCCCCTGTGCCACAACTACTGAGCCTGCGCTCCAGAGCCCGCAAGCCACAACTAGTGAGCCCAGGTGCTGCAACTACTGATGCCCAAGCACCTAGAGCCCGTGCACCGCAATAAGAGAAGCCACCGCAATGCGAGGCTCGCGCACCGCAACGAAGAGTAGCCCCTGCTCGCCGCAACTATGAAAGCCCAAGCGCTGCAATGAAGACCCAACACAGCCAAAATAAAATAAATTTATATTAAAAAACAATTTAAAGAGATACCTGTGCCTTTTGCTGCCTTCGATTAATTTGATTTTTCTCCCATTTATTTCTTTTCCAGAAAGTTTTTCAATAGCATTCTTTAAGTCACCATAAGAGGCAAACTCAACTACCCTACAAAGAAAAAAAATGCCATTTGTAAAGTTATATACTTCTTGTAGTCTCACAAACTATGTTACCAGTCTAGTTTAAGTACCTTTTTAATGTTCATTTTGCTATTGCTATATTGAGTAATCTCTTTACGGATAAAACAGCATGAGAGCAAGACTCTGCAACCTCCAAACCGCTGACATTTTAAGCTGGATGATTCTTTGGGGGTGAGAAGCTTTCCTGTGCATTATAGGATGATTACTAACATCCCAGACCTCTTCTCACAAGATGCCAGCAGCACCCTCAACCATGACAACCAAAAGGTCTCCAGAACTGCCACATGCACCCTGAGGAGCAAACTCAACCCTGACTGAGAACTGCTACATTCCAGCATGTCCAAATTTTGAGAGCTCAAACGTTCAGAGTAAAACTTTCAGAATATTTTAAAATGCTCTCATACTCCAGTACATACTCACCCTTCATTTAATTTAGGTCGATGTGCATCCGCAAAGGTTACTTCCCCAGCTTGTCTCATGAAATCTTTGAGATCCTTAACACAAGACGATTGTGTTAAGCAGAGAAAAGGAAACATGACACACAAACAACCACATTGTATAAAAACAAGACTACTGAAAGAGAAGATGTTAGATAAAGTACAAACATGGTATTTACCACACTTGTATTCTATCAGAATTTAAAAATAATATATGTCAGGGCACGAAATAAGCAAATAGCATATTGCTTTTAAGCAAAATGCCAGGAAATTCAGATTTTAACATTAAAGTAGTATTAGTCTATACTGAGCTCAATACAAAAGGAAAAAAACAGAACAAAACAAAAAAACAAAAACAAAACAAAAAGAAACAATACATATTTTTAAAGTAAAGACTAAACTAGAAATTTTATATTTAAAAACAAAACATTTACAAGACACCAGTTATCTTGTGCCCCATATGTCATTAAAAAAGTTTACTTTACCTTTATTATTATTTCCCTAGGCTAGTCAAGCAGCAAACCATTAATCGGTCGGAGAAACCTTCATGACATATGCCCGACTGGCTCTTCGCCACCCACTTGAAGGACACTACCCAATCGATGGAAGCCTTTAATCGCACAGCCCTCCCTATTAGCAGACTACTGGCGGATGCAGACATGTTCTACTCTTGTGTAGTTACCAAGGACCACTTTACTGCGATCAGGATTCCAACGACCACCTAATTTCGTATCTTTCAACTCTTTTCGACCAGGACCTCTTATTCGGAAGCGTTACAGGAAGACAGCTCTCAACTTAGGGATCAGATCACGTTATCAACGCTCTGGGATCGCTGCAACCTGGCACTTCAAGGAAGTGCACCGATTACGTCTAGACCGGCAAACACAGATCTAGAGGTGGCCAATTGATCACTGTAGGAGCTGACTGGCAAAGTCAACCAGGCCCAACCAAGAGTGACCAAGACAACGATTAGGATAACCCACAGGCACTCCTCGTCATAAGGCCAACGACACAGATAGGCTGGCAAATAAAGGGTTTAATATTTGGTTAAAATTGATTTTAAAAAACAAGAAAATATATCCTCAAAACATTTACATTTGATCACTAATATTAAAGTTTGAAATATCCCCCAATTACATTTAATTAAAATTTTAAAATTACGATTAAGTCCATTAATTTAAAATTAAAATTACTTTTAATAAAACATTAATAAAAACATTAGCTACCCACTAATATTTAAAAAGCCACATTACAGTATCTCAAAACTGTATTTCAACAAACCTGCCAGCTGACTCTTGAAGATAAATTCTCAACTATAAGCCGATTTTCTGTTCTTACAGGTGGAGCATTTCTGAGGAAGAAAATGAGCGCTCACAATGGAAGAAATGAAGCAACGTGCACTTATTGTGTTCAGTTGTGGGCAAGTTCAAGCAATCAGATATGACAAGTCATTCAAATGACTTCCGCCAACAGTTTCTGCGTTATTTTATGACACACACAGGATCAGTGGACGTAACAGAACTGATTATACATAAACAGCAGAATCGCTTATCGCTAATGGTTTTTAAACGTTAAAGACTCCTCCTGCAGTAACGCTTGTTCAAAGCAGCCATCCACCATCCATCACATACCGTCTATCATTTCGAGGTCTGCGACTACTAAAACGGTCTGAGTAGCGTCCTCTACCTCTTCCGCCTCGAGATCGAGCCCTAGCATGTTCAATTGTAACCCTACAGAAAGGGAAGAAACATCTTCATTATCCACTTAAGCTATGTCAGGAACTATTTAGAAATAAACAGCCAGCTGACCTAGTCTGCTCTATTTCTGCGGTGCTAACTAGTGATAAAACTAAAAACAAGATCCTCACCTTTCACTGCAGAGTTCTTTTCCATCAAGTTCATATACGGCATCATCTGCATCCCTGGGATCCTCAAATTCCTAAAATACAAACATGAAAAAACCCAAATGCTTCATACACCTTTAAAAGTGTATTCTACAACCCATTAAAACCAGTAAATACCTGTGAAAGCCTAGGAAGAGTATCTTAATGACAACAGCATATAGCTCAGCCACATCAAAAAGCGACCAGCAGTGATTTCTCTCAGCCAGTAGTGAGGCTCTTTTATCCCTTAAGAAAATTCACTGCCTCGATGATGCAAAGCATTTCCTAAAGATACTCTAGCTGGACTCAATAAAATCAAAGGCACTGCTTACCACAATCTTTACGCACTTAACAACAGAGAAGTCAACCAGTTCTAAATACTCACCACAAAACCAAAGCCTCTTTTCAAATCAATATCTCGTATTCGTCCATACCCCTTGAAGAATCTTTCCACGTCTTTCTCCCGGGCCGCTGGATTTAGCCTCCCGATGAATACGCGACAGCCACTCATGTCCCGCTAGTACTTCCTGTCAGGAAATAATTCAATTGAGATAACACCGGTGAAATGTCAGAAGAATGTCTGGTCAAGGGATCAAAAACATAAACGGCATAAAATAAAATGTTTACCCGGTGATGTTATAAACAAGACTGCCAAGAGTGCCTCTTAACTAGGCCAGGTCCCTTGCAGACAAAATTAAAACTCGGCTCCCAACACGATCCTTCCCTGGGCCCAGACCGCAGCAACCGCAACGCCCACTGCCGCCTCTGGAACTGCGCAGCCGCACTCTCTCCCCGGCTCTTCTGGCCCCCTCCCGTCTGCCGCAGTCAGGAAAGGCCGAGAAGTGCGGGCGGAGCCGACCCCCCCTCCGCAAGGCCAGCCCAATGGCGACGGGCTGCGCGCGCGTCGCCGCCTCCCAGGAGAGTCACAGCGGGTGGAAGCCGGAATCTCGCGACGCCACCGCCTCGCCTGCGCAGACGGCGGCGGGCGGCCGCGGAGCAGTCACAAAATGGCGGCCTCGGAGCCGGCGGTGGGGACAGCCGCCCGTGCCAAACTCCCTGTCCCCTCCCCCCACCCCGACCCCACCGCTCCGGGTCACTGTACCCGCCCTGGGACAGCCCCGACCACACCCCGAGCAAAGGTCTCGGCCCACTACTCTCCGGGTTCGGAGAGTGAAGTAAGGAGGCAGGGAGGGGCACACGACCCCTCTGTAAAAACGACCGTGACCAGGACCGCCCTTCCCCCGTCAGGTCCCCTCAAACAATACCCAAAGGGAGACGTGCCCCAGCGCCCACCTCGAATAAACTGCGCTCATTGGACGCCGTCCTCCGCACAGAGAGCAGCCCTGACCACTCGCGATCTGAGCGGCCATGAAGAAGCCTCGATCCGAGAATCCTTTCCCTCAAAGTGAGCCACTCACCTACCGGACAGGATCTTTGGCAGCTGAGACCCAGAGAGGTCCGTAGTCTGCAACGGAGCCGGCAGCCTCCCCGCAGACCAGGACTCAACCCTTCTACGTCTCTCCACAACTGACGCACTTAGCTGTTCTGGCGTCCTACAAAATGGAGGGCGCGTCCTTGCGTCACTTCCGGGACCGCCCCTGGCACCGCCCCATTGGGTCGGGGACAGAGGTGTCGGGGGGCCGGACCTCATTATGGTGACGGCCTAAGTGACCCGCCCCCGAGGTGGGCGGGGCCGAGGGGAGGGACCTGGCATGGGCGTGGCCGTCAGGTTCTCGGCGCCGGAGGGACCACGGTGGAAGGCTGTCTGGTTCCCGTTAGGCCGTGAAGTTCAGTTCATAATTATCTCCCCCATAAAAACACCCTAAGGCAAATGACACCTTTTGTTTGTTTGTTTTCGCCGTGCTGCGGCATGAAGGATCTTAGTTCCCCGACCAGGGATCATACCTGTGCCCCCTGCAGTGGAAACCCTGATTCTTAACCACTGGAGGGACCACCGGGGAAATCCCCACACCTCTTCTTTATCTTAAGTTTTTTTTTTAATACCCTGAAGCATACTGGGTGAAAGAAACTCAGGCTTTGCAAAAATATCTGGCCATCTCTGACCCCTTGCTGCTTGCAATTTACGGTTGCGCTTTGGAGGGCGCTCCCTGATGCTCAAGTGAATATTTTAACCATATCACGGACTTACGGGTTAGTTATAGTAAGAAGTCTAAGGAGCTGCGGTATTGTTTAAATGGAAGGTTTGGGGGTCATGAAATACTGAAATTGGGACTGTGGCTAGAAGGCCATCTGAAATTGAGGCCAGAATGCAGACCTCTGCTTTTCCACACTCTAGGACTGTGCTGGCTAAGAAGGTGTTTCAAGCTACTTTTAAATCCAAACGGTGTTTGGTTAACTCCTGTTCCGGTTTCTGTAATGTAACACATAAAAGTCTACCATTCTTCAGAAACAGAAAGTGTGTTTTCAGAGTAAGTGTGAAACGGTAGCCCTTCACATTCTTAACTTTGCATTTTCCCAGTAAGGTTGGCAGGCTTAGAAACTTAGGCAATAAAGAGAATGATGGTGAAAAAGTTTTCTTTAATTTAACCCCATTTTTGAGAGATGCCCAGAATCTAGGGTTGCTGCTTGCAACTAGAGTTACACAGAAATAAAGTCGTTCAAGAAAGAGCAGAGCTACCAGCCCTTACTCGGACCTCCAGGGCCCTTGGGAACTCTGGGTTAGAACTTGGATAGTTTGTATGGCATGAACTCATCCATTCATACGTTTGTATGTTTATTTTATTTTATTTATTTATTTATTTTTTGCGGTACGCGGGCCTCTCACTGTTGTGGGCTCTCCCGTTGCAGAGCACAGGCTCCGGACGCGCAGGCTCAGCGGCCATGGCTCACGGGCCTAGCTCTCCGCGGCATGTGGGATCTTCCCAGGCCGGGGCACGAACCCGTGTCCCCTGCATCGGCAGGTGGACTTTCAACCACTGCGCCACCAGGGAAGCCCTGTATGTTTATTTTTAAAAAGCGCGTCTGCGAGTACAGACCAAAATTGTGAAGTTAGTTATGGTGTGGCCAATTAAGGATGGATTTAAAAGAAAATATGTATTTGTTAAATTAAAACACTTACTTTTAGCTGCTAGCCTGATAAACATAGGCATTTTATCACACACAAATTGTTCCAAACCTGTACTTATTTAATTGCATTTGTTTGCTTTCTGCATAATTAAAAGAAAATCAGCCTCCCAATTATTTTCTACATTCTGTGTTGAATATGGAAGCAACATCTTGTGATTTCCCTCACTAAACATTAGTTTCGCTGCAATAAGAGAAAGTAATCTGGAAAATATTTTCTGCGGTGAAAAAGAAGAACGATGGTTCTGTACACCAAAAGAAAAGTAGCTGCTTTCAGCCCGAGGTGTTCTGATTTTCTTCAGGATTAATTTTTTAATAAAGTCTCTTGATTTATTTACTGTTAAAAAGTTTGTGACTTCCACAAATTGTTCATTAGTAGTTCCTAGTGACTTAATCTACTCTATTTTAAACAACTTGTCTTCTGCAGTGTTCGTTTTTTCAGTGAAAACTGCCTGTCTCCCTACCAGATTTTCTTACCAACTTCTCCAATAAACACAAGGTCATCTTCCATGAGCAGAATTACTCTCCCTTCTATGTGATCCTACGATATTCTGTGTACACCCCTATAATTCCTTCATCACTGACTTATAATAAAGATATGTGTTATTCATGTTTTTGTCTCCAGGAATGCCTAGCACAGAAAAGACAGTATTTGTAGACCTGGGTTTGCATTAGCATTTCTTTCAGGTGTTCCTGTTCCTATATTAATGTTTCAACAAAATGACTTGGCATCTTTTTCCTAAGACATCCAAGTGAGTAGCAAATCTTTAGTAAAGGAAAAAAGATGCAAAGAAATTACAGATTAAAATAAACAGAGTTTATCAAAGCCATCTCTTTGGGAGACTTTTAGCGTAACTGTGGGAAGTTTCCTTCATCACATCCCTGATTTTTATCTAACTCAGGAGTCAGCAAAGTATGACCTTTGGGCCTAATCCAGCCTCTCAACTGTTTTTGTATGGCCTGAGGATGATTTTACATTTTTAAGAATGGGGGGTGGGGAATCCAAAGAAGAAGAATATTTCATGACACATGAAAATTATATAAAATTCAAAGGTCAGTATCCATCAATAAAGTGTTTTTGGAACACAGCCACTCCTGTTCATTTGCTTGGTGTCTATATCTGTTGTCCTGCCACAAAAGCAGGGCTGAATACTTTCGACAGAGACCATATAGACCAAAAAACCTAGAATAATTACTACCTGGCTCTTTTCGGAAAACGTTTGCATACCCCTGAGCTAAGTGATTCCTAAACTTCAAACAGCTCTGTCAATGCTTCACGCAACTCCCTTTGTCAGAAAGTAAACTCATAAACAAGGAGACAGGATTTGATCTTTATTTTTCAATAGAGTTTCTTTTGTTCCAATTATAAAAAAAATAGATACTCATTGTCACAAAAATGTTCAACAGGAAGAATAATCGAAAGAAGGAAATGCTCACAATCTCATCTCATCAGATCAACCTCTGCTTATATTTTGCTGTATTTCTTTCGTGTGTGTGTGATTTTTTTTTCTGACTGTTGAATTTTTTTTCCAATTCAAAAGTAATACCTCATCATTTTTTAAAATATAGATATGAGAATTTAAAAGGTCATTCTTATTTCCAACCCTAAGGGATAACTACTTAGGTTTTTTTATAATTTCCCTTTAGTGTTTTTCTACAAGCACAACTGTATTTTCAAAATACGAATCATCCTCATATATAGAAATGGTATCATGAGGGGTTTTATTCATAAAACTTAATCATGGGCATTTTCCCATGTTTCTTTAATATATTTATGATCAAAAGTGTATATTCAAATTTTTATCTGTTTTCCACTTAATATGACACAACTACATGCCTAAGGAAAAAACATTCATTCTGACCAACAATTCCGTTTTTCCGAAAATGTCCTAAATATCACCAGATGCTTAAAAATTCCTATCCAAAACTCCCAACACTAAAAGTGTCGACTTCCTTGCTTCTAGATAATAATACTAACAATTTTTTTTAAAGAATAAGTATCCTTAAATAATTTCTCTTGGAAATTTATGTTTTTTGCAAATGTTCGATGTTTGACTCAGATTCACCCCTACACACTCATCTGACTTCTTTCTATCGCTACCTCCTGCTTTGGTTGTTGTTCAATATAGTGTACAGCAATTAAGATACCTGTGAACCCATTACTTTAATTTGAGTCCCTAGATGAGTCTTCCTTAGCACCAGCTGTGTATTAAAATCACCTGGGACGTGTTTGAAGCTTTCTGCTGCCTGAGTCCACCTGGCAGAAAATTCTGCTTTAATTGGCCTGGGGAGGAGTCCCAGTTTGTTAGTAAGGACTGCAGGTGATTCTAATACTCAGCCAGGAGTATTCTCTAATACTGACCTAGGTTCAGGAACTCACTTTTTTGTTCTCTATAAAAACCATCTTCCCTGCTCCAAATACTCATATGTCACTCAGGTTGTGGCTGGAGCCCTGACTGGGACACAAACCATTCTAACATCAAGATTAAGTTCAGGGCACCTAAGCATATTCTCCTTACCATCCCTTTTAATATTGACAGCTGCCATTTCCTGAGCCACTATTATGTTCCAGGCATGGTGATAAGGACATTACTCCCATTATCTCAGTCAATCCTCAGGCCAGCCCTTCCATGTAGGTGTTATAACATTGTTTAAATGAGGAAACTGGGGCTTAGAGAATCTAATGCTCTGTTCTGCCCAGAACATCCCACTTACAGATTTTCCTGCCACAGCCCTGATCACAAAAGCTGCAGCATGACCTTCATGGGATACCTTTCTGTGCAGTAGGGTGGCCCCAGAAATCCCAGAAACAGGAAACACTTCTGAATTTGCAGAGTTCTCACCACCAAGGCCAGAGAAGTTTAGAGTGAGGTAGAAATTAGAATAGGCAGAGCATCTCTGCATAGGGATTGAACTGAAGGAGAAATAGGGCAGTATCTTTAGAGAGCAAAGATTAGCATAAGAGCTCCTGAGAAGGACTTCCCTGGTGGTGCGGTGGTTAAGAATCCGACTGCCAATTCAGGGGACGTGGGTTCGATCCCTGGTCCGGGAAGATCCCACACGCTGCTGAGGAACTAAGCCCACACGCCACAACTACTGAAGCCCATGCACTCTAGGGCCTGCGTGCTGCAGCTACTGAGCCCGGGTGCTGCAACTGCTGAAGCCCTCGCGCCTAGAGCCCGTGCTCCACAACAAGAGAAGCCACCGCAATGAGAAGCCCATGCACCCCAACGAAGAGCGGCCCCTGCTCACTGCAACTAGAGAAAGCCCATGCTCAGCAACGAAGACCCAGCACAGCCAAAAAAATAAAAATTAAAAAAAATTTTTTGAAAACCTCCTGAGAATATTTTTTAAGGCAGAGATAGTAATTCCCACTAATTCAGAATTTATTGACAAAAATTAGAAATTCTTTATAGGTCCATAGCAGTGTGGTTATTCGATATCAGTTTGTGCTATGAATTAACACCCAATTTAAATTCTAGCTTTAGTTGCTGTTTCTGGCCCACTTTTACCTCTACTCTCAATTATCCTCTAACTCAGTGGTTCTTGAAAAGAATCATTTAGGCACTACTGTATTTCCAATGCAGATTCCCCGTGCCATTTTCCCAGAGAGGCTGATTCAGGAATTGGAGGCTTAGGAATCTGAATATTTAACTGGCACCTTAATCGGGTGGTTTCCAATTATAGTTGCAACCACTAACCAGACCCGCATTTTTTGGTTTACTCCTGCCTTTCCTGTTATCTCAGCAGCCATCCCATGTTTTCTCTCCTTTTCTCAAGTGATCATCTTTCCTTCGTTGTTAGCAGGGGTATCTACTATTGTGTAGCAAACTACCCCAAATTTAGCAGCTTAAGACAGTGAATATTTACTACCTCACAGTCATTGTGAGTCAGGAATTCAGGGCTGGTTTGACTGTGTGGCTCTGGCTTAGAGTCTCAAATGAACCCACAGTAAGCTGTTGATGTTGATTGGGGCTGCAGTCTTACCTGAACTAGAGGGATCTCCTTCCAAGCTCACTCGCCTGACTATGGATGGACCTCAGTTCCTTGCTGGTTGTTGGCTGGAAACCTCAGTTCTCCTCCATGTGGGCCTGTCCATAAGCTGCCTGAATGTCCTCACAACCTGCAGCTAGCTATCTTAAGAAGGAATGACCTGAGAGAGAGAGAGTATATCCAAGATGGAAACGACAATCTTTTCATAACCTGATCTTAGAAATGACATACCATAGTGTTTTCGTTTGCTAGGTGCCATAACAACGTACCAAAACCTGGGTGGGTTAAAACAATAGAAACGTATTGTGTCATTGTTCTGGAGGCTGGAAGTCCTACATCAAGGTGTCGGCAAGGCCATGCTCCCTCTGATGGCTCTAGAGGAGGATCCTTCCTTGCTACTTCCCAGTTTCTGGTGTTTACCAGCAATTCTTGGTGTTCCTGGCTTGGAGATGCATCACTTCAGTCACATGGCCATCTTTTCCTGTGCAACTTCACAACATCTACCTTCTGTACCTGTCTGTCTTTCTTTAAATTTGTGTCCAAATTTCTGCCTTTTTTTGTTCTTATTGTTTTTTGTATGTTTGTTTGTTTTGGCCGTGCCGTACAGCATGCGGGATCTTAGTTTCCCCCTACCAGGGATCGAACCCCTGTCCCCTGCAGAAAACTCGGAGTTCTAATCACTGGACTGCCAGGGAATTCCCCAAATTTCCCCTTTTTATAAGGACACCGATCACATTGGATTAGGGCCCACCCTAATGACCTCATTTTAACTTAATGACATTTGTAAAGACCTACTTCCTGATAAAGTCACATCTGAGGTACTGGGGGTTAGAACTTCAACATACCTTTTTGGGGGGGCACACAATTCAACCTATAACTCATAGCTTCTGCCATATGCTATTGGTCACACAGCCAAACTTGGTACAATGTGGAAGAGAAGTACACAGGCTGTGAGGACCAGGACGGAGGATGGTTGGGGGTCATCTCAGAGGCTAACTACCACAATACTTCCTGCTTCACCTGGAAAGTAGAGAGAGCCTCTCTCTCCCCTCTATCTTCAAATTACATATATCTTCACCCATCTTCCCCTTTTCTGTCTCAAAGAAAGAAGGAGCTAAATTTCAAACTTTGGTCCTTTATGCACCAGATTCCAGACCTTGCTCCATCAATTATTTGTTTTCAATCTTAAGTCCTGACCTCTCCACTATCTCTTTAATCTTTAATTGTCAAACCTTCTTAGTTTCCCTCTTTAAAACGTAAAAAAACAAAAACAAAAAACCCCACCTATGTCACTTGTCAAAGCTGCCCCATCTCACCTTTCCTAAGCCAACACATTTAGCTAGAGAGCAGGTAGTTTTTACACTCCGAGGTGCCACTCTCTCGAGCTCTCATTTACCTACAGCTGGACCTCCACCCCGCCTCTCCACTGAACTGCCCTCAACGTTCACCTTAACCTAATTGCAGAATCCAGTGGCCTCTTTACAATCTTCATCCTCCTTAATGAAAGCTGCCACCCATCTTTCCCTTACTGTATGCCAGGCATAGTGCTTGAGGCTTTGGATTTATTAGCCAATCCAACCTTTATACAACTCTCCAATGTCAGTTCACATCCTCTTTTCTTTTTTTAATATGTTAAAACCAAAGCACAAAGTCACACAGCTGGAAATGGTGGACCTTGATTCAACCCCATGTGCCTTTTCTAACTCTGTGGATCTAAAGGATTTTCTTTCCAAAGTTAAATGACTTACTCAAAGGGGAAGTCAAAACCTTATAGCATTTTTTAAGTCAGGAGAGCAAATTTTGCATCATGGGCAAGTAACTTTAGCTATGTTTTTGTCTCTGTGTTACAAAGATGTGGGTTAGAAGGTGTAAAAGGATTCAGCATCAACCCTTACTAGCAAGGACCGAAGCATCTAGGCTGCGTTACAGGTGACATCCACAGGGGAAGTAGCTGAGCCCATCAGCTAGACATGCAGAGCTGGAATAAGACGTGTGTTGGAATTTCAGGCTCAACACTTAGTATGGGAAGCTCCAGAGACTAAAATAGGGCCTGGCATATCACAGGCACTCCAATCATATTTGTGAAGGAGAGAATCCATGACTTTCAGTATGGTGCTGGACCTTTCTAAGCCTCAGTTTCCACATGTGAGAAATAGGTCAATAATCATAGTTAATTCATAGGGTTATCATGAGAATTAGGTGAGATAATGCATGTAAAGTATTTGATCCCATGCCTGGCACACTCCACACATTTCCACTCTAATGAGTGATCCAGGCAGCCCTATCTCTCGAGTCAGAAGGGACAAAAATCACAGGGAAGGTTAAACTGCTATAACAAAGGGAACCAAGACTGGGACTTAAAGTACACGGAAGTTTCTTTTTCATGACCTCAAATACTTTGCAGGTAAATATAAAAGACAAACATTCCAAAGCGAAACCATTCAGAGGTACCCCTCAGTGCTGGTTGTCCTGTACATCTACTCCACCCCACAAGCTGTTAGCAACTGGGGACTGACCAACTACCAGGCTTTTTCCATCTCTGATATCCAGAGGGAAGCCTCATCATAAGGTCAGAGCTGTGATCCAATAGGCCTGGTACATTTATAAGAGAGGAATGGACACCAGAGCTCTCTCTCCACCATGTGAGGACACAGCAAGAAATCCCCATTAGCAAGCCAAGAGGAGTGCTCTCACCAGAACCTGACCACGCTGGCACCAGCCTCTAGAACTGTGAAAAAAATAAATATTTGTTGTTTAATCCCTCAGAAAAAGAAAAGAAGTAGAAGAAGAAGAAAAAGGAAGCCTCAGAAAACAATTCTCCATATACCGATTCCTAACAGAGCCATTGTGGTGGGGTACACATGTTACCAACTAGGGTTCTTGGCCTCCTTAATCAATAGAAATTGATATGAGGCCAGATAAGAAATTCAGGCAAGGCTTTATTGGGGCCCCAGCTGCAGCAGGAGGGAGTGAGAACAAGTAAAAGGTTCCCTTGCTCACTTGTTCCCTGATGGGGGGGCGAGCTGGTTCCTTATATGGGGTGAGGGTAGGGGCGGGTCCAGGGGTTGGGCCAGAAGCGCGGCTTAGGTGGTCTGCCCCTCCCTCTGGTGGTGGTATGTGCAGGGGGCATGCGCAGTACCCTGCTTTTGCTCCCGGCTCTTCAGAAGTGGCAGTTGGGCTTTTTGGTCTTTTTGTATCTTGTTGTCCGTAATTTGCCCCAGCTGCCCATGCATACAGTTCTTTTTAGTCCCTTATAATTTCTCTGTATTTTGTTGCTTGAGGAGACGTCTGTCCAGGTGCAAGGACTGCAGCCAAGTGTCCCAGGTCCCAGGTCCCAGGGCCCAGCCTGTCTCACACATACCTCCAGAAAGAGACCCCCTCCCCCTGATCAGCCCCAGTCCTGGCAATGATTCCTTCCCTAGTACAATAATTAGAGTCAAGGCACACAGGACCAATCTGGTGAAGAATACCTGACATTTATCTGTTTGATAAATCAGAGTACCCAGAAGTGGGCCAAGTTTAGTCCAGAAGAAATGGCTTACTCTCAGATAAAGGGTTGTGGAAGGGAATGGGAAGCTTCTTCGTGATCACTGTATCTCAAATAAGCAGTCTTCTGATTTAAGAGCTTGGATATTGAGTATTCAAATGGCCTTGGCCTAAGGAGAATTGGGGTCAGATATCCTGCTAGTGAAGCAATTAGTCCATCCTGTTGATCCCTGTGGAGATCTTGTTGCATCCACAGTGAGATATTATTAGGAACCAGAGCAGCAGAAACTTGGATCCTGGTGGAAAGCCAGTGACCAAGAAAGGCACAGCACCTCCAGCATTAGCACATACGAACTAGTGCAGCTTCTGGGTTGAGGTTTGGGGCTTCCAGGTGATCTTGATGAGGCTGACTCTGATCTTCTCTGATGGTTTCCACCACCCTAAATCCTGATTAAGGCTCATGTGCTCCCAGACCCTGTTCAGAACAGCAGGGCACATGGTATAAATAGTTGAGTATTGTATAAAATGGAAGCAAGGAAAGGGGCTGGAGGTGGAGACAGAGAGGATAGTGGTGGGTCTCATCTACCATGTTAATGAGCTGGGACTTTATCCAGAGGACACTGAGTAGGTGTTGCAAGTTTTTATGCAAGAAGAAAATATGATTAGATTTATGTTTTAGAAGGGGAGGACTGGGAGGGGGACAGTTGCCAAAATCAAGACTTTTTATATGACAAGGAACGGAATCCCTGGTACAACCATCTAAAAAAATGAGTTTATTTATTGGTGAGTATAACGGAGCAATTTACAGACAGGCCCAGCTGTAGGCTTGGTTTTATCCAGAGCTCAAGCAGAGCTCTGGCATCCATCTCTTTGCTCGACTTCCTCTGAATATCAGTTTCATTCCCAGGCAGGTTCGTTTTGTGTTAGCAAGATGCCAGCAGCCCTAGCCTCACAACCTCACACCTCCAAAGTCAGAGGAAGAGAGAGCATCTCTTTCAGGATCTCCCAGTGAAGCAACTCAGATCTTCCCAGAAGCTCTAGCAAACATTTCCTAATGTCTCACTGCCTTTCAGTTGGGTCATCTGCTCATCCCCGACCCTATCACTAAGGCCAGAGAGACTGGGTCTCAGTCTGTTCAGGCTGCTATAAGAGAAGACCACAGATTGGGTGGCTTAAACAACAAGTATGCATTTCTCACAGTTCTGGAGGCTGGCAGTCAAAGAACAGGGTGCCAGCATGGTCAAGTTCTCAGTGAGAGCCCTCTTCCTGCTATGTCCTCATAGGGCCTTCCTTGGTGTGAGCACAGAGAAAGAGAGACCCTGTGTCTCCTCTTGTTTTTATTAGGGCACTAATCCCATCATGAGGGCCCCACCCTCATGACCTAATCTAACCCTAATTACAACTCCAAGTCTTCACCTCCAAATACCATCACATTGGAGGATAGGGTTTCAACATATGAATCTTAGAGGGATACAAACATTCAATCCATAGCAAAATATGCTGATATGGACTTTAGCTAAGCAGGATCCATACTGCAAATGGGGACCCTCACCAGAAATGGTGGTGGGGCAGCTCCACTCAAACTATAGCTTACCAGTGAGGGAGGGGTGGTTCCCCAAAGGAAAAGCAAGAGATTGTTTTACCCAACAAAAAGGATAAAAGGATGTTGTGGTAGCCAACTCCCAAGATAACCCCCAAGGATCCTCACATCTTGGTATCCACACATAGCCTCCCACATGTATCAGGTTTGGTGTATGTGACAAATAGAATATAGCAGAAGTGAAAATGTTGGAAATTCAGTTTTAAAAGATGATGGCTTTAAAATAAATAACTAAAGACTATGGCTTTTTATAGATTTCTTTAATTTTGTATCTACATGAGATGGTGGATATTCACTAAACTTACTATGATAATCATTTCATGATGTGTGTAAGTCAAATCACTATGCTGCACACCTTAAACTTATTGGGTGCTATATGTCAACTATACCTCAAAAAGCTGGAAAAAAAAAGAAAAAAATCATTAATTAGAAATTAAAAACACACAAGGATTTACTGTATAACACAGGGAACAATATTCAATATCTTGTAATAACATATACATAACAGAAAATAATCTGAAAAATATATATACATTACTGAATCACTTTGCTGTATACCTGAAACTAACACAATATTGTAAATCAACTATACTTCAATTAAAAAAGAAATGAAAACTTAATTATGTTTTTAAAAAGACTATGGCTTCCATCTAGAACTCCTCCCTCCCTCCCTCTCTCTCTCTCTCTCTCTCTCTCTCTCTCGCTCTCTCTCTCTCTCTCTCTCTCACACACACATACACACACACACACACACACACACACACACAGAGACCCTTGTGGGGAAGGCAGCTGCCACATTGTGACCCTCAGGCAACCTATGGAGAGTCTGACTGAAGCCCCCAGCCAATAGCCATGTAAGTGATCCTGGAAGCAGCTCCTCCAGCCTGACGAGCCTTGAGATGACTGCAGCCCTAGCTGACAGCTTGACTGCAGCCTCAGAAATGACCCTCAGAACCACTCAGCTAAGCCTCTCCCAAATTCCTAATCCTCAGAAACTATGGGAGATAATATATATTTGTGGTTTCAAACTATTAAGTTTTGGGGTAGCTGGTCACATAGCAGTAGATAACACAGATGGTGAGGCAAAACCAAGAGTTGCGCATTAAGTCAATCGTGGGATTGATGGGGCACTGGTAAAGGAAGGGGACAAATGGGAGTGATATTGAGGAGGCAAATTATAACAACTTGGTGATTGATTTGCCATGGAGAGTAAGGGCGATAAGAATCAAATTTCACTTCCAGGCTGTAGAGTGGGTGCTGTAGAAGATACAGGAAGAAGGGGTAATGCCCGCGCGCTCACTCACGTTAGTTGAGTTGCAACGTCCAGGGAGGAGATTCCATCAGGCAGCAGGACCCATAGGTCTGAAGCATGGGAGACAGATATGGGTCAGAGCAGTTTCTAAGACCAAGTTGAAAGGAATCCCCATATATATGATTAGGAAAATTTTAAAAACCACTCAGGTTTTTGTTGAGGCAAAGACATGGAGGGAGTATTTCGTGAGCAGATTAAGAATGTGTTTGTCTTGGAAGGAGCTTTCCAGTGGCCAGTGGAGAAAAGGCCATCAGCCTATAAGATCCCAAGCATGAACACTATGGGGACGAGGGTTTGGGGAGACTAACGGACTAGAAACTTACAATCTGGGCTGGGGCCAAAAGTATAGGGATAGGACTAATTTGCCTTCAAATTCAGACAAGACCCTGGCCCAGCTGGTGTGTGTCTACTTTTCACCTTATACATTTGCATATGTCAACCTGGCTCACATACTCTGGATTAGTCCATCAAAAACACATTCTTGTTTTATTGCATTTAACATTTATTTGTAAATACATGTTCCTGGCTGTTACCATAAGGCACATTAAGTGTATTTTTAGTGTTTCATTCAGTAAGTCATTTGCCAACCTTGACATGGCCTGGAGTCTGGGCTGTAGTCCCCACAGCTCAAAGGTATCTCGCCTGTCTCGAAACTCCTGTGGCACTTCATCTTTGTACATCTCCTCTAGCAGCTATCACAGGCTGCCTTGGAGTATTATTATTTGTGGGCAGATTATAAATTCTTTGATGTCAGAGACACTGTTTTATAAACCTTCGCAGCCCACTCAGTGAGAAGAACGATTCCCCATGAGCCGTAAATTGTAGGAACCAGCTTTCACAGGATGTCACTTGCACTGGCTGGTCAGTGCCCACTCCTTGTTCTTGGGGAGCAGCACGTCCTGTCCTCACAGTAAATTCTCTCAGCAGTTATATTGCTGCTGCCTGGAGCTACTCCACAGGCATCACTAACATGCACATCACAGATCAATGAGGTTCTCTCCACCCCTGGAATTTGGAGTTTTGAGCTGAAACACCCCACACTGAGGCATCTTAATGGCAGCGTGCCGGAAAGAAGTCGGCTTCCCAGTCTGTGGCTGACATACCCAGAGCTGCCCTGATGCTGGCACCTTCTGAAACTGATTTAAACCTCCTGAATTTCATGAGATGTCCCAGCACCTTGCACTAATTTCCTCTTTTTGTTTCAGCTAGCTCAAGTTGACTTCTGTAACTTGAGCATGAAATAGCTTAACATGCAACATTATCCAGTGCAAGCAGCAAAAGATAGGTTCATCACTGAGGATTCAGAAAGTATCTCATGAAATCCGAGGGCAAGAATGTGTCCAGGTCAGAGAAGTAGTCTGGAAACAGGAAGTGGGAACTGTCAAGAACTCAGGAATATAGTCCCTTTTCTCCTGTCTGTTTTCTGTTTTTGTTTTTACTTCAGTTCCTCTCTCCCTGCAGCCTGGCTTTCCCTATCTCTCAATGCATATGGCAGAAGATGGCCACATCATATCACCCAGGTTTTATATTTCCTCCATCCACAAGCAGATCCCAGCATGAGAGTGGAAGCTCTTTGTCCCAATTCCAAGTTCCCTGGAGAGGAAAATCTGATTAGCCCAGTTTGGGCGACATGTGTATCCCAGTCCAATCAGAGGAAATGATGTCCCATGGTACAAGCATGGCCATCAGAGAGCCCACATCATAGATGAGGATGAAGTTTAAGAGGGGTGCTGTAAACCAGGCTGACACCTCCAATGCTGAACAAACAAGCAGCTCAACTTCAAAATGGCCCAGTGTGCCCTGGATCTAACTCACCACCACCCACCACCCTTCCACCAGAGCAAGCCAAAGTGGCTTATCTGTCTTCCTGCACCAGGCTCTGCTCGGGTGAGGGTGTGTGAAACCACCTTGTCTGCCTGAGTCATGCCTGTTTTCCTCACTATGTTTAACTAGGAAGATACCGTAATAATTACCTACTGTGCCTGGTCGCATTCAGGAATAATTGGGGGCCTACTTTGTGCCCAGCACTGTGCCGGGGTTTTCATTGACTTATCTCCTTTGACTTTCACGTTAACCCTAAGATGCGTATTGCTGAGCCTGTTTTATGGGAGAGGAGCTATGTCCCAAGAGGTCTATTTCCCAAGTTCAATAACTATTAGTGACAGCCGGGGATTCAAACCCAAGTCGGTCTAAACTCTTTCTACGGCCAAGGTCACCTTCATCATGGATTAGAGGGTGGATAGAGTGCAGCGATGTACCTCTGCAAGCAGAGGATGGAGGTGAAACTGAGTTCAGGCTGAGGGTCTCAGACACTGTGGACGCCCCCTTCCTTTCTGAGGCTCCGACACTGACTTCCCAGAGGAATAACTCAACACACTACCTCTCTGCCTCTCTGACCCAACCTTCCCCAGGAAAACAGGGCCAGGGAGGAGCAGAGTTAACGGGATGGAACAACAGAGCCTGAGATCTGCTCAGTGGTTTCTCTTCCGAGTCTCAAAGCATTTTGTGCTCAGAACCTCGTGTACGTTAAATCACTTAAACCTCAAAACAAAACAAGCTTTCATCAGAGAAGAACGAGGCTTATTGAAAGTAACTTCCAAAGGTTGCACAACAAGTAAATTTATTTATTTATTTATTTATTTTTTGCAGTACGCGGGCCTCTCACTGTTGTGGCCTCTCCCGTTGCGGAGCACAGGCTCCGGACGCGCAGGCTCAGCGGCCATGGCTCACGGGCCCAGCCGCTCCGCGGCATGTGGGATCTTCCCGGATCGGGGCACGAACCCGTGTCCCCTTCATCGGCAGGTGGACTCTCAACCACTGCGCCACCAGGGAAGCCCAACAAGTAAATATTTTAACTCAAGCTGTTTATCTCAGAGGTCTCAAACTTTTACTACCATGACAAAGCAATAAATATTGGATATGTGCTGAAGAAAAATTTAAGGACTTACCCAGAGAAGTTTAAGGAAGGAATATGACACATAAAGGAGAGGATGAGGCTAAGAAGCCATTTTCCCATGGAGGGGAAACCAGCTGAACTGAAAGGCAGCTCTGGGTGTGATGGGCCACAAAACATACCAGGGAGCAGCTGTCACCTCCTTGCCGGTGGGTCGAGGTTATGTTTACGTTGAGTTCTCAGCTGCAGCAGCTATGGCACCTAATGCCTGGGCTATGTGAACCCCTGGGGGACACACCGAGACTTCCCAAGGGATATCTGGGCACTAAATTCCATTTTAAGAGGTCCACCTGCCATTCAAGGTCCTTGTCATAGTCAGTGTGGGCTGCTATAACAGAGTACTATAGTCTGAGTGGCTTGTAAACAACAAATATTTATTTTTCACAGTTCTGGAGGCTGGGAAGTCCAAGATCAAGGTGCCAGCAGATTAGGTGTCTGATGGGGGCCCACATCCTGGTTCGTAGACGGCCGTCTTCCCACTGTGTCTTCACGTGGATGAAGGCATGAGGAAGCTCACTGGGGTTTCCTTTACAATGTCACTGATCCCGTTATCTAATTATCTCCCCAAAGCCCCACCTCCAAATACCACCTCTTTGAGGGTTAGGATCGCAACATATGAACTTTGGGGGACACAAACATAAAGTCTGTGACAATCCTCCAATTTGATGTGAACTCTTTCCCAAGTTGATCTGATTGTGAACTTTCCCGTTGTTTCAGGCATCTCCTTTCCACTAGCCCCTTTCCCACTAGACAAAGATTCCGGATGAGTGGGAGGTTAACTTTCTTTTGTCCAGTGAGAGAGGAGCACCTCCGAGGCATCAAACGAAGGGATCATTAGAAATACTATTGGGTAGGTATCAAAAAAACGATGTGTCTAATAACAGGATTACAAATCCCTCGTGAGTCAAATGGTTTCCAATCCTTTGCTTTCAGAATAATTGGAGGGGGACATAACCAGGTTGCCAGCTAACACCTCATTAAGCATCATTTTTGATCATTCATAAAAAGGTTTTTTATGTATGACTCGGAATTTCACAAACTGAGTGGGATTACGGCAACAAAACTCCACCCATTCCCATCGACTTGTCTGTATAGAGAATGTTCTTCAGCACTTAAATGTATAGATGTCTCTTTCTTGCAATTAATATTATTCATCCAAGGTTATATGGAAAAAATAGCCCTATCCACCCCATTAAGAGATGTATTTCCAGTAAAATTACTTTTGAAATGGAATAACTATCAAAACTTGTAATGTGTTTGTAATATTTTATGTTGTTTTGATCACAGGTAATTAAATTTTTAAAAATTTCTATTTATACACTCAATTTTGATGCATAGAAATATGAAGCGCTGCTTAAAAATACTTTCAGATATAAAAACACATTACATTGGGGTAAAATTCTATGGGGGCAGTGGAATGGAAGTGAGCTCAAGAAGAGAAGGAATGATATAAATTTTTGTCTCATTAGAAGAGCTGGTTCCTTTGTGTTAAAATGGACCATGATGAGTATCAAATTGCAATGATATGCAGCTCCCAATGGATTTATTAAAAAGTGATCTAATGGTTTCTTTGTGAAATGTCAATACTGAAATTACACCTGAAATTACATCCTTTGCAACTATTCAACTAGATGATGAAAGATTTTAGATGTCTACTTAAAAATGTGGGGAAGGGCTTCCCTGGTGGCGCAGTGGTTGAGAGTCCGCCTGCCGATGCAGGGGACACGGGTTCGTGCCCCGGTCTGGGAAGGTCCCACATGCCGCGGAGCGGCTGGGCCCGTGAGCCATGGCCGCTGAGCCTGCGCGTCCGGAGCCTGTGCTCCGCAACGGGAGAGGCCACAGCAGTGAGAGGCCCGCGTACCGCAAAAAAAGAAAAAAAAAAATGTGGGGAAAAGTACATAGCTTTCCAAAGTTTGTTTAAAGCCTAGATGAACAGTAAGATCGGAAGAGCACGGGCCTGAGCCACCGAACTCAACCCATGAGCACAGGGGGCTAGATTTAAAAGGGTGAGTGTTGGGAGTTACCCCACCCCCAGAGAGACTGAGACCTGGCCTCACCCTGAAGCCTCTCTCCCACTTCCCTTCAGGTGACACTCTACGAAGCACAGGGCTTTTCTCAAAGGCCCATTTCAGGGCCCTCTCGTGGCACCTTTAGCCCTTCCAGTGGGGTCACCAAGTCTATACAACCACCTTCTAAGTCAACAGCTCTCAAACTCAGAGAAACACCAATCACCCCATTGGTGGGTCTGCTTAACAATGCAATTTCTGGGCCCTCCTTAGACCCATGGAATCATATTCTCTGGGGGTTGAGGAAGAAACTGTCCCAAATCTAAGCAGGAATGGAACTCTCTGGTCTGGTATAAATAGCTATTCTTTCTCAGAAGAATTTTGCATTCTTGATAAAACACTTGAGCAATCTTCTGATAGACATTAACAGGCTGTAGTACATTTTCTGGAACCTCACCACCCTACCACGGTCTTGGGAGGAGCCTACAGACTTTTACAGTCCTAGAAGGTTTCTGATAATCCTTCTCCCCTCCCCCTCCTTCTCTCTTCCTTTCTCCCTCTCCCTCTCCCCCACCCCCTCCTCCCTTTCCCCTTCCCTTCCTCTCTTCTTTTCTCTTCTTTTTTGCCTCCAGTATGACAATGATTATCTAAACCAACACTGTTCAATAGAAATATAATGAAAGCCACAAAAGCAAACCACACATATTATTTTAAATTTTCCAGTGGCCACATTTTTTAAAAGGTAAAAAGCACAGAGAGTCCCATACAGGATAATCCCAAGGAGAAACACGTCGAGACACACAGCAATCAAATTGGCAAAAATTAAAGGAAAAGAAAAATTATTGAAAGGAGCAAAGGAAAAACGACAAATAACATACAAGGGAACTCCCATAAGGTAAACAGTCGATTTCTCAGCAGAAACTCCACAAGCCAGAAGGGAGTGGCATGACATATTTAAAGTGATGAAAGGGAAGAACCTACAACCAAGATTACTCTACCTGGCAAGGATCTCATTTAGATTCGATGGAGAAATCAAAAGCTATACAGACAAGCAAAAGCTAAAAGAATTCAGCACCACCAAACCAGCTCTACAACAAATGTTAAAGGAACTTCCCAAAGTGGGAAACACAAGAGAAGACAAGGACCTACAAAAACAAACCCAAAACAATTAAGAAAATGGTAATAGGAACATACATATCGACAAGTTACCTTAAACGTGAATGGATTAAATGCTCCAAGCAAAAGACTCAGGCTCACTGAATGGATACACAACCAAGACCCATATATATGCTGTCTACAAGAGACCCACTTCAGACCTAGGAACACATCTAGACTAAAAGTGAGAAGATGGAAAAAGATATTCCATGCTAAATGGAAATCAAAAGAAAGCTGGAGTAGCAATACTTATATCAGATAAAATAGACTTTAAAATAAAGAATGTTACAAGAGACAAGGAAGAACACTACATAATGATCAAGGGATCTATTCAAGAAGAAGATATAACAATTATAAATATATATGTACCCAACATAGGAGCACCTCAATACATTAGGCAACTGCTAACAGCTATAAAAGAGGAAATTGACAGTAACATAATAATAGTGGGGGATTTTAACATCTCACTTACAGCAATGGACAGATCATCCAAACAGAAAATTAATAAGGAAACACAAGCTTTAAATGACACAATAGAACAGATAGATTTAATAGATATTTATAGGACATTCCATCCAAAGACAGCAGATTGCAATTTCTCCTCAAGTGCTCATGGAACACTCTCCAGGATAGATCACATCTTGGGTAACAAATGAAGCCTCAGTAAATTTAAGAAAACTGAAATCTAAGAAGTAAAACTGTCACTGTTTGCAGATGACATGATACTATACATAGAGAATCCTAAAGATGCCACCAGAAAACTACTATAGCTAATCAATGAATTTGGTAAAGTTGTAGGATAAAAATTAATGCACAGAAATCTCTTGCATTCCTATACACTAATGAAGAAAAACCTGAAAGAGAAACTAAGGAAACACTCCCATTTACCATTGCAACAAAAAGAATAAAATACCTAGGAATAAACCTACCTAGGGAGACAAAAGACCTGTATGCAGAAAACTATAAGACACTGATGAAAGAAATTAAAGACAATATCAACAGATGGAGAGATATACAATGTTCCTGGATTGGAAGAATCAATATTGTGAAAATGACTATACTACCCAAAGCAATCTACAGATTCAATGCAATCCCTAGCAAATTACCAATGGCATTTTTTATGGAACTAGAACAAAAAATCCTAAAATTTGCATGGAGACACAAAAGACCCCGGATAGCAAAAGTGTGCATATATGTGGAACCTAGAAAAATGGTACAGATGAACTGGTTTGCAGGGCAGAAATAGAGACACAGATGTAGAGAACAAACGTATGGACACCAAGTGGGGGAAAGTGGCGGGGTGGGGGGGGCGGTGATGGTTTGATGAACTGGGAGATTGGGATTGACATGTATACACTAATATGTATAAAATGGATAAGTAATAAGAACCTGCTGTATAAAAAAATAAATAAAATTCAAAAAAATAAAAATAAAGTAGGTAAGTAAAAAATGTCAGTATGAGTGATCTATTTAGAGGGGTGGGAGAGAGGGAGAGGTGTAAACACCAGGAGTACAAAAGCAGGAATGGTTATATACCGAGCCTCTGGGGAGCAGAAGTGGGTGTGGGGAGGGGGAGGCAAGGCAGATGGCTTTTCCCATTATTACTTGTCTTCTTTGTGTTTTAAACAATATGCTTGTAGTAATTTAATAAACAGAAAAATAAATAAAGGGTACATGATGACAGATAGTAAAATTTTTAAAAATTAGAACACTAAATGCCAACAAATTTGGAAAACATATATTTAAGTAGATAACTTTATAGAAAAAAATCACCAAAATTATCTCAATGAAATGGAAAATCAAATTAAATCAATAATCATTCAGGAAATTGCACATATGGTTTTATAGGTCAGTTTTATCCAACTGTTAAGAGCCAATAAACTCTGTAGTCTACAGTTTCAGAAAATTCAAAAGAGGGAAGTCAATAAAATATTGTTCCATGGCGTTAGTACAGCTCTGGTAGCAAACAAGGACAAGAAAAGAAATTTTCAGACCGTTTTCACTTACGAATATATGTCAACTGAAAAAAAAAAAAAAAAAAAAAAAGCACAACACATGAGAGTTGTGAGTTAAGTTTTATTTGGTGCCAGATAAGGACTACAGCCCGGGAGACAGCCTCTCAGATAGCCCTGACGAACTGCTCTGAAGAGGAGGGGGAGAGCGTCAGTATATATATGATTTTAGTGAAGGGGGTGTGTGCAGCCAAGCACACATTTCAGCCGAAGGTCGCTGCTAGTCACGAGGAGCAGATGCCTTTGTTAACAATTTTAGTCCTTTTCTAGATATGAGAAGATGCAAGAAATTGAGCTCATAAAATCTCCTGAAAATATCTAAGTATCTGAAGGCCTGTTCTGCCAGCTTTTCTCAGAGCACAGAGGACCTCATTCCTGATCTCCACCCCGAACCCCTTTCAGGGTGTATTGAGGGTCAGTGACGGCAGGGGCTAGCGACTTCAGTCTTGCAGAACCAGATGGCGAGCGACAATTTCTAACCGGCAGTAGATGCCAATTAAACAAAAACTGCGGTGTATTTTAAGACACACGGGCACACGAGTGACAATTTTTAATTGGCAGTAGATGCCAATTAAACAAAAACGGCAGTGTATTTTAAAACAGGCACACACGGCTACATGCTCTTATCATAATCAAGTTGGGTTTAGCAAGGATATGAGGATGGTTTAATAGCAATCAATTCTATCACTATTCAGTATAATGCGTTACATTAACAGATGAAAGAAAAACACGTTACATCTTATCTTTTCTGTCAGTAAAAGCATTTGATAAAATTAAACACTCATTCATTATTAACAGCAAACTAGGAATTAAAAGACACTTAGCTATGCTAGCCTATGAGAGCCAGCCTATGAGCGAATGTCCCTAAAGTCACACAGAAGGGGTTTCTTGGTATTTGCTGCCGTGCACACCTCAGGAAGAAGATGCTACCAGGGGCTTGTTTTGGAAGCTTGTGTCAAGTATTTGAGGTAAGTTTCAAGGCAACATGGTTTTATTCTGGCCTGGGGGCTGTCAGAAAGTGGAGGCAGTTCTGTGATTGGAAATTTCCCTTTTTATCTAGGAGGCCCTCTGGACCTCCCCCTTTTTCACGAGTCTCTCCCTGCTTCAGTCTCTACCCCTGATAATGATGACACCTAAAGCATGCTTTAGAATCTCCTAGGGTGCCCCTCCACCTACAGGGTAGCATTTAAAGTCATGAGAATGTCCCCCCCAGCCCTTTACCATAGAGCAGTCTCCAGGTCCATGCCACTGGGCAGCACATCCCCCCACACACACCCTCCCTTCCAGCCACACCAAACGCCCCCCTGCTCCCCAACATCACAGCCTCTTTCAGGCTTCTAGGCCATGGCTCACAATTTTAGCTCAGTCCAGAAGGCCCCTCCCCTGCTCACCTTCTTTCTGCTGAGCAAACTCAAGTCCCAGATTAAATGTCAGCTGCTCTGCAAAGTTCTAGCCAGTGGTCCTGCACTACTCCCCCCTATTTTCCCCGGTGCTGTCTCCCTCCTCATCCTTCCTGCAGCCCTTCTTTCCTCTCTCCTGCCCTTCCTCCATCTTCCTTTCCTACTTCAGTGAAATAATGAGTCTCTGGACCTGCCCTGCTGGGCGCTGAGGAGTCAAGGGTGAACCAGGAGGCCACAGATCTGTGACAAGACTATTAAAGAGCCACACACGAAAACCTCCAGGACCCAGCAGTGTCCACACGTTCAGTTCCACAAGCCCAGCCCCCAGCACAGGCCTGGCACTTTGCAGACGCTCAGGGAAAATCTGCTGGGTGAAAGGAGTCTGTTGTAGGTTGAATTGCGTTTCCCAGAATGATACGTTCAAGTCCTAACCCCCAATACCTGTGAATGTGACCTCACTTGGAAATAGGGTCTTTGCAGATATCATCAGGTTAAAATGAGGTCGTATTGGATCAGGTAGATCCTAATCTGATGACTGGCGGAAATAGAGGGAAATTTGGACACAGACACAGGGAAGATGGAGGCAGAGATAGGAGGGATGCATCTGTAAAACAACAAGCGAAAAAGGTTGCTGGCAGCCACTAGAAGCTAGGGAGAGGCAAGGAAAGACTCTCCCCCTAGAGCTCTCAGAGGGAGACAGGCCCTGCTGACACCTTGATTTTGGACTGCTAGCCCCCAGAGCTGTGAGAGAATAAACTTCTGTTGCTTTAAGCCATCTGGTTCGTGGTGATGTGTTACTGCAGCCCTAGTAAATTAATGCAGAGTCCCAGGGTCGTTGCCCATGAACTCCTGGTCACATTCCCTCTCCACGGCCCCAGGAGGCCACAGGTGCCCAAAACTCTGCTGCAGGCTGCATCTCAGCTTTCCAGTTTATCCCACCCGCCTGGCCTAAGCCTGCCTTCTCTGACCGGCAGAGGACTAGTGTCTAGTCTGACATTAGATGGCGCCAGCAGGCTGAGCCATCCCGGCTCCCTCACTGTGGGCTGAGCTCCCAAGGCCAAGACAAGGAACAGACATCAACTTTTTAAGTTCTTCCCAAAGAGGTGGCTTTTGTTCTGTCAGAGGGAGGAAGTCAGATGCTTTCACCTGCAAACTGTCCTTCCCAGCCTCCGAGTTTGAGCTGCTGTGGGGAGAAATCAGAGGAGCCGAATTATTGCCCTCACCTCCCCACCTCCCTGGGGTTTTTTTTGTTTTGTTTTGTTTTTTTGTTTGTTTGTGGTACACTGGCCTCTCACAGTTGTGGCCTCTCCGTTGCGGAGCACAGGCTCCGGACGCGCAGGCTCAGCGGCCATGGCTCACGGGCCCAGCCGCTCTGCGGCATGTGGGATCTTCCCGGACCGGGGCACGAACCCGTGTCCCCTGCATCGGCAGGCGGACTCTCAACCACTGCGCCACCAGGGAAGCCCCTTCCCTGGGTTTTGCCCTCCCAGGTGGGCTGTGTTCTGGTCCTTCGAGTTCCCCTACATGTTCCTATGGGAGGCCAACCACTTCTTTTTTCACCCCAGAAGCAATTCCCTAGAACAGGCTTTGATTCTCCCCCTGGACAAGTCTGATGGACTCTTCCCTGGGTCCTGGTCCCTCAGCCCCATATACTCCGGGACCCTTTGCACAGCTCCCTACATTCCCTCTTTCCAATCAAAGCCCTTGTGCATTTCTCTGTTCTTCCTCTTTTTCTCCTCCACCATAGAGATGTACGGTTGACCCTTGAACAACATAGGGGTTAGGGGTACCCACACCCAGCAGTGGAAAATCTGAGTATAACTTTACAGTCCAATGTCCATATCCAAGGTTCTGCATCTGTGGATTCAACTCACGTAGTACTGTGGTATTTACTATTGAAAGAAATCCATGTATAAAATGGACCAGCACAGTTCAGACCCATGTTGTTCAAAAGACCTGCACAGTCTTTTTGACCTGTTTTTTAAATTCCTTTCCATACAGTAGAGTCAACCACAGAGACCTCAGACCTCTTAACCTGAACGACCTTCCCAAATATGTGAGCAATGGTCTCATTTCTTCCACACTGACTCAAGCCCACGTTCTGGGCTCACCACCTGAGGGCTGCTCTTCCTTCTCTCACCAGGATGCCTGCAGTGGCCTCCTGGTCAGGTTTCCACTCTAATTTATTGTCCACCAAGTTCTTTCCTAATATACTCAGAGCCTGTCCTTCCGCTCTTCAAAATCCTTCTTTGGCTCCCACTTGCCTAGGGAATCACATCCAAATCCTTAAGACGGCAGTCAAAGTCCTGCTCCAGCTGGTGCTGTCATATCTTTCTAGCTATTTCCCTCACTAGCTTCCTCCACGCTGTCTGCCACCTGGATACGTCACTGTGGGAGAGCGCCTTGGTCAGAGCCCCCTTTGGAAATTGAATGTTATATTAATTTGCTGGGGTTGCTGTAACAAAGTACCACAGACCAGGTGGCTTAAACAACAGAAATTCATTGTCTCAGTTCTGGCTGGAAGTCCGAGATCAAGGTGTCGGCAGGGTTGGTTCCTTCCAAGGGCCGTGAGGGAAGGACCTGTCCCAGGAGGCTCTCCTTGGCTTGTGGGTGGCTATCCCTGTGTCTCCACATCGTCTTCCTTCTGTATCTGTGTGTCCAAATTCCCTCTTCTTATGAGGACATCAGTCATATTGGATTAGGACCCACCCTAATGACCTCATTTTAACTTAATTACCACTTTAAAGATGCTATCTCCAATTTCAGTCACATTCCAAGGTACTGGGAGTTAGGACTTCCAACATATGCATTCATGGGGGTGGACACAATTCAGTTCATAACATGAAAGATTCCAAGCCATAATTTTTATTTTCTCCAGGAAGGCAGGTGGAAATAACAGGCAATGAATACTGTTTATTGTTCTTAAGCAAAGCTCTTTGGGGAGCTGTGTGTCCCTTCCCAGAAGGCAAATTACTAATATGTAACAAGAGAAAAGATCAGATACATTTGCAAAAGTTCTTTGTATTTTCTCTGTAGCTAGGTATCATGCATTTTGTTTTTTTAAGAGATAATTTAATTTTGAGCAGGTAATATATCCACTTGCTGCAAAATTCAAAAGTACAAAAGGTGTAGAAAATGACCCTTCCTCCCAAGTCATGCTCCGTCCCCAGAGGCACCCAATGCTGACCATATCTGGAATGATCCTCTGTGCACAGAAAAGGATGTACATTGACACATTTTAAAAATCCTTTTTTGTACACAAATGATAAGCGTTCCAACACCCTCTTCTGCACCTGGCTTTTTTTGGTTTGTTTTTTTTTTTTACAACAGTGTATCCTGCAGATTAATCCTGAGCTATTTTATTCTTTTTTTTTCCTGTATTCATTTTATGTTCAGATGTATCACATGTATTTAACCAGCCTATGTTGATGATTGTTATTTTCAAATTTTGGCTTTATTAGACAACTGCAATGAATAGCTTGTATACTTTTCGATTTGCCATGTATTATGCGAGGATATCTTTCAGAAAAATTCCTGCAAGTAGAATTTCTAGGTCAAACAGTGTATTGTAATATTCTTTAAGTAAATAATTTTACTTAGAAACAAATTTCCAGAAAGTTTCCTGAAGCATGTGGGGAGTATGTTGTCGGATCCCCTTTAACATGTATTTCCTATGAACAAGGACATGCCCCTGCATAACCTCAATATAACCAACGGAACAAGAAATGAACACGGATACATTACTACCATCTAATCCTCACACTCCATTCAGGTTTTGCCTGTTGTCCCAGTAACATCTTTTATGGCAAAAGCATCTAATTTAGAATCATGCCTTGCATTTCTCTGGAACAATTCCTCAGTGTTTCTGGACTTGTTCGACCTTGGCATTTTGGGGACTACAGGCCAGTTATTTTGTAAAATATCACTCAATTTGGGTTTGTCTCACTTTTCCATGATTAGATTTAGGTAGCATTTCAGGGCATGTTATGGAGGTGATGCTGGGTTCTCTCACTGCATTCCATCAGGCAGTGCATGATTTTGATTTGTCCCCCTAGATGAAGTAATGTCTACCAGGCTTCTGTTTATCTGTATGGACTCCTGGTCTCCTACCTTATTCAATGGATTATAATCTATTATATCATCATCACTTTACTTTGATGCTTATATTGCTCCTGGTTTGGCCAGTAGAAGCCCCTTCAAGTGGGAGTCCTTCGGACATGGACCCATCATTTCTTGAGCACTTTTTTTGCTCAACACAACAAAATATTGCATGCTCATCTAGTAGTCTTCCTGCCTGGGCTCTGGAAACAGCCATTTCTCCAAGAAGCCCTGGTTCCTTTTAGTGGAAAACAGTATTTAAATGCCAAGATCTGAACTCTAGATGTGTTTGCTATTGAAGTGTCACTGCTCCCAAACCCTCTGGAAAGAGCTAGGGAATATCGGTGTGTGTGTGTGTGTGTGTGTGTGTGTGTGTGTGTGCGTGTGTGCGTGTGTACATGCGTACGTGCATTACATCTATATTTCTATATCTATTTATGTAGATTGAAACCATGAAAACCTACCATTCCAATCTGACACTGCAGGGTTCATTGTGTTTGTTCTGTTTCCCATTCTGATATATGTAACTCTGCCCCCACTTAATGGCATTAGAATTGAATTGTTCAGAAGAGAAGGGAAGGGGAGCTGCGCGATAACTTGATGGTTGCCGCCAAATTGCTCTCTGTACCAAATTGGTACAGAGAATGCACCAATTTACACTCCCAGGCCTCTACAGTCTGGAGAGTCCTCTTCTTCATACTTCCCACCCCACAGCTCCTTGGGTTTTTTCTTTGTTTGGTCGTTGTTGTTTTCAGTTTTAGTATTAAAAAAGATTGAACTGTAGTTGATTTACGATGTTATGCTAATTTCTGCTATACAGCAAAGTGATTCAGTTACACGTGTACATTCTTTTCTTCATATTCTTTTCCATTATGGTTTATCATGGGACATTGAATACAGTTCCCTGTGTTATACAGGAGGACCTTGTTGTTTCCACAGCTCCTTGTTGACTTACTCCCCTACCTGTAGTGTTAAAACACAATTCATCCTTCACGATGCAAAGCAAATGGCACCTTCCCTAGGGAGTCTCCCTGCTCATCCCGAAAGAAATGAACTCTTCCCTCTTCACTCCCCAGGCACTTGGCTGGTGCACCATCAGATTTCTTTAAGCTCTGCCTTAAGTTTCAGACAGCTATTTAATCTCTTTTCTCCCCTGTTAGTCTGCAAACTCTTAGAGGGCGAAGACTGAGTCTTATTCACTGCTGTGCCCCTGGAATCTAGTATCAGACTTTGTGTAAAGTGAATCCTAAAAAAAAAAAATTTTTTTTTTTGGTTGATTGAATTAGCAAATGAATGAATGAACAAATGATTAGGAGTGGGAATGGCCATCCCATAGAAAGGCTACAGCACCAAAGTCTCAAAAAGTCTTTGGAGCCGATGTTGAAGGGCTTCAAGAGGCCACCCCAGAAGCCAGAGCAGTCCCCATGCTTGGTGTGTTTGTGTGGAGCCAAAGTCCTTCCTTTCAGCCCCAGCCAGCAGGCTGAACCTGCAAGCAGGCTGCCTTTGTTGGAGGCTGGACTACCTGCTCCCACAGGAAGCTCTGCCGTGGGGAAGTCCACACTTGCCAAAACCTCCTCAGTTTTCTGCCAAGTTGGGAATCGTCTGCCATCCCAGGCTCAGGGACAGTTCAAGCTGCCCCAGATGGGCTGCTCAGGACATTCCTATGCTGTGAAATTTCCTTTTCTGGGGGCCATAGGGCATCATGGGAAATCTGAAATGCCAAACAGCTGTTCACCTCTGGGCGTGGGACGGGATGGTCCCCAAGCCCTGTGATGCTCCTCTACCACCACAGAGCTTAGAGCAGCAACCCAGGCCCGTCTTGGGAACGTGTCATGTCTTGCCCAGGTTCAGATTAATTCCTTTCCTCAGGAATTTATCTATCATCTATCTTTCTCTCTATATATAATGCATTATTTAATTTAGAAGAGGAATCGCGGTTTTGATTTTTCATCTCAAACATGGATGTCTCGGACGTCAAACCTGGACAGTTTTCGATATATGTCTTTGTTACAAAGAGTAAGCAAATTATATTTTAAAATTCAACTTCAGGAATAATGAAACAAGTGTGAATCAAAGCACCATTTTCTGTCAACTGGCATATTTTAAAAAATGATAACTCCCCACGCTGGTGAGGTTGTTTAGGAAAATGAACACTGCCAATGACAACATAATTTGGAATAACTTCCTTGGTGGGCAATCTGAGATATATCAAAAGACTCTAAAATGTGTGTTTCTTCTCATCTAGCAGTTTCACTTCCAGTAGTTTATGCCAGAGAAATAATTTAAAATACTATCAAACCACTGGTTGTAAGAATTTTTTAAAAAATTTGGCAACTTCAAAGTCCAAATTACCAATACGGCAGAAAACTATACAACCCTTAAAAATGAAGTCAACGAAATTTTATGAGATTAGAACAACATTGCCAGCAAGAGGTGGAATTATGGGTGATTGTAATGTCCTTTCTAAATTTTCTCAAATGCCTATGTGTTACTTTGGCGTACCGCAAGATATTTTAAGTAGCCTGAGAAAGCCCTGCCCTGGAGACTGTTACTACTTTTGTTCTCGTCTAGGGGTCTCCACTTTCCAAATTGGGAGGCAGGGGTTCAGCAGCGGGGCAGAAAATTCTTCTGCTCTCCTCCCATCCACTTTCCAACCTGAGGCAACCACTTCAAAGACAGCCCTTCCCCCAGCAGCTCTGCAGGTTTCGCGGGCTGTTGCCTTTGTCCCCCTCATCTGTCATCAAGAGAAAGGCCGCAAGCCTGTGGTTGACCCCGTTTTGACAAGACTACCCAGCATACCTTACCTGATGGGACATGTTTCTGCACCTATTTCCCAACGACAGAGACGACTTACCTCTCACTGAAACAAGCAATCTTTCCTGTGTTTTTTCTTGTAGAAGAACAACTCCCACCGCTTTGTGAATTTATGTCTTATCACATTTCTGCATAGCTTAAATGCCTCCTCCCGACACCGTGATGGGTACGTCCCATCCTTTGAGATGAGCATAGTTTATTATCCTCGTGAACAGTGTGCCATTTCCCTGCCCCAAAATTAAGTGTTTTTCCTCTACCTGAAGCTCACTGGTGAGACAGAGACTCTGAAAGGCAGAAAGAAGGGGGTGAGGGCCTGGAGAGGCAGGCAAGAGTGTGATGGGGTAGGAACGGGCCAAGGGAGGGGATCGCTCCAGCAGGGGTATCTGGGTTTGAATTCAATCCTGGCCCCGCTTTGGGCAAGTTAGTTCACCTCTTTAGGCCTCACTTTCATTCTATATCGTCTGGGGCTCTGGGCAGGGATGGTACCCACCTTCTAGAGCTGCTGTGTGGGTTCCATGAGTTTACACACACGGAGTACTTAGAAGCCTGACTGGTACAGAGTAAGTGCTTTTTAACGATCAGCTTTTATCACCATTACTCCTATTGGTAGAATACTCTTCTTTTCCTCTCCTTGCAATTAATGTCAGTGATGTCTGTGCGGACCCTTCTGAGGACTGGTGCTCTGAGGCTGAGACTGGGTGCTTGGCACAGATGCCCCTAGAATGTTTTCCCACCTGACACTGTTAGAGAAACACATCCTGACCATTACCCCAAGGGCAAATTTAAGGGTGGCCTGGTTTTCAATACCAAAGTACCCTGTACATCTCTCTACTCACACCCTTGACTTTACTACCTGTTGCAACTGCTCGAGTACTGTCGGCCTCTCCTACCTGGCAATGATGACCTCTTCACCTCTATGTCCTCTGCCCTTTCATCTCTAGATCTCCATCATCTCCCCTCCCCAAACTGTGCCTTCCATTTCTCCATCTCAGAGAATGGTGTTGCTGTTTACCTAGCTGCTCAAACTGCCTTATTTCCCACAAGACCCAACAACTTCTTACATGGTCTCCAGGTACTTATGTTATATCCCCCTAAATGCATTCTTCTTAAGAGACGTAGATAGCTTCCCAAAAAAACGAACAACAAAAAAAAAAACCCCCAGAGCTTACTAAGTCTTTCTATTACTTAAAACCATTAAGGCACTTGTTGCCCTTAGGATGAAGTGAAACTTCTCAGCTTGGCTGGCCGGGGCCTCCTACCACTGGCCTCTGCTTACCTCGCTCAGCCCGTCCTGAGCCACTCTGCCCTCAGCCCTGCCTGCGGCGGCCCTAGACACCTTTCAGTTTCTCAAACTAAATGTGCTTTTCTGCTGCCTTCACACCCACACACACATCATGCCCTGCTCCGCAGCCTCACTCTTCTGGCCCTTCGCATCTCAGCTCACGTGGCATCTCATCCAAAAGGTGTTTCTGACTGTCCCCCGACGTAACTTCGGCGATCACAGCCATCACTGCATAGCGTTGGGGCTGTCTGCTTTCCTGATACATTAGGAATCCCACGCAGGCCCCAGACTCACGGTGTTGCTCACTGCCGAATCCCAGCTTGAGCACAGTGGGGGGCACACTAAGAGCACTAAAAAACCAAGAGAAGTGATGTATTTCCACTTACGTTTGTGGTCTCCCTTCCCTGTACCTTCATCCTGTCTCCTCTTACCAGGTACCTCTCTCCCCAGAGCTAGCGCTTCATCCCTTCACGAGCTCCTGCCCATAGGAGGGTTGCTGCAAAAACTTTCTGGAAGGATCACATCTCTCACAACTGCCTTCATAAGAACTTTTTTTTAATTATTATTATTTAGAAATGCAGTTATATACATAGAACAATTAAAATTAAATTAAACTTTGTACAAATATTAAAATACTATCTTCACACCCACTGCAATGTACAGGATACCAAAAAATATATATATAAAATAAAATAAAGCAAACCCAAACTGACTGACATCCTGCACAGTCAATGATGCGTGTGTCATGTGAAACCATTGCAGAGATTCCATAGTGGTGTGATGAGAAGCCTGGGCAGGGTGTGGTGGGCTGCCAGGCAACCCTCCTCGTCCCTCTCTCCTCCCTGCTTGGCAATCTGAGTGCTTTGCCCCTGCATCTTCCCCAGCTCCTAGCAGAGGGCTCACCCTTGGGGTTCTCATTCAAAATTCTACCAGATTTTCAACTGGTGGTTAAGAGGAGTCGCTTCCCAGGAAAGCTGAGCCTGCCTTTCCCTCTCCGGGGAACTGGCTACTCTACCACTCAGTGCACCCATCTATCAAACAAAATCCTCTCGGAGCCCCTCACCGGACACCAGTAATGACAGGCCCGATGCTGAGAGCCAGGAGCCCTAGCAGGCTCCACGAGAAACGCTCCCAGCCTCTATCCTCAGCAAAGAACATCTGGAATTAAGCTG
>NW_020172672.1:1627728-1638148 GCF_003031525.2 Neophocaena asiaeorientalis asiaeorientalis | reverse complement strand
GATCTAGAAATATTTGCAGCATTTTCCATTCTCTACATCAAGATGTTCCCTGGGAATGGAAGTGACATTGTTATGTAGAAAGTAAGTGGTTTGAGCTCTTCTGGGATGGGGAGGGGAAAGGCCGAGTGCTAGGATTCCTGGGCCACCACTAACTTAGCCGGAAAAGTGTACCTTTGTCTGTCTTGCCATCCAGCTTCTCCACGGAGCTTTAAAGCTGGGGGAAGGGGAGAGGAGGAGGGCAGGAAGAATGGGGATAACAACATGAGTTCTGTTTGCAAATGGAGTGTTAGCAGGATGTACATTGAAATACCTTATAAGACCCAAAGAACTCACAAAGTGGCCAGGACTCGGCCCATTTCACGGTTCACACCCAGTGAAGTGGGAGCGTAGCACACAAAACTCAAAAATGGTAAAAGACAGAGCCTGCGTGCTGAACTAAGGCATTGAAAGGGATGGAAAGTTTAAGTAATTTTCACCACATACTGGTCCTTGAAAGTCACCGGAATGTGACTGCAAGTTGCCAGGATATAAAACCTGCACTGAGTCAGCTCATGTATGCAAAACAAACAAAACAAAACACCCTTTTAAAAGTCCTTTGGTGCCAACCGTTCTCCTGGGCAAGTACTCTGCTGGACTCCCCTGGAGGGGAGCCCGGGAAGCCAGACCATGGGCAGTTTTCCCCACCTGCTCCAGGCCCCTCTGGCAGCCCCCAGCAACACCTTGTCTCTCAGCCAGGCCCCACTCCAAGGCAGCTGTGGGGGGCCCTGATCCTTTGCAAGGGACAAAGGCCAGAAGCTCTAGAAACAGCAGCGCATGGCTGATGTGGGAGCAGAAAACTCACTGCGGTAAGCCGTCGTGGGTGTCAGCAGCAATGAGGCTGGCTCTGCACCCACAGGCCGGGGGACTCCGGGAGGCCCCAGCAAAGCCAGTGACATGGGGGACGTGGCAGGGAGGTTCCTGACTTTTCTCTCTTCCCTACCGGGTGGCGAGTCTGGGCTTGTGATCCCCAGGGCGGGCGGGCCAAGCGGAAGAAGGGTTCAGAGGGCAGGCGGGCCAAGCCGGTCACCTCTGTGGCTGAATATACCGCAAACAAAAAGTGCAATCTCTTGGGTGAGAAACCCAGAGTAACTGGATAGAAAAAGGTAAGAGCTTCCATTTAAAGAAAGATCCTAGACTAGAATTCAGGTGTTGGAAGATTGGGCAACAGAAGCTGCAGGCTCAGCAATGAGACTTTGGATGCCTCCCCCTGGTCCCTGCTCTCTTTTGCAGGAAGACAAGGGCAGCTGGTGGGTGGAACAGAACCTGTGCAGGGTGAAGCGGCGGGGCCGGGGACCCTGCCCTCCAGATGGGCCCTGTGCCAGCAACGGCCAGCAGGCACGTCTCCAAAAACGGCCTCTTCTGAGGCCAAGGACAGCCCTGCTCTGTTCGTCTCCCTCCCTCCAGCTCTCGGGCCAGGGCTGAGGGCACACAGCATGAGAGGGCTCCCGCGGGGAGGAGCCCGACTCACCTGAGCCGAGGGAAGACTACAGGGGCGGCGAGCCCCCCGGCAGAGCCCGGAGTAAAGTGCGCGTGTGAGAGTGGAGGCGGGAGGCTGAGGGCGGGCCATTCGTTCTTCTCCTCTTGGAGGCCACCCGCAGCCCCCCCGGAGCTACCCTGTTAGGTCAGGAACTGAAAACACATCGGGCTCTACTATTTTCACCACCCCAGACAGAGGCTGGGGGAAGGAGCGGAGGCGCGGTGCTTCAGAAACAAAACAGTTAACACGCGCTCCGCAGTGCCACATCTCCTGAAGAGGCAGCAGCCCTGTCAGTGTGGGACCCTCGGCCGAGGGAGCGGCCCCAGCAGGGCCCCGGAGCCAGGCTGCTTCCAAACCATCTCCACCAACAAGCTGGGGCGGGGGTGGGGGGTGGGGTGTGTGTGCCGACTGTGTCTTGGGCCCTCCCGGTGCCAGGAAGACCAGGGAGTCGTCTGCCAGCTGTGACGAGTGGAGGGGCGGCAGGGGAGGGTGGAACGAGGAAAAGCAGCAGCGAGGCAAGCAGCAGGATGCTTCCTGGGCACAGTTACTAAGGCACGTGACTGTGGTGAGGAGGACCCTCAGGACCGGGGCGGAGCTGCCTGCAGCTGCCTGGGGACACGGTCCGCCAGCACCTCTCAGGCCCCCTTCCCTCACCATGAACCCAGAACAGGGCAACTGGCCCCAACTGCCAGCGACCAGATGGGCATCCCATGGCATCTCAGCAACACTCCCGACCCGTGGATGATTCGCCTCAGGCCCCGGCCGGCAAGGAAGCCGGAGCTGCGCAGGATCAAACCCAGGAGGCCACATGCAACTCCCCGCTATGCTCCAGGGAAAGAGAAAAGACCAAGGCCAGGAAGGCCAGATGCTGGAAGTAGGAAGTGAGAACTTGCATATGCGGAAGACGATCGATCATTATCAGCCACCGTCCTCCCCTCCCTTGGGATCTTCTGGATGCTTCTTGGAGACTCGACAGGGCCAGGTGCTGGCACCTCTGAGCTACAGAGCTGGGCGCTGGGACAGCTCTGGCATGACTTTACACAGCCTCCCTGCTCAGCCAAGCAATGCGCTGAGCGTCAACCAAGGGTAGGCCAAGGGAGCCACACGCTTGCCCCAATTCGAGCCACTCTCGGATCTGCTCCCGCTAAGGGCAGCGGTGCCAGCCCCCAAAGGAAACAGGCCAGACCCAGGCCCGGCCCCCTGTGTGGCAGAGTGCCGCCACCAAGGCTTGCAGGACAGCAACAAGCCCGCGTGACAGGGACACTGGACGGGCGGGAGGAAGGCACAAGTAAACGCAGCGCTCTCGGGCCCATGGGGGCTGCCGCCCAAGCGCTCGCTCGCTGGAGCGGACCCGGAGGGCTCGGGGAAGGAAGGGCTCAATCCAGCACATTCAACGATGTCCCCGACACAGACGGGAAGGCTGGGCCAGGCAAAAAGCCAGCTCCTCCAGCTGTCCAGCAGGCAGATGGTGAGAATCTTCCTTGAGTTTCCAGCCAAGGTGGGCCTGCAGGCCCTCAGAGATACAGAGATACACAGATACACAGGTGGCAGCTCAGGTATCCGGGCAGGGCAGCTGGAGTACGCGGTGCTCAAACCCACAGGGAGAGGGAGGGAGGGCAGAGAGGAGAGAAGCCAGCGGCAGCCCTCATGCTTCTTTCAACAGTGGGATATCTGCGGGCAGAGGAGGACGGAGAGCACAGTGGTTAGCCCGTGTGAGTGACTCTGCAGCACACCTGACCCCGTCGCAGGGATCCTATGTTTAAAGAAATAAAATGCCCTGTTCACAGGCTTCTAGGTAGCCTAAATCCCTCACCCTTTTCTACGCCTTCCTTGCTCATCTCTCCCTCTGCCTGTGTGACAAAATCGGAACATTCAGTCGGGTACTCAAACCCCTTCTGGTCCTACCACCTTGAACCCTCTTCTCTGCTTTAACTATGCTGGTTTAGTTGCTTCTCTTTCTATCCTTATTCTCGCCCTATGAGGCTCCTGAGCCCTGGTTAAGTCTCACCTCCTCCTTCAAGCCATCCTCCAGCTGTGTGTTACTGAGTAAATCACTCCCCATCTCTGGGTCTTGGTTGACTCATCTGTCACCGGGCTTAGACTGACACCTTAAGGGCCTGGCTTCCTTCAGTACTGTCAGCCCCAGACAGCTCAGGCTTAGCCTGCAACCAACTCGATAACCTATGTGTCTTGTTTTTTTGCACTCCTCATTCTGACATGGACCCTACCATTCTCGGTTCCATTTTTTCTCAAGTACAGGCTCCATCTTCCCAACTGACTGACAATCCATGTGGGCAGAGAGCATGTTTCACAGTTCTTTCCATCACACCTGAAACCTAACCCAGCACCTGGCACAAGATGGGCTCTGAAAAACGCTTGTTCAATACCTGGAACAAAGCAAGGGAGCAAGGAGGAGAAGGGAGAAGAGCTGGCACCACCTTGGCTCCTTAGGAAGGGTAAGGGCTGAGGCTTGTGTCAATACGTGCAGACACACAATATGTAAAGCTGGCTGCCCATGGGGTCACTGGCTTCCACCTTTAACCCTAGCCACCTATTTAATGGCCCCTTCCTAGCTCTATATCCCACCAAGACAAAAGGAGGCATGCTGCTGGCAATCAGGAAACCCTACACCTGATCTGCACTTAAGAATTTCCAACCTCTTTGCTTTCAGATATTCTAAACCATACACATTAACTGTGCCCAGGACTCCCAGGATGTTCTACAGGGAAACATCTAGATTCGGTCTGCATCCTAAAACACAGTGGGATTTTACGTAAAGATGTTTTTTAAAGTGACAGAGTCAATCCCAATGTTCGACTCTCCAGGCTCCCGTAAAGGCAGAGGTGTCAGGAGGGGGCAATTTTGTTCTCTGGCTGGTTTGCCACAAAGGACCTGGAGTGACCTGGGAGGCAGCACAGCACCACGGGGCTACAACGCAAGTTTGGGAGCAGATCCCTCGGCTTCAAATCCCAGCTCAGCCACCTACCAATGGGCAAGTGACTTAACCTCTTTGAGCCTCAGTATCCCTATCTGTAAAAGGGGGCTGGTAATAATACCCACTTCTCAGGATCACTGTGAGGTCTGACTGACACAGTGCAAGAAAACCAACTAGCACGGGACCTGGCATGCTCCTATTTAAAATGAAGCAGCTGGAATGCTCTGGGAGAGGCAGGCTCCAGTTTCCTCTGTCATAAGACCCCACACCTCCTTGTTATTCCTGTTCTTTCAGGAACATAAAAATTATGACAAGAGGACAAGCCCCACTCCACCTCCAACCGGCTGTCTACCCTTTGATTTAGCATATCCCTGAGGCCATGAATAGTTTCGGAGACTCCAAACCTATTAAAATTCACAGACAACAGTGAAAAGCCGCCCTATACGGAGCCCAAAGGCCTACCTGGGGCTCCGAGGGTAAAATTCTATTTTGTAGGATAATCCCCCAGGTATTATCTTTCTTTGCCGCCAGATACACCAATTATCAGAAAGGTTCGCCTTCCTTCCTCACTCCCAGCAAGGACCCTGAGCAGATAATAACTTACGGTCAGCACAGAGCACCTACCATCTGTGTAGTCCTCCGACGTGAGGCTTTGTATGTCACTGTTCTCTGAATCTGGGGCTTCTTTGTGTGCCACTCGGCTGTTCCCTGAGCCGGCCACCCAGGAGGAGGGGGCTGCCTGATGCACCATCACAGTCTCCGAGCCCCGAGAGCCCCGGGCTTCACACAGTCCGGGCTGGCCTGGGGCCTCCTCCTCCCCACCTGCGGAGGAGCAGGCCCCCTGGTCCTGCAGCTGCTGCTCCCGCGGCCCGCTCCTCCCGCTGGGCCCAGACCCTTCTGACAGCACAATGTGCACTCTGGGGTCAGCGGGCGGCACACAGCGACCGGAGCTGCCGTACACAGCCTCCTCGTACGACGGCAGCGCGACCTGGACCCCATCCACCATGATGGACACCTGGTCCCCGGACACCCCCTGGTCACGCCTGCATCCGTAGGGAAGGACAAAGGAAGAATCAGAATACACGCACAGGTAAATATCACAATATCAACACCACCAACCGTTTCTGACCACTTACCATGGTACCCGGCACGGCACTAAGGGCTTTACACACTTTGCCCCACTGAGTCCTCACCTGAGTCCTTTCAGGTAGATTCACCAAGAATGCAGATGAGGCTCAGAGTAGTTAAGTAACCTACCCAGTCGCACAGCTGGTAAGGGAGGAAGCTAGGATGTGAATCCATTCCACCTGCTTCCAAAGACTGTGTTCTTAACCTCTGGGTACACAGGCACCTAGCCCTCTGGTCCTGTGCAAAAACGAGGAAGCTAGAGACCCAGAAATAAAGCCATTCACTCAGCACAGCTAAGACAGGAAAGTGGGAGAATGACGGCTACAAATACCCGTGAATATACCCCTGCCTGCGCACTTCACGCGGGTATACTGTATGGTATGTAAATGACATCTCCATCAAGCTCCTTTTAAAAAGAGGAGGAGGAAAAGAAGCACCGTGGTCTTGAAATGGGACACTGGACTCAAAAACTGAAGAATTTTATTCTTTTGACTCAGCCACTTTGCTTGCCTTTTATTTAATTTCCTTTAACTTCGTAAACTTAAAAAAATATGTGAATTATAACACAAATATCAGACAAACATCGAAAAATGTACAGCTGACTTATTCCAGAGGTAACATGGCGTACAAGCCCTAGCTGGGTCAAGAAACAGAACACTGCTGGCACCGCCTACCCCACCCCCGCCATGTCCATTCCTATCTCCTCACCACCAAAAGTAACCACGATCCCGACTCTCATGAAAATCGTTCCTTTGACTTTTATTTTAGTAATTTTACCGCCTAAACATGAATCCTTCAACACCAGTTATTTCTGCATATTTTTGACCTTTATATGAATGGGAAAGACAATAAATGCGCGCGCGTGTGTGTGTGTGTGTGTGTGTGTGTGTCTGGCTTTGTATTTAACTCAACATTACGTTTGGGAGATTTATCCATGCAAATACTTCTTTTCTGGATTACTTTTATACATGCGCTTTTTTTTTTTTTTTTGCCACTGTGAGGCTTGCGGGATCTTAGTTCCCAGGCCACCGGCAGTGGAAGGGCAGAGTCCTAACCATTAGACCACCAGGGAATTCCTGAACCATTCTGAAAATAAGTTACTTCTTACTAAGTAAGACAGTAGTTAGCACACACCTCCAAGAACCTCTTTTCCTATGTTAACTACAACAGTATGTGCGTCCTGGAAATGACATTGGTATAATACTGTAACACACATGTTCCCAACTACCCAAAAATATATCTGCTTCAGCTGCTGTCTTGTTTGTTTTCATCCACAATCCAATTATGGATCATGCATTGCACTTAGTTGTCCTGTCTCTTGCATCTCTTTTAATCTAGAACAGGCCAATCTCGGCCTAGAACACTACACGCCATAGCACTGTCTGTGATGTCATGTCCTCTTCTGTGTGTCACACCAGGAGACACGTAAGGTCTATGGCTGGACCATATTATCATTGCTGGACTGTTTTATTAGTTCTCAATTTCCTCACCTGTACTTGCAGATAAAAATCTGTACTACCCAGTTCAAATGGCACACACACAGTGAGGATGACAGAAGTGGCACTCATAAAAGTGCTCAGATATTTCTGGAAAGAAGGGAAACTTTGATGGCAGGGTGGCATCCGAAAGCAGAGTGCATTCTGGCATGCGCTTAACTTTCGTTATTCAAAATAACATTGTTTTTTGTTGTTTAAAAAGTAATAGATGTACAAAATTTAAACAGGGTCTATAATGAAACCCAAGTCTCCCTGCCTCTTAGGCAAAATCAGTTACTTTGAACACACTGACTAGTTAACTACCAGGGGAAAACGATCCCTAATTTGGAAGAAATGAGGAACAGCTCGAGTTGACTTTACGTGGCAGTAGCCAATTCTTTCAAATACACAGTCCCTTCCAAATCTTCTCTAGTCTACTAATTGTTTAACTACCTCTAAAAATAGCTGCTACCCCCTGCCCCGAACAAAACCAAGTAACAAGAAGAAAGAAGAATCACACACACAGCACACAGATATTAGACTGGTCCTTGTCTGTGCATTCCAAACCAGGAGCATTTTATTGAATGCCGTTTAGTCTGCTCCTTCGTGCCTGTGCCGGACAACAGTCACTGAGGAAGGGCTGTGGAGGGACATAAACCGTTTTCTTCAGAGGGAACGAGGAAGGGCCAGGGCAACCCAAGCAGGTAAGGGGGCCATGCCAGCCTGGGAGAGTCCACCATGAGGGGCCCACTGGGGGCCAGGTCCCCACCCCAACCTCACCTATCCAGTCTGGGATGACTTTGTGGCTGGTGCACTCACCCGGAATAAGGAAAGTGACAAAGGTCGGCAAGAAAACCACTTCCTCGGTTTCTAGTATGGTATAGTGCAGTGCTTGCCAATCCTAGCTGCACGTCAGAACCACCTGGGGAGCTTTTTAAAACACTAATGCCAGGCACCCATCCCAAACTAAAGAAATCAGAACGTCTGGGGATGGAGGGCCAGGTGCTGGCGTTTGTTTTTAGTTTCCCACAGGTGCCTCTATGTGCATCCAGGAGAGGGGAACAGGGAGACAGGGCAGTGGCTCACAACCATGAGCCTGCATCAGAAACGCTTGGAGGGCCTGAGAAACACAGAGTTTCTCATTCTGTTGGTCTGGGGTGGGGCCTGAAAACCTGCATTCCTAACAAGCTCCCAGGTGATGCTGATTCTGCTGGGACCACACTTTGGGAACCATTGATGTAGGGGAAATAACATGCCACTCGAGTTGGACAGACTGGGGTTTAAATCTCACCTCTGTCATCACCTAGAGGGAGGACCCTGAGTGAATGACTTAACTGCTCTGAGCCTCAGTTTCCTAATCTGCAACGATCGTGTGAGGATGAAGACAATGTATGCAAAGCAAAAGCACAGTGCCAGGCACATCTGGAAGCTTAACACACGGCAGGGCCCTCCCCTTTCCCCGGGTGCACACAGACCAGCAGAGGCCAGCAGGCCCTCCGGCACCCCTCCGCCAGCCAAAGGCCAGCCTCCACCGTGACGCACGCCGCCCGCTGCCACTGGCTCACCTGCTGTGATGGAAAGACTTCAGCTTTGGCTGCAGCAGCACAAACAGCACCACCAGGAGGAGAATGAGCGCCACGGAGCTGGCAGTGGAAGCCACGATGGACAGCGTGGGGACCCCGAGCGACGTGTGGGCGTCTTTGTCTACGAGAACAAGCCATCGTCAGACGTGTTTTGTACCCTGACACACGGAACGTGAGCCCCACGGCTGACCTTGTCAAGGGCCCCCTGCACGGTGCCACGCTGAGACATGCTACGTGTGGCCAGGGCCACTTTTGGAGTAATGGTGCAGAGTGGCTTTTACATCAGGGAAAGGGGACATTTCCCTATCCTGTTCCTGAATCTAAAATTCCCCTCACTTCACTTCCCTAGAGGTCTTACCTTTATAAACCCCATCTGATCCTGTCCTTAAGAGAAGGCTGGAAGACATGAACCATCCAAATGCACACATCATTCCACCATCTGAAGTCCCACCCATGTGGCAGGAAAATTTATAAGAACAGGGCGGTAATAACAATCTGTTCTAAGATCCTGCAGCTTTAGTTGTAAACCTCAGGCCTGTCCCCACCCTTCTCTGGGGTGTCACGGTCTTGAAGTGCGAGTGAAAGCACAAAGATGACTGCATGACACACTCTCCCGCAGGCAGCTGGATTTCCTGTCATGCATGACAGGAGGAGGCGGAGGGGGATAGGTCTTCTGGCCAGCTGGACTGCAGCTCCGTGACAAAACAGTCCACATCCATTCAAGGAAAAATAATATAAAAGAGACACTACAGAAGGTACTCACACCGTGCTCATGGGTTAGCAGAACACAGTCAGAGGTCACCGGCACTGGGCTAGGCAAACAAGAGAGCCGGTGCATCAAAGGGACTTTACATAGCACAGCAGATGCCTCGGTAGCTCGGCTGAAATGCACTGGGACACGCACCAGCAATCCAAATGCCTTTCACAGAGACATGAAATCCCAAAGGAAAGGAGGCTGCAGGGCGTCAGAAGGGCCATGCTGCCCCACAGCACAAGGTGCTCCAGAGGGAGCGGGCACCACTTCCCGCGAGTTAGAAGAAAGCAGAAGCCCAGCAGCACCCCTCACTCATCTGCCAAACTGACCCTCGTTGAGATGACAGCTGATCTCCATGGCTGGCTTCCACTCGCCATTCTTACACGTCAGGTATTTGTAATCACCCTTCAACATGTAGCCTTCAGCACACAGGTACTCGATGACGCTGCCCGAATTCAGGGGGTCTCTACAGGGCCGGGGGTGGCAGATGTAGCCACCATTCTCTGGCTCCGGGGGCAGGGAACACACTGCAAAGACAGAGAGAGCAGAGGTACAGTGGTGAGGTTTTCCAGCGAGACTGCCGTCAGCGACAAAGAGGGGCAGCTCTGAGGGCTTCAGCAGGAAACACGCCAGGAGCAAAGAGCCAGCCCCTTGGAAAGGCAGCTGGCCAAACTCTGCAAGTTCAGGTTGCCAATGACAGAGGGAGGCGCCCTGGCAACAGGGGAAGCTTGGCTGCTTGCAGCACTTCCCCTCGCCCTCCCTCCCCAGCACTGCGCCTTAGGACAACTGCATCCATCACTGAACAGTAGACTTCGACAAAGCTGAACTTAAAGAGATCTAGCGCATGTGGGGTTTTTTTCAGCATTTTATTCTTTTATGATTACAAACTGTGTATTCTTTTTTTTTTTTTTAACTCTCAGTCTATCCCTCCCCCTGCCACCCTTCCCCCCTGGTAACCATAAGTTCATTCTCTAAGTCTGTGAGTCTGTTTCTGTTTTGTAGATAAGTTCATTTGTATCTTTTTTTTTT
>NW_020172672.1:1544598-1627645 GCF_003031525.2 Neophocaena asiaeorientalis asiaeorientalis | reverse complement strand
CTTTCCCTGACTTACTTCACTTCGTATGATAATCTCCAGGGCCATCCATGGTACATATGCACACTGGAATATTACTCAGCCAAGAAAAAAGAATGAAATAATGCATTTGCATAATGTGGTTTTAATAAAACTTACTGAAATACACAACGAATCAGAGTGACAGGTGATAAAACACTGGTAACCCGCACAGGGGAAACATTAGCCTTGTTTCCAACATCAGTACCAGAAAGGATTCCTTCGCATGATAAAAATGTGACTTCTTGGCATCAGAGGGGATTTCTGATGCATTTCCTGGGAGGCTTCCCAGGCCCCCATGCACCACCCATTCCCTGACTAGAGCGGTCACTGGCATCAGTCGTCTCTATCCCACGGTAACGCCCATTATTTTTCATTCAGGTAGGACTGTTTAGCTTTAAAAGCACCTTCACTGACCTCCTATCTTATTTATTCCTCTGACAACTCCGTGAGGTAGTTATCATTTCCCCCTTTGAAGATGAGGACACTGGCCCACAAAAGTTAAATGACTTTTAGCCAAGTCAGGCAGACCTGGGAGCAGAGCCAGGGCTTCCGATTGTAAAACCTGTGCTCTTCCCACCAGCAGACACTGCTTCCACCCTAGGAGTGAGAGGGCCTTTAAGGAGTGCATATATGTCAAGGTTGCCTCCCCTATGAACAGGTCAGTTAGGGAGATGGCAAGCGGTACCTAAGTGTGGTGGGAACGCTGGTGTATAGGTAAGTTGCAGTAATACGTCAGAGGAGCCGGAAGGCCTGAGCAGCCCAGGGAGAAGGCAGCCTCCCCTTCTGAGCCTGGACAGACACTACAGAACTGAAGTCCCCAGGCAATGGATCATGGGGTATGCCTAGCAAAAATAGGAGGGGACAGGAGGGGCACTATGGGATCACTGTTAAGAAGGCTGGGCTGGGGGAGAAGACATGCTGGCAGGTGGCCAGGCACCGACAAACTTCAACTTACCACAAGCCTTACCTACCAAGGCAGGAAAGATGAAAGTCTCTAAAGGACATTTGATTTTGCTGACAAATATCCTGTCCCCATCGTGACTACCACAAGGACATCAGTATGAGAATAAGAACTGCTGGGTTTCTTTTCTTCCCTTCCTCTAACAGACCTGGAGTCTCTGACTGCCTGAGAAAAGGTGCTCTCCCTTCATGGGACCACCCACCACTCTCTCACCAAATACCACTTCCCTTCAACCTGCTATTAAGCAAGATGACTGCCAGCCAGGCTGTGGGGTGGATACTAAGTCGAAAATGAGATGGTGGCTCCCTGCCCTTGGGCTGCTGATCACTGAGACTAGGAGAAAAGACTCCATATTTAAAGCTGTTAAAAACCCTAGGGTAGGTCCACAGGGATCCAGAGACGTCTAGGCAGCCTCTCTGAAACCGGCAGATGAGCCCAAGTAAGCCCCCTCAGTCCCCTCTAAGCACACACCTCCTCCTCTAGACTCTTCCCACACCACCCACCTCGCCCATTATTTTTTTTTTTTTTTTTTTTTTTTTTTTAGATTCCACATAAAAGTGATATATATATATTTGTCTTTCTCTTTCCCTGACTTACTTCACTTCGTATGATAATCTCCAGGGCCATCCATGGTACATATGCACACTGGAATATTACTCAGCCAAGAAAAAAGAATGAAATAATGCATTTGCATAATGTGGTTTTAATAAAACTTACTGAAATACACAACGAATCAGAGTGACAGGTGATAAAACACTGGTAACCCGCACAGGGGAAACATTAGCCTTGTTTCCAACATCAGTACCAGAAAGGATTCCTTCGCATGATAAAAATGTGACTTCTTGGCATCAGAGGGGATTTCTGATGCATTTCCTGGGAGGCTTCCCAGGCCCCCATGCACCACCCATTCCCTGACTAGAGCGGTCACTGGCATCAGTCGTCTCTATCCCACGGTAACGCCCATTATTTTTCATTCAGGTAGGACTGTTTAGCTTTAAAAGCACCTTCACTGACCTCCTATCTTATTTATTCCTCTGACAACTCCGTGAGGTAGTTATCATTTCCCCCTTTGAAGATGAGGACACTGGCCCACAAAAGTTAAATGACTTTTAGCCAAGTCAGGCAGACCTGGGAGCAGAGCCAGGGCTTCCGATTGTAAAACCTGTGCTCTTCCCACCAGCAGACACTGCTTCCACCCTAGGAGTGAGAGGGCCTTTAAGGAGTGCATATATGTCAAGGTTGCCTCCCCTATGAACAGGTCAGTTAGGGAGATGGCAAGCGGTACCTAAGTGTGGTGGGAACGCTGGTGTATAGGTAAGTTGCAGTAATACGTCAGAGGAGCCGGAAGGCCTGAGCAGCCCAGGGAGAAGGCAGCCTCCCCTTCTGAGCCTGGACAGACACTACAGAACTGAAGTCCCCAGGCAATGGATCATGGGGTATGCCTAGCAAAAATAGGAGGGGACAGGAGGGGCACTATGGGATCACTGTTAAGAAGGCTGGGCTGGGGGAGAAGACATGCTGGCAGGTGGCCAGGCACCGACAAACTTCAACTTACCACAAGCCTTACCTACCAAGGCAGGAAAGATGAAAGTCTCTAAAGGACATTTGATTTTGCTGACAAATATCCTGTCCCCATCGTGACTACCACAAGGACATCAGTATGAGAATAAGAACTGCTGGGTTTCTTTTCTTCCCTTCCTCTAACAGACCTGGAGTCTCTGACTGCCTGAGAAAAGGTGCTCTCCCTTCATGGGACCACCCACCACTCTCTCACCAAATACCACTTCCCTTCAACCTGCTATTAAGCAAGATGACTGCCAGCCAGGCTGTGGGGTGGATACTAAGTCGAAAATGAGATGGTGGCTCCCTGCCCTTGGGCTGCTGATCACTGAGACTAGGAGAAAAGACTCCATATTTAAAGCTGTTAAAAACCCTAGGGTAGGTCCACAGGGATCCAGAGACGTCTAGGCAGCCTCTCTGAAACCGGCAGATGAGCCCAAGTAAGCCCCCTCAGTCCCCTCTAAGCACACACCTCCTCCTCTAGACTCTTCCCACACCACCCACCTCGCCCAAGGTCTTGAACAGGAGGGAGACACAGGCATCACATTCCTTCTGGTGCCTCTCTAAACTCTGGCCAAGTAGTTCAAAGAGCTGGCCAGCTGGATTTCCAAAGGAACCTCAGCAAACTGCTTTACCCTTTACACTTACCCTCTTTTGTTCAGGGCAACAAGCCTGCCACAGATTCTCCCGGCTCTCCTTGGGTTGTGTCTAATTGGTTCATTTCCTCAGGGTAATTAATGATGAGCACCCGGGGGGCACCTCCCGAAAACAGGCAGGACCCACTTACAGGTCCAGTGTGCTGGGGAAGACAGTCCCAGGGGAAGGGCTGCTCATTCTAAAACCATTCCCGCTCTGCTGGGTACTTCTGCCCATAAAGCCCACATCTTCACGGAATCTCTGACAGGGGCCCTGGACATCACCTGGCACCCATTTTTTACGTGCAAAAAATGAGGTCTACAGAGAGGCGACTTACAATTCTACTTCAATTCAACTAATATCTACCGATTACTGTGTAGGGATCATTGTGCTATGCTCTGAAAAAGGACAGAAAGATAAGCACTTCAGGTACCTGTAGCCAAACAGGGGTATGACAAGTAAGTCCACACATATATTTTTAAATTAATTAATTAGGTTGGTTGCAGCAGGTCTTAGTTGCGGTAGGTGGGCTCCTTAGTTGCGGCTCGCTGGCTCCTTAGTTGTGGCATGCGAACTCTTAGTTGCGGCATGCATGTGGGATCTAGTTCCCTGACCAGGGATCAAACCCGGGCCCCGTGCACTGGGAGCTTGGAGTCTTAACCACTGCGTCACCAGGGAAGTCCCAACACATATATTTTAAAAGTTGTTTTCTTCACGGCTTCTGGGTTTTGCGTCTTGGCTAAGGGACATTTTCCTAAACATACTCTCCAATATCTTCTTCTAACGTTTCATAGACTGGGTCCTTTGTCATGCAGATAATACCTTCATAGGAAAAAAAAAAATCTTAGGAAACGTATACATGGTACAAAATCCAAAAAGTAAGAGGGTGAATGTGGAAAGTAAGCCCTTCTCCTTTCCTACTCAACTCAGTGCCTCTCTCCAAAGATACTCCACACAGATTTATTCTAATACACATCAAAGAAAGGGATTAGTGTCACAAGAGAGGGAACTCAGAGCAGGAGAGACCAACGTTGTGTGGGGAACGGCTGGGAACAGCTCGTGGAGGAAGTGGCATTTCCAACGGGGCTTGATTTCAGCAGGAAAGGAGGTGGTGGTTTGAAGCTAATGCACCAAAGTAGGATAGTGTAGATTAAGCCCAGGGAGCAGCAAGTAGCCTAGGTTAGCTTGGTTGCATAAGAAAATTTGGCCGAATGAATAAATAAATAAAATATAATGATAACAGTAGTAGTAGTAATAATAATATTGTGATGAAACCATCTTGTAGAGGGGCCTTGGCTGCAACAGGAGGTGTTTATACTGTATTCAATGGGCAGAATTACAAGCGGAGCTGAATTTGATATAAGATGGACAGAAGTTGAGAGAGCTTTTAGAGTAGGTCAGCTGTAGAGCAACCCTTGCATGGTGAAATAAACTGGACAAAAGTTCTTTTATGTTTGTCTATGAGGATCATACAAAGTGAAACAAACTACAGTATGTTAGGTTCAGCGTCACAAAGGGACTGCCCCGGGTCCGAGGAAGAAATAAGGAGGCCTTAGAAGGAAAAGTCAGAAAAAGGCAAGATTGTTTTAAGACGCCAAGAACAGAAGGAAAAAAATATGGCCCCCTTGCCCAATCAAAGAGCAGAGTGGGAGAGCCGTGGCAAAGAGCAGGTGCTGGAGAGACCCTCTCAGTGACGCCTGGGGTTCACAGGAACGGGAAGAACATCAGGAAGAGCAAATAAATCATTCAGTGGCTTCCAGAAGCCCCTGTTCTGGGCAAGAGGCTGACTTAATCAGGCGTGCTCTAGGACAAGCCCAGGTCCGCAGGGGGAGTTTCAAGCTCTGTTCCTAGCCCCAAGAAGACAATGAACTCATCTGATTTGGCAAAGCTGCGTAATTTCAAAAAGAGAGGGAGAAAAGCCAGAAGATGGAAATTTTACAGAAAAAAATCAATTAGCTCTCCTTAGCCTCCTTCTCTGCTTTCTGTTATCTCTTACACCCACTTAGGCCTCCAGTGAGCACAGGAAGCAGCGAGGTAATTCTCCAGGGGGCCCCCGCAGAGTGCCTGGAGCACAGCAGTCATTGAGCAGGAGACCATGTGACCAGCTGGTGAGGGTGCAGACGGAGGAGACGCAAGGCAATCCGGCTGATACTTCTACCCCAGAGTCCCCGCAGCCTAAAACCATTAGCAGAAACCAACAAGAACCCCCAGTCAGCACTTCTAAATGTGTTTTGCTTTTGCCATTTTGGGGACCAGACTTTTAGGAAGAAGAGACAAATTAAAGACAAAACAAAGTCTTATAAGATTCCATAACAAGGGAATCAAAACAAGCTCCAGGAATGGCCCTGGGGTCAGAGTGTTCAGTTTAACAAACTGAACAAATACTTGAGCCCCTTTAAAACAGGTGTGGGGCGTAGGGAGTGTGAAGATCAGCTTGAGGAGAGGAAGCAGACATGTAAACACCTAGCGCAGTTAAAAAGACTCAACCTAAGAGGTGTCCGTCTGATGTCACTTATCAAGAAAACACTATACTCCCACACACAGCGCCTGAGGGCTTAAGAAACTGTGTCAGTGTTCACTTGCAGGTTTGAAATAATGTCGTTTTACACCAAAACCAGTGCACTGGCATTGAGAACACAACTGAGCACAGAGAAATAGGTGCTCAGTGAAGGTGTTCAAAGGATGGCCAGAGAAAAGCTTCCCTGGGAATTCAGGGGAGAAGGAAGTGGTTCCCCCAAACCCACCACACCAACACGGCAGCTGTGGCCATCAGGGACACGGCTGAGGCATTATCAGACGTGTCCCCGTGTGGCTGTAACTCCATCAAACAGTTAAGAGCGAGCCTCTCCTCACAAGACGCTCTAGCAGGGCCACAGAAGTAAAGGAGACAGGACCATGCCCTCAGGAAGTTTACAGTCTACAGGACACGGACACACGCACAGCCAACTCTGATGTAAAGGAAAGAAGGAAGTGTTCGAAGGTGAGCTCTTCTGCTGGCCTGGGGTGACCTTCTGGGTAGGGACATCTTTTCTGTTCATCTGAGAACCGCTGGCGACCAGAGGAAGGTGAGAGCCCAGGCAAAGAGAAACGGGAGAAAGGGGAGGAAGGAATGGATGGAAAGCACACACCTAGCACAATACTGTCCAACAGAAATAGGATGCGGCCACACAGGTGCTTTAAAATTTTCTTAGTAGCCACATTAAAAATGTACAACTCGTGAAATTCATTCTAATAATATATTTTATTTAACCAATATATGCAAACTACATTTTTGATCGCTCAACGCATAATATAAAAATTTATTAATGCGATATTTTATATTCTTTTCATAATAAGTCAACACTTACAGCACATCTCAAGCCACACTAATCGCATTTCAAGTTCTCAATAGCCACCTGGGGCTCGTGGCCATTGTACGGGACGGCACAGATGCTAGGGATCTGAGAACAGTGGGAAGGGTGCAGACCACACAACCGAGTGTGAGACAGGAGGCTAACAGCAGATGAAGACAGCATGGAGCGCTGAGGGTCCCTTCAGGTTGTTTTTTAGAGCACTGTCTATGTGCTTGCTCTCAAAGCCCTTTCTTGATATATGAAGGTCCAATTTCTACTTCTAGCCCTCAATGGTTTGCTAGGAACAGAGAGAGCCAGAGAAGAAGCAAGGCAAAAACAGCAAAAAAAAAAGAAAAGAAAAAGTGCAGATTTCAAACGTGCAGATTTCTTTTTGCACGTAAGACAAGGAAAATAATAATGATTGCAAACAGCATTATTACATGTGCCAGGCACTCTTCTGAACTCTCTCTTTACACGAAGCAGGTACTATATTTTCTCCATTTTATAAATAAGAACAATGCTCCAAGCCACACATCTCTAGATGACTCAACAGGCGCTCTGGCTCCTGAGCTGCAGGTCTGACCACGAAGCCAAGGTGGGCCTGCAGAGGAGGGCAGGACACCAGGCTCCATTCTGCGGTTCATCCCCCGATGGACTAGGCCTAGGGCCTTTGGAACATCTAGCTACTCTGTGAAAGGTGTGAGCTTGCTAGTTCAAAGGGGAGATGATTCTCCTCAAGAAAGCCTCCCCAGAAAGTTGGTACTGGGCATTCCAGACAAATGCAAGGGGGGACGGGGTATCACATCTGACTACAGTCTAAAGGTTCCTTCTGAGGCCTCCTTTAGAAATCTCAGTAATTACAGCTCCTAGTCACTGACCATCGACTATATGCCAAGTTACCAGTCTAAGCACTCTACGTGTTTACCTCGTTTAAACTTCACAGAAACCCTGTAAGAAACATTACTGTAACATTATACAGGTAAGCAAACTGAGTGAGAGAGGTTAAGAAACTTGCTCAAGGTCACCCAGCAGGTAAGAGGCAGAGTCAGGATTTGAAGCCAGGAGGGGTGGGGCCCACTCCACGGCACTCCCTGGGCAGCAGCAAGGGTGCTGAGTCCAGCTTCTCCTCCCACACCCGCATCTTGGAAAGGGAGCCACAGAGAGAGGAGCCCAGTGACAAAGACAAATCTGGGTGCTGCCCGTGGACACCGGTCTCTCCGGGACTCAGTTTCAGTACACACAGGCACTGAACCAGATGGCCTCCGAGTCTGCCACTGGCAAATCTGTGTAAGCTGGGTGGACGGCCAGCCTCACCACCTCCCGAGATTCGTTCATAAAAGTCCTACAGCCGCCGCAGTTTTGAACTGAGCACAGGGTGTGAGAGGCTCCAGGAAAACCATCCTGTCTGTGCAGAGGCTCCTGCATCCAGCATCAGGGCAGATTCCTACCCTGGGCACGTGGTGAGGTCAGAGAACCAGGCAGGCGGAGGTCAGTTAACTCAAGAGAGAACCAAGGGCTGCTCCTGTCCATGGCTCTCCCTGGCTTTCTGCCTTCCTGACCCCACTCAAATAGTCAAAAGTCTACAAGAGGCTGCAGCGAGAGGGAAGAGAGGATTTCTCATGCCATCTGCAACCTCCCTCTCCTCTAAGACAAACCTTCCAGCAGTCAGACAGGAAGCCAATTGTCCTGCCAGGACCCCTTTTCTCATGAGAACTTTCCACATGCCGGGAGGAGGGCCAGCTGCGGGGTGCTCAAGCCCTTCCCAGGGTGTGGCCCTGGAGCCGGGGTGGAGGCTCAGTGGCAGAAGCCACCACGGCTTAGGCTGTCCCCACAGCTCCTCGCAGGCCCCTAGCACCACCTGCCTGATAGGGGCCCAGCCCAAGCCCTGCTCCGGGGGCCTGGCAGCTCACAAGTGGGTCCGGCTTCAGAGCCTGTCCCTCTTGTCTTAGGCCTGAGTCCCTCACTCCCCCGACCTCACAGGAGAGGGGACATGCCAGCCAGCAGGTCAGAGCCCACAAGAAGGAAGAACATTTTCTTTATTGAACCCTGCCCCAAACATAAAAACTCCTGTCACCTGGAAGTAGCCATCCAAGTCCCTAGTCATTCTGAAAGAAGAAGTGCTAATCCTCTCCCTGGAAACCCTGACCTGAAACTACAACGGGGTCAACTGAAACCCAGCCCATCTTTCAAGACTCAGTTCCAAGGTCACCTGCTCCAGGACACTGTCCCAAAGAGAACTCAGCAGCACAGGGTAGAGATTACCAGCCTGCGCCTACAGGGAGAGCACCCGGGGTGTGTACCGCTCTGACAGCTTCCCACCACGTGGGCTCAGGCAGATCTTCCTACGCGCCAGTTCCCTCATTTGAAGATGGGGACACTAAAGGTATGCACCTCACAGGGGCGCTGTGCAGATTCATCAACCATGCAGGTAACGTACCCGGTAAAGGGCCTGTCACACTCCAAGTGTTCAATAAACAGCAGCTTTATTACTCCTCCTCTGTTTTCCCCCAGCATCTTCGCACCTCTCTATAAACATCACTGTATTGCTGTCTCTGCAATTATTTTCTCACAGGTCAGTCCTTCCCCCACCTCTCCATTAACCCACCCACCTACCCAAGCTGTAGGGCAAGCATTTGTTCTCCTTCCTCTTCTGATTCTTGTATTCCCAGAACTCGGCACAGAATCTGGCAGAGTAGATGCTTAGTAGAAAACTGACTTGACTGGGAAAATTTTGCCCACATTTCAAGGCACTACCTTGTTTGTAAATGCAAAGGGTCTCATGGTTTCCGATTTGAGATAAGTCAGGAGCAGGTAACAGCTGAAACAGGAGGGAAGGGGGCAGGGCACAACCTTTAAAAGAATGACACAGCCAACAGGACAAGACAAAACTGGTTAGAACTAACCAGATCCACGATGCCGGAAGATTCCACTTCCAGTGGACCTTGAGCCTCATTATATGCTCATTGTAATGCATTAGCTAAATGGTAACACCCACTAGCGCCATGACAGTCCTGAGGCCAACCATAATAGGTCAAAAAGTAGGCGGTGGCCCAATTCCTGGAAATCCCCGCCCCTTCCCCCAGAAATAGTTGGAATAATCCTCTCACTCATTAGCCTACGAAATTACCCCACCCATAAAAACTAACCACCCCATATTTCCAGAGCCTCTCGCCTTCTGAGATGGCCCACTCTCTGTCTGTGGAGTGTGTTTCTCTCTAAATAAATCCACTTCTTACCCATCACTTTGTCTCTCACTGAATTCTTTCTGCAACAAGACATCAAGAACCTGAGCTTCGTTAAGTCCTGAAACCAGGTGTGTGATCTCAGTTAAAAGACGGTGAGTTCAAGTCCCAATCTCGGTTTAGGCTGGGTTCGAGTCCTGGCACATGGGTTCAAGTCCCAATCTGAGCTGCACGGTTTTACAGCAGAGAGACTCCCTCTGCATAGTACATCTCATGTTCTCTAAGTTGGCATCTACCAGTGAAAATATTCTCCCAGCCAACCAGGATCAGGGCCACAAAGAGTCAGAGCACGGTCTGATGGATGAATCTGGGTTTGACCTAGGGGCCTGCCCTGCAACCCTGTCAACTGCCTGAGCTCTTCTGAGCCTTACTCCTTGACAGCCAATACCCACCTCTGTAAAGTGTTTGAGGGGACAGATGAAACTGTGTACCTGAAACTGTCTTGCATCATGCCTGGCACACAGTAGGCACTGATAAATTCTTTACATTTATTTTCACATTGTAAACTCAATTCCCACCTCTGGTTTTTGAAATGGGGCAGGGCAAAGACTCTGGCAAAGAAAAGAAAAAGGACTGCTTCAGAAATTTCTGGATATCTGGAGAGAGGACAGGCAGAGAGCAGAGAAGGATGAATACTCTGGTGGGGCTTGCTTTGCTACCTCCTCCTCCAGCTCAGTAATATGCCAGCCCCTTCCCCACTTCTCAGCAGAGACTGGGCTGCTCTTGGCTGACAAGTGGCCTCCATATAGCCTGTTACCCCTTCACCCCGTCTTGTTCTCACAGCTCAGGGACTTGGGGGGCATGCTGTCAGCTGGGACTGCACGCCCTACCCCACCCTTAAACTGTATGACTGCTATAAAACGGGCAGGCAGGAGGACCACTCGCCTTCTCCTGCTGCTCCAGGCCTGGGCTGCACAGCATCTAAAGCCCCCCACCCAATGCAGTGACCTACAGAGCAGCGCCCACAATTGTCTGCCGCCCCCGCCCCCAGGATGTTGGGACACAAGCAGAGTTAGGGAGCCAGGCCATTCCACAGGCATTAACAAATGATACTGTGTTCCCTTGAGAGTGGTAGTTAAAGGGTTAAGAGAAAGCAGATGTTTATTTTTTTCCTCATCAGCAATTGCTACTTCCTGGTCTCATCTCCTTCATCCTATCATCTAAGGAAGTTGCACATGAGTCGGCTCTCGCCCTCAGAATTCCTCACCTCCAGGAGGAGGTAGGCTGGTCCTCTGGAGGAAGGCCCCAGTCAGCTGCTTAAGGCACTGTCCAACCTCAAAAGGATAACTGATGAGCAAGTGATAATTAACTTAGGAGTCGGGCTTGGAGTTTACAACAGGATTGGACTCTTGGGTACAAAGCTCAGAGTTGTGGTTTCATTTCCAATTCTGCCATCTAATGGAAATGCTTCATGCCAAGTCTGGTGCCAGGCACACACACACAGTAGGCCTTCAAGAAACACCTATTTAAATTTAAAATAAATTTAGAGATCTCTGTTGCCCAACAGGGTGGAAGTGACTGAGAATTAACATTTATCACCAGGCGCTACACTAGGCACTTTAAAGTTGCCATCCTAATTAATTCTCCCATCCTATGAGGAAGGAAAGTGAGGCTCTGAACAATTTAGTAGTGGCCTGAGGGTACACAGCCACCCAGTAGGAGTCTGGATTCAAACTCTGGCTTGCCTTTCCCCCCATTATAGGGAAGCTCCCTGTCTACAGATGCCACCAGAAAAACTTACCCCAAGACCTACAAAAGTATAGCATGGGGGTGGGGTCCATCTGACAAATGTTATAGTAATTCCTGTTTGGAGAAGAATGTGGACTGGTGAGTTTGCCTGTGCCCAGAGGACTCAGCTCGTATCTCAAGTGGGGCCCCATTTTTCCAGAGAAGTGGTGGGGGGAAGGCAAGACAGTGTCCTTCACTAAGCTCTCTGAGCATTACAAACAATGGAGCTCTTTAAGGAGTACAGATCCCAAAGCTGCAAGTGGGAGAGGGTATGGGGGCATTTTCAGCTGGGAACACAAGCCTTCCAAGAGGGATACATGAAAGGAAGCTTGCCACTAAATGCAGAACAGGGACGCGAGCTAGAGTAGATAGAGGGCTGCCCTTCTGCCAGCTGCCCAGAATACACAGGATCCCCGGGGCAGCTCTGCCAAAGCCCAAAATAAACAGCCTCCTCTGCCATGTATCTCCAAACGGTGAGTCAGGCAGCGTCTTGCTTATGCTGGGTGCTCAACAAGCCACTGCTACTTACCGAGGCCCACACAACTGCAAAGAATGAAAGGAAACAATCAATAAACTCTACCCACGGACGGTGGCAAAAATCAGCTGAGGTGGCAGAAATCAGCTAGGGGGATGGCCTAAAACCAGCAAGCACCACACTTCTTTGAAAAACACTCACCAGTAATTGAGGGGTAAAGGCCTGAATAATCTTTCCTGAAAAAACAGATGTGACTGGGTCTCCCTGTGACAGACAAGGTGCAAATAACAGACTACGAGTCTAAGGCAGGCCACGAAGTGAGCCCTGTGTATTCTGTAGGGCTTGTGTCAGGCTGACCCTACCATAAGACTAAAGGAAATATAAAAGGGAAAAGCTGTTCTTTTGGAGGGGGGTGGGTGGCATGGGGAATGAAGCTAGGGCTAGGGGTCTTGTCTTTATCACCTCTGAACCAACAAGTATAAGGAACACTGTGACACATGGACCATGGGAAGATACAGTCAGAAGTTACAAAGTCCACTCATCTGGAGAGTCTTCTCCGTCCTGTGGGGGATGGGATTCTCTTCTTTAAACACTTCATCTGTTTAAACCACCCTGTCTCACATAACCAGCACAGGAAAAGGAGCTTGTCAGGCCTTCTTGGTTTCCTCTGCATCTCCTAGAAGGGGAACTTATCAGCCTGCGCTATCATTAGCTGACCAAAGGAGGTGAGGAGTCAAATCCGCCCAGAGGTTTGTTTGTTCTTCCCTACTTTCAACTTGTGGATCTTTCTAAATTTCTGGACCAGATGGAGCCAGGGTACTCCTAGCAGATCCCTTTCCTCCCCCCAGGCAGCAAGGAAGACAGGAGAGCCTCTCACCTCCTGTGAATCCACTCAAACCCGCTGTCAGGTCCAAAGCAGGGTGCCTGGCCCCCAAGGTGCTTTCTCACACACCTGGGACTGGCCTCCCCTTTGATTTTAGCCTGAGTATTTATTAGCCTGACTCTGACATATTGTCAAGACTCCTTGATCGTTAAACAGAGCGACCCCAAAAGAGATTACGGAAGCTTTGGAGACAGAGTCTCAACCATGCTTTTATTTGTCACACTGAGGCCCACGCTCCTGTTACCTCCCCCCTGGCCTCTCTCGGTCTTTGGACCCCTGACCCTGGCAAGCCACTTTTGACTGACCAATCGAGATTCCTGGTCAGAAGACGTTGCCTGCTGCAGCCTCACCCATTCTGTGCCTCAGTAGATAATCTTTTGTATTCCAAAGAATGCCTTTCACCCAGAAGAGAGGTAAAAAACATTTGCAAGCATTGATTCTTATCCTCTCTGCATTTCACTCTCCTAATAGGAATGCCTTCCTCAATGTAACAAATAAATATCTATGAGCACCTACCAATGTGCCAGGTTGGTGCCAGAAATTCAAGAGCAAATAATACACAGTTCTGTCCCTGAGGAGACTTCAGACTCTTTGGGGAGATAGATGAGGAGCCCCAAGTACCTTATAATAATAGTAACATCTACGCTGTTTATCCCCCAGAGTTCACGTAGGGATTACATGTATCCATTCATTCTTTCAACAAGTTGTTTTTTTGGGTTTTTTTGCGGTATGCGGGCCTCTCACTGTTGTGGCCTCTCCCGTTGTGGAGCACAGGCTCTGGACGCGCAGGCTCAGCGGCCACGGCTCACCGGCCCAGCCGCTCCGCGGCATGTGGGATCTTCCCGGACCGGGGCACGAACCCGCGGTCCCCTGCATCAGCAGGCGGACTCTCAACTACTGCGCCACCAGGGAAGCCCTTTTCAACAAGTTTTTACTAAGCACCAAAGCACTGTAGCTGGCAATGGGAGAAGGAGGGTTGGGAAGATGGCAAACATATAGGTCCTACCCTCTGGGAGCTTACTGTCTAATAAATAATCACAATAGACACGTTAGAAATCACTATGGGCTACAATAAGAGGTTCTAAAGAAAGATTAATCCAATGAGGAAGAGATGAGAAAGGAAGAAAGAAATGATAACAGAACTCCAATTCTAGGGGGAAACAGGATTGTGACCATGGGATAAAAGACTGTGACTATAGGATTGTGACTGGGCTAAAGGAAGGGGGAAGAACACGCAAGGGGGAAGATAAGGGCATGAGCAGCAAAGGCAGAGGAGCAAGAAGAGGCCGTGTGTGTGTGTGTGTGTGTGTGTGTGTGTGTGTGTGTGTGTGTGTGTCTGTCTGTCTGTCTGTCTGTCTCTGTGGAAAGCAGCAGGTTTAGCAGGAGATGGCTGGAAATTGAGAAAATCAGGCTGGCGCCAGAACAGGGAGGGCCCTGACTACATAGCTAAGGAATGAAAAAGTCTTGGGTTCCTCTTCCATAAAATGAGATTTTAAGGACCTTTCCAGTCCCAAAATGCAAAGTCATGTTACTACTAATAAAAAGAAAGCCTGCTCTACGGTACTAATGCAGCTGAAGAAGCCAGCCGTCTCCGTCTCCCTGCCTACCCTGGCAACTATTTTTCAGCGGAGCCGGCCGTGCTGGTGCGGTGGAGTGGGCACAGGAGAAGGACAAGGGGAAACCACTTGAGTTTCCCAATGCAGATGCGTCATGCTTCTTAAGTTTGCCGAGGTGAAGGGGGCCAGAAAAAACTGGAGGGACTAGAGTGGAGAAAAGGAGTACAAAGGCATCTTGCGGTCAATTTCTTTCCCAGGGTTCTCTCGCATGGCAGCAGATGGCCTATCCCTGAAGGACCGGATCTCAGAAAGCAGCTGCTCCCAGGTCCTGGTCTAACAGCTGGGGTCATGGGACCTCTCTGCACAAGCTGAATGCCGGAAATCAATGGGTTCCATTGTGCCTGCACGCATGAACTCTCGCGTCCAGGCTCCTGCCCTATGCTGGCCTGGAGCAGAGGACTGGGAAAAGTAACACTACACTCTTTGAAAGACTGCACTTGCAAATTAATGGAAAGATACAGTATTATAAAGTCCAATTTCATTTAAATTACCTTGACTTTGCTAGGAAACTACTGAGACGTTAATTATCTGAGAGATAAAGGACTCATCAGTGAGAGGGTCAAGGTGAGAGGGAGCAGAGGGACAGATCATAATCAGAGGAAAACCCCTAACTGCCTCTGGCCCTCCCCTTCTTCCTGCCCAATGCACAGAGGAGTCTGACTCCACCATACCAACCAAAAAGCGGGCTGGATGTTCCATGTACTGGAAAGGGGGATAAAAATCCATAAAATGATGTGTGTGTACACAGAGGAGTGTAAGTGTATGATTACATAATTAGGCACATTAAAGTATTTATACTGCTGAGACTAAAAGCCCCTACTCAAAGGCATTCCACCAAAGTTGAAAGGGGAAATAGAAAATAAAGCATCTAATTGCAATCTTCCACAAAGCCAGACATCCCCAGCTGGTGCCACAGCTGAATTCTCGTAATTAACATGTTGTAATGGCAAGTATGAAAGACACTGTATGCTTATCAACTCCATGCCGTGGCCAGCCAGGCATGGGAGAAGCCCGCAGCACTGCTACAATTAAAGGGATTTTTCTCTTTCCATTATACTGGCACCCTGGTGTGGGAGGTCGGTTATTGTTTCTTAAAAACTTAGTTGTTTAAAGCACACACATAATAAAACTCTATACTCACAAAGTCAGGGACTGAGACTGGAGAATATAAAAAAGTTCACAGTCTAGGAGCTGGTTTATTTTTGGTGGTTGGTTTTCTCTCACCTCCCCAAACGTGGGGCTTTCCCAGTTAGAGAAGGCTAGCAATGTTTGAGCAGCCTATCCTTTTAAATAAATAAAGCCCATCTGACAGCTTAAAAATCATAGGTTAAAAGTATCTAAATAGAAAGAAAGATGACAGAAACTAGCATATAAATGAGTACAATGCAAGGGGAAAGGCCTTGATGCATCAAGAAAGTAGATCAATATGGACTGTGTTCCAAAGGACACTCAGTCCCAGAAGGGCCCTGCACATTTACAGAAAGGGTTTTGTGGCACTTCCCTGGTGGTCCAGTGGCTAAGACTCCACACTCCCAATGCAGGGGGCCTGGGTTCAATCCCTGGTCGGGAAACTAGATCTCGCATGCATGCCTCAACTAAAGATTCTGCGTGCCACAACTAAGACCCAGTGCAGCCAAAATAAATTAAATATATATATATATTTTTTTAATTTAAAAAAAGGGTGTTGTTTTTGCACAATTCTTTAGACCCCCCCGACCAAAGTTAAATAATAGCTTTACATATTATAAGGAAGTTGTGTTCTCAGAAAGCCAAACAAGATGGTAAAATACTCTGCCTTTTACACTCTTGGACAACATAATTTGGGCATTTTTTTACACTATTCTTTAACTGTGTTTTTCTCCTCTTCATAACTGAGCAGGGCTGTTGACTTAAGAGTCAGCAAGCGTTCAACTGACACTAATGATTCCCTACTTCTGGCATGCTCACTGAGTTTCAGAATCTTTTCCTCTATTATATCAACTTTAGAAGTCCCACCCTTCTTCTAACTACCATCAGTGATGTCATTTTCCCATTTTCAACCACCCTTAGAGCATAAATGTCCAAAAATTCAAGTTACTGCTACAGCGTACATGGCTGCACAGGTGGAGTTAGCGAGGCTGCTCAGAGTGTGCTGCAGACCGGCAGGCAGCCACACCGCAGACCCACCACCCAGAGGTTCCTTCTCAGCTGCTGCACCAAAGTCCAGACTCATTACCCAAAGGTGAGTGGGGTGTCGATTTACAAGGCGCCAAAGTACAGGTTGTTCCTAAGACAAATGTTTAAAAGCTGACTGCTCAGCACTGCTTCAGAACTACCTCACGAGGCATCCAACGTGGACCCCTCGCCCCTCGCTCCCCCAGCCCCAAAGGCCCGGAATCATTTTGGTGAACCTGAAGAAAATACATTCTTAGGTAGGCCCAGATACAAATGAGGAATGTGTCCAAGGATCACGGGCACTCAGCAACACACACACCTGCACTTCACAAAGAAGCCAGGGCTGCAGCCAGGGTGCAGAGGTTTGCACAGCACCAAGGGAAGTCAAGCTAGTCAGCACCTGCCACAGGCCTGTTACTCAGGATGACAGCTCATCCTGGGTTTCCCCAGCCTCTTTGCCTTGTTGATGGAAAAGGTCTTGTCACACGCGCAATCAGGGATCCCAGATGCCTCCAGCCAGACCTTGCAGTGAAATAACGTTAGCAGAACAACAGTTCCTTCCCCACTGCCGGGAGCAACTTGGCCTATGGGAGACAGAATCCATGTGCTTCAAAGACTCCACACAAGTGGGTGGGCAGTCCTTTGGGGCTAGGCCATTTGTACTCGCAGCCCTTGTACAAAACCAAATGAAACCATACACCCCAAGACAGCACAGAAGTTGCAGAGCAACTGATTCTGAACTCTGGGCCTCCTCCTTTCTCCCCAACAATCCCCTCAATTTTCCCAGCTAGCCTCACCTCTCAGAGGGACAGAGAAAAACAAACGCAAAGACAGCTGGGCCTTCTGCAAATGTGGGCCGGGCCACTAAAGTCAAACCTCGCTTTAGGGACCACCCTGTTACTCAACTGTAACAAAGTGATCACTCAGAATGGTTTTAGCAGTTTATCTAACCAGCAATCCAAACTGAGTATCTGGGGCCTTAGTTTTTTGTTTTTTTTTTTTTATAAATTTATTTATTCATTTATTTATTTTTGGCTGTGTTGGGTCTTCGTTTCTGTGCGAGGGCTTTCTCTAGTTGTGGCAAGCGGGGGCCACTCTTCATCGCGGTGCGCGGGCCTCTCTTGCTGCGGAGCACAGGCTCCAGACGCGCAGGCCTCTCACTGTCGCGGCCTCTCTTGCTGCGGAGCACAGGCTCCAGACGCGCAGAGCTCAGTATTTGTAGCTCACAGGCCCAGCTGCTCCGTGGCACGTGGGATCTTCCCAGACCAGGGCTTGAACCCGTGTCCCCTGCATTGGCAGGCAGACTCTCAACCACTGCGCCACCAGGGAAGCCCTGGGGCCTTAGTTTTAACAAAAAGGGGAAGAAAACACTGGTCTTTTTACATGAGGTAAAAGCTGAAGTTTCAAGGCTCTAGGCTAAGCCCCGGCACCTCCCCTGCACCAGGGCCCCAAAGCCCTCCATGGAGAGAGCCAAGGCTGGCAGCGGAGCCTCTGCCTGGCCTACACCCTGGCCTGGTGACAGGCTGGGATGATCCCCAAAGAGGAAATGCTCACTTCCCAGGGCTGCAAACTTGACATCAGCCCTGGCCATGCTGTGCGTCCGTGCTGGGGAGCCTGGGGTGGGTCAGCTGGGAGTGGCAGGCCAGGCCCAGGCCCAGCAGCTGGTACGGAAACTGTGATTCCTTTCCTGACTTAGGCGAACTGGGCAGTACCTCTCTTGGCAATCATTTACTTTTCCCTCTTTCTACTGGAAATTAATAGATCTTGTGATATGCAAAACCTGTTTATGCTTGTTTGTCCCCACCGATACAAACTCTGTCAACAGAAATTTACTTTCTCAATTTCCATTTTCCTCAAAGAGCAGCTACTAGACAGTCTATTAAGAAGAGCACTTTCTGGGCTTCCCTGGTGGCGCAGTGGTTAAGAATCCGCCCACCAATGCAGGGGACACAGGTTCGAGCCCTGGTCCGGGAAGATGCCGCAGAGCAACTAAGCCCGCGCGCCACAACTACTGAGCCTGCGCTCTAGAGCCCGTAAGCCACAACAACTGAGCCCGTGTGCCACAACTACCGGAGCCCGCGTGCCTAGAGCCTGTGCTCCGCAACAAGGGAAGCCACCGCAATGAGAAGTCCGCGCACCTCAACGAAGAGTAGCCCCCGCTCGCCGCAACTAGAGAAGGTCCACGCACAGCAATGAAGACCCAGCGCAGCCAAAAATAAATAAATAAAATAATTTTTTTTTAAAAAAAGAGCACTTTCTGACTGATACTCTTTGATGTTATTTATAATCCAAAGTTACTCAAATTCCTTATTTAAAGTTGTTAAGGGGGTGCAAGGCACGGGGGACGGTAATAGTACTCAGCACTGGCAAGGATTTTGGAAACAGCACTCTTTCACTCCTGATTAGGCATGAGGTGACTTGTGTCACCTGGATCTGAGCAATCATCCCTGGTCAGTCACATCCTAAAATGACCAGCTGGAGGGATGGAACTCACTGCACCTTGTGCCTGGCTCCACTGGGCCCACCAGGGCACATCACACCTCCACGGTGGGCCTGGTCAAAGCTCAACTCGAGCTGGCACCTAATGGCTGGTCCTACTCAGCCAGCACTAACCTCATGGCCTGAGTTGCTGTGCCCTGCCAGGGAGAGCTGCAGGAGGCCAGAGGCCACAGGCACTGTGGGACCGTGCTCACTCAAGACAGAAGCCTTCTACCAGCACCCCTCCCTCCTAGGACCCAAGGACAACTTCCTTCCAAGAACTGTGGATGGAGCTGGGGTTCTCCTACTGCCCACCTGGAGGCATATTCTAACTCACCCTGATGAGCTAGTAGTCCCCCAAACCACATTTTTCCTAATGATGTTCTCTTCTCAGAATCTTTGAAAGTCTGCCAATTCCTTTCTATATAAGTCTGTGTTTCTCCTGGATACGCCACGCTCTCCACGATTCGGTCTGTCCCATTTCTCCAACGTCAAGTCCCACTAGGCTACCCATACTGGCCTTATTCACCCACACTCATGGCCTCAGATGGGCCTTCTGGCTCTTCTCAGCTCCTTCTTCCCCTCCTCTCCTCTCAATATCCTTCCTTTCCCTCCATCAACTCAAACCCCTCCCATGGTGCAAGGCCTGGTCTTAGTGCTTTCTTCTACAGGAATTTCCTTTCTCTGAACTAAAGTGCCCAAGACTACACAACCTAGCCCACAGTTACATACCATTTTGTTCGCCATTGCTACGCGGGAGTCGGTCTTACCTCTCCAGGGTACCGTGAGCAGCTCAAAAGAACAGAGAACCCACCTTCACCAGCCTGGGCACATTGAAGGCACTGAACAAATACCTGATGGAGCTTGTGTCCAGAAGGGCTGATACCTCTTACAACGTGGACTGATTAAATGCTTAAAAAGTCCCCAGCTCTTGCTTCTCAGGGAATCTCTCCTCCCCACACCCCACTCCTGGACCCAGTCCTGGCAGACTCGGAGACTTCTGCCTGCAGACAGCCAGCATTCCAGCTTGCATCAAAGCGTCAAACAAAGGATTTCACAACGCCCCCACCCCGCTTCAGGCTCCAAAGCTCTTCAAGGGCACCCTGTTTAAACAAGAGGTGCAGTATATTTTTGGGAAATGATGAAGCAACTTCCCATAAGAGAAAAGAAAAAATTCCCCAAGTGCAGAAGGCTTCTTGGAAGACAAATAGAACAGCTTCCCTTGCCAGGGCAGAGAGAAAAGGATTTGACATCCAGGCTCCTCGTCCTTGGCAAAGAAGCCTGCTGTGCGGGAACAGGGGAGACAAGCCACACGGGGAAGGAGGAGGCAAATCCTTATGGCCAGATGTAGAACACAGCAGTTTTCAGAGTTGGAGGCCCAACCTAACACCTCATTTCACACTGTCCAAGGTGCCACTGGGAGCTCCACAATCTTCTCTTCCTCTTACACACCTTAAACAACAGACGTGACCCTATGAAGTTGGATGCTAACGCAGTATTTCACATACACCAGGAACACTTCTACTTAAAAACAACCGCACAGGGAATTCTCTGGTGTTCCAGTGGTTAGGACTCGGTGCTTTCACTGCCAGGGCTCAGGTTCAATTCCTGGTGGGGGAACTAAGATCCCGCAAGCCGTATGATGCAAAACAACTGCACAGTGACTCCTCTGGTGGATGGTAAAATCCTTTTGCAGTAACCACACTCTTGGACTTCCCTGGTGGCGCAGTGGTTAAGAATCGGCCTGCCAATGCGGGGGACACGGATTCGAGCCCTGGTGCGGGAAGCTCCCGCATGCCGCGAAGCAACTAAGCCTGTGCGCCACAACTACTCGGCCCGAGTGCCACAACTACTGAAGCCCGCGCGCCTAGAGCCCATGCTCCGCAACAAGAGAAGCCATCGCAATGAGAAGCCCGCACACCGCAACGAAGAGAAGCCCCCGTTTGCCGCTACTAGAGAAAGCCCGCGCACGGCAACAAAGCCCCAAAAATAAATAAAATAAAATAAATATTAAAAAGAAAAACACACTTTTTTTTTTAATGGGGGTGTGGATTTTGTAATTCATACATTAGGTTTGATTATCAGGATTGTTTTCTCACATATTGCAGCGTGTCTGCGTTTCAGGGGAGGGGGCGTGAGCAAACTGGGATAGAAGGAGAAAATTCCTATCATTGTGCTGGATCTTCAAGGCTTAACTAACGTCTCCTCACATTTCATCTTTATAACTACTACTAATCAAACAGTACAGCAACATTAGCAGCACTCTTCAAATAAGAAGAAAGAAAAGCATCACCCACCAAGGAAACCTCTCCGGTCCATATCCATATGAAGACCTAATGTTTCCATACCTAGTAACCAGCATTTGTGTGTTCAGACCTCACTTCTTTGGCATAAGCCCCTTCTCCCCGAACTGGAGAGTTCACGTCCACCTGGACTGTTTGCATGGACCAGAAGGCATGTAATGAGTAGCTTTGCCCTCATCAGCAACACGAGCCAAGGAACAACTCTTCCCCTCCTGCTGTCTTACTTTCCCAACCTACCCAGTGACCGTCCTCAAGAACCAACGGAAGGGCCATAAACAAGCTGCCAAAGAAAGTCAACTCTTTCAGACACCATAACGATGTGAAGAAGGCTCCTGCAAGCTTACAGTCTTGGACTTGAATCCTTCTCAGGTACCCACCCCAACCTCTTAACAGCAGGCACGCAGGCCTGCAGTCTTTCCAGCAGGGGCCCCCTTTCTCCGTACCCACATGGATTCCTGCTTACAAAGCTCTTTCAGAAAATAAAAGTTAATCTACCTAATCTGCATCTCTAACAGATTTCGAGGGTTTGTGAAATTTTATTTTTTAAGCCGCTGAAGGGGAGGCAGGAGGCTGGGTGGGGCTGAGTGGGAAAAACAGCAACATCTAGAATCCCTTCCCCGAGCAGGGCCTTTCCGCTGGCAGCGTTAATGCATACGTACAACTCACGCATCGCTTTTACAATATGCCAGTCAATTTAAAAAAAAACGTCAATTTATTATTTTTCAAAATACGCAGTAACTAAACTGCTGGTAGGGAAAGCGAGGGACTAGGCGCTTTCATTCGGCTGTTCAGCACATTCCCTTCCTGCAGGCAAGATATGCCGGAAGAAGATCTATTAGGATGTCTACATCAGCTCCTTAACCACAAAAAAGAAATCCCCTCCTCCTACTAAAGAACTGGGATGCAAAATAACAACAGGAGTCAACAAGGTAAACAGAATTTACAGGGAAGGAACTTGTGGGGAAGGGATGGAGATGTAGCAGCTGTCCCCTAACGAAGCCACAAGTGAAACAAAGACTAAAAGAAACTAACTCCAAGTCTTCATTTTAATCGGAAACGCTGAGTTAGTGGGGAGACAAAGATGAAAAGGGATCATCTTCTCAGAATTTATATTTGCGTTTTGTGGGGACTGAGAGTCAAACAAGCTCTCAGATGGGGAGCAACATGTGAGAGGGAGGGAACGGCATAAGTGAGGCACTGGGGGCACATTCGATGGTGTGTTATGGGAATGATAAAATGCCTGGTGATGTTCCAGGACGGAGCACAGGCTAGGGAAGTGGCTAGAGAGAAAACACAGGTGAGGGTTACGTTGCTAGGGAGTACAGACCTTAAGAGCAGCCTTAGAGCAAGACCTGAATTTGTTTTCGTTTGTTTTAAGGGGAGAAGTTATCATGCTAAGTCTGAGATTTTAAGTTACTCTGGCAGCAAGGTGGAAGACAGATTTGAGGGGAGAGAGGTGGGGAATACACTGCAAACAGAGGAATCGGTAAGAGTCTGGTGAGAGGTGATGAGGCCTGGGATGTCAGTAGTGTTATTTTTTTCTTGGAGGGGCCACCACTATACCCCTCACTATAGTTAACCTGGTGGCTGCCTGCCCACCCACTGCCCTCACCCCCCACCAGCCCAGCCCAGACACAACCAGGAAGAAGAAAGCTAGTGCTTCTCTGACAGGAACTCAAACATCCGGGGCTTTAGAGAGGGGATGCGCTTCCAGAATCCCTGTCACTAGTGAACTCTGGTCCTCTGGACAGCAAGTTGGCAATGAACTAATGATGAACACAAGGATCCAAAATGAGCACGTACAGCATCTCAAGGAGAGACTGCTGGATTCTGCAAAATGTCCAAAAAGAATTCTACTATAAAGGTAGATGTGGAAAACGTTCTATTCAGGCTATACAAATGTGTTGAGAAGGTGTAAAATTAAGCAGCTGACGGGCCTGGGAAATGGCAGATAGCACCCACAAAAGTACATTCCTAAACTTCTAGAAGAAAACATGAGCCCATCTTCATGAAATTTGGACAGAATTTCTTAAGCAAGTCAAAGGAAACATTTCACATATACACACTACTATATATAAAATAGATAACTAATAAGGACCTACTGTATAGCACAGGGAACTCTACTCAATACTCTGTAATGACCTATATGGGAATAGAATCTAAAAAAAGAGTGGGTATGTGTATATGTATAACTGATTCACTTTGCTGTACATCTGAAACTAACACAACGTTGTAAATCAACTATACTCTAATAAAAATTAATTTCAAAAAAGAAAACATTCCAGGAAGAAAAAAAGAATATGAATAAAGTAGCAGTGGTTCTCAGACCCCTTGTTCGCAAGCCCCCCTTATACTATCGAAAATTACTGAGGACCCCCAAAGTTGTCTGTGTGTTACAGCTATCAATACATACCACAGTTGAAAATAAACCTAATTTTTACTATTTATAAATTCATTTAAAAATAATAATAGGGCTTCCCTGGCGGTGCAGTGATTAAGAATCCACCTGCCAACGCAGGGGACACAGGTTCGAGCCCGGGTCCGGGAAGATCACACATGCCGCCGAGCAACTAACCTTGCGCGCCACAACTACTGAGCCTGCGCTCTAGAGGCCGCGAGCCACAACTACTGAGCCCACGTGCCACAACTACTAAAGCCCGTGCGCCTAAAGCCCGTGCTCCACAGCAAGAGAAACCACTGCAATAAGAAGCCCATGCACCACAACGAAGAGTAGCCCCCACTCACCACAACTAGAAAAAGCCCGCGCGCAGCAACGAAGACCCAACGCAGCCATAAACAAACAAATAAATAAATAAAATTTTAAAAGTAAATAAAAACAATAACAAACATCAGAGTGATTGTGTCAACACATGTCATGTAGCCTCTGGAACTCCACGACACACCTGTGAAAGAATGAGTGCAAAAAGGCAAATAGCATCTTAGTATTAATATGAAAATAGTTTCAACCTTGTCAGCCTCCTGAAAAGACCCCAATGACCCTTGAGAACCACTGCCATAGAGAAAGTTAAAATAATCTGCAAACTGGGAGAAGACGGTCAAGGAAAATACAAAATTCAAGCCACGGAGAGATTCCATTTTATATCCATCAGATTGGCAGAAATTAACGTCTAACAATACCAGCTGTTGCAAAGCATGTGGAGAACTAAGAATTTTCGTATGTATCACTAGTGGTGAAAACTCATACAACTACTCTGGAGAGCTACTTGGCAATATATAGAAAGCTGAAGTTGTACACTTCTAATAATCCAGCAACTCCACTGCTACATGTATATGCCAGAGAAATCTTGTATACATATTTAGTACACATGTACAAGGACGTTCCTTGCAGTACGTTCCTAACGATGAAAAACTGAAGTCACCTGTATGTCCATTAATGAGAGAATGGTTACAAATATTCTGGCATATTAACACAATGGAATAATGCTATACTGTAGGTAAAACAAATGTATCAACGTGGCTAAATTTCAAAAACAATGTTGAACGAAAAAAGGAGGCTATAGAAGATAACATGCATTTTAAAACATAAAATGATACAATAGTCAGGAGATGGAAACAACCTAAGTGTCCATCATCGGATGAATGGATAAAAGAAGATGTGGCACATATACACAATGGAATATTACTCAGCTATAAAAAGAAACGAGATTGAGCTATTTGTAATGAGGTGGATGGACCTAGAGTCTGTCATACAGAGTGAAGTAAGTCAGAAAGAGAAAGACAAATACCGTATGCTCACATATATATGGAATTTAAGAAAAAAAAATGTCATGAAGAATCTAGGGGTAGGACAGGAATAAAGACACAGACCTACTAGAGAATGGACTTGAGGATATGGGGAGGGGGAAGGGTAAGCTGTGACAAAGTGAGAGAGTGGCATGGACATATTTGCACTACCAAACGTAAAATAGATAGCTAGTGGGAAGCAGCCGCATAGCACAGGGAGATCAGCTGGGTGCTCTGTGACCACCTAGAGGGGTGGGATAGGGAGGGTGGGAGGGAGGGAGACGCAAGAGGGAAGAGATATGGGAACATATGTATAACTGATTCACTTTGTTATAAAGCAGAAAATAACACACCATTGTAAAGCAATTATACTCCAATAAAGATGTAAAAATAAATAAATAAATAAAATGATATCCTCTATCGCTTAGGGATGCATGTATAAGTATGTAAAACTTGTACACGTCATATAAAAAATACAAAAAAAAACCCCACACACCCCACTAAAACTCAACCTCCACAGACTGAGGGCCCTTAAAAAAAATACATGTAAATACATGTGTAAGTATGTAAAAACAGAGGCATGGTTGGAAGGATACACATTGATTTAGCATACTGGCTATATCTCTGGAGAAAAAGATCTGAAGCAAACATGGCAAAATATTAAATCTGGGTGGTAAGTACCCAGGTATGTTAGTCTCTGTATTTTTTTAATGTCTGAAAATCTTCATTGAAAAACTAAGAATGGGATAATAGATTTAAAGTGGTTACTACCTGAAACACTGCACACTTACTATAGGTATTTCACAACACCCCAAAACTCAGGCACGTCACTTCTTTTTTTTTTTTTTTTTTTTGCGGTACGCAGGCCTCTCACCGCTGCAGCCTCTCTCGCTGCGGAGCACAGGCTCCAGACGTGCAGGCCCAGCAGCCATGGCTCACGGGCCCAGCCGCTCCGCGGCACGTGGGATCCTCCCGGACCAGGGCACGAACCCACGTCCCCTGCATCGGCAGGCGGACTCTCAACCACTGCGCCACCAGGGAAGCCCAGGCATGTCACTTCTTAACAGGGTATTTAGTAACTTGGTAAGTTTTCTGATTCTTCACAACCACCCTAGGTCCCATTTGGTCCCCAAATACAGACAGAAATCTTAAGATTCACCAAGACTGCCAACTCCTATGGAAGACACTGGATTACCTCTTTCAGGGCTCTCAATGTATATGACCCTCAATCCCAAAGAAGTTTCCTCCACCTACGCACTGACTGACCCTTGACTGCTCCCACCCCCAAAACTCATCTGAAAGCTAAGATACCAAACAGCATCTGTAAAAATGCTTTTCCTAAAAGTCAGAGGCACATGCAGTAACTGAGCATGTACTGTTTTGAAGGTCCTCAGCCTCAATGGCCCCACCACCTGCCTTCAATTCAAGACAGCAGCCAGACTGACCCAGCCACTGTCAGAGTCAACTTCACTTACATCATTTAATACCACTCCTCCCTTTCCTCCTTAGTTTATCCTAAACACTTATTCCTCAGGAGTGGGCTCTCTATGGTGTCAAAACCCAGATCCCCAGCCCCTAATGCTTCCTGCAACATGGAGGGCATTTCCTTAGAATACAGTGTCTCTCAGAGGGTAGGCCACCCTCACGACGTGCAACAGTGTGTTAAATAGCTTCTGCCTCTGGAAGGGAACAAATGAAACCTGCACCCTTGCTTTCTTCTGTTCAGGAAAGACGGCTGAAGGGCTGGGAGACTGATATTATTTTAATAAAACTTTTAAAGAATGCATATTGCTGGGTTGCACTCCAGACTGACTGAATGGTTCTTTGTGGGCATGGGGTATGTGAATCTGATTTTAAAAGCACAGTAAAGTTGGAAAAGCATCACCCCAGAGGATGTTAGTTCTCTAAGTCTGATGAAGGACTCAAACCTCACCACCTTTTCTGTATCCCAGAGTCCTAGGTGGCCAAATACCAAACTCCCCTTTCCAGCTCTCCCTTGGTTTGGATCCTGCCTTCCCACCAGGCCCAGCGATAAGTCTCAGCTCTCTGGAAGCCTTCCTGGATGACGTCAGGGTTAATTCTCTTCTTTCTAATAGCACTCAGTACCTGAACCACTCAAGATGTATTCTGTCTTATCTTTCTCCCCAATTAGACTATGAGGACCTCAGTTTCTGGCAGAGGGCCCAGTACATACATAATAGCTTCTTAACACTTCAGTGGCTGAAATAATCCTAAAGACAATGGCATGGGAAAGTCAGTGTGAAACACACACACACACACACACACACACACACACACACACACACACCCAATGTAGTACAAAAAGTATTTATTTCATTTGCAAAGGGAGGACCTGGGTTCAAATCCAGCTTTACCCTTTACTGGCTGTGATAAGTTACTGTGAAGACACCAGTACGACATGATATACAAGAAGGTGTTTTACATTCTGTCAATTGCCAACAGTAGTAAGCTGTTACAGCTATTGCTACCCATTATATCTCTGATCTCAGGAGGTGGTTCATATTATTTATTCCTCTTTAGAGCCAAGAAAGGAAAAACACTGAAACAGGCATTCCTACCATAAAAACACACAGAGAAAAGCCTTAGAGACAATTCCCACGGTCTGCCTGCTGGAACCTCAGCTACTCAGCCTCTGTGCTTCCACCAGGGCAGGGAGGAGGGGCAGGGAAACACTCAGTAACTAGACCGTGCCTGGCACACCCAGGAGGTCTGTAAATGTTGAGTGATGAAAAGCCTGCATACAGAACTTGGGACAAGAGAGCATTCTCACAGTGACCCCTTCCCACCTGCACACCAAGAACTAAGAAGAGTTTTATAGGAGCAAGGTGAGTGAGCCTTAGGCCCCCAAGTGGGTGTAAACTGAAGAACAGCGCCAGTCTCAGCTTCTGGAAGTACTGTCAAAGCCGGTCGTTAAAATCATCCTCAAACTGCTCTTCCAGTAAATGAAAAAGCAGCGTGCAGTATCCAGCTGCCTCAGATTAAGGCAGGGGAGTGGGGGGAAATGAGAAACAGAGTCAGGATTTCCAATTACTGCTAACATGAGGGTATTCAAAAGGGAGGAAATTAATGGAATCATCAAAAGGCTGGTGATTTCACTTAAAATGAATTAAATCAACCTCAGTCTTTCCCTGTTTCAAAGCAGACCTGAGGCTACTCAGTGTTTGAGCTGCCTGAAAGCCACCCACACAGGATCAGAGGGGCTAAGTGACAATTAGCCAAGGCTGGGAAATCTTTCATTTGCCCCTTCAGAAAGAGGCTGGAGAGACAGGGTCAGACAATGGTTCTGAGGCAGGATGTGCTAATTTTCTCCAGGCCAGGAGTCCTTTAGTCTGCCAATACAAACAGCAGGAAATAAAGGCTGTAAACGGGGTCAAATTCAATCTGAAGAACAGCAAACTCCCCTAGGATGGCAAAAACATTCTGTAACTCACAGCTACCCCAGACCAAGTGGGCAAAAGAGAGATGGGAAGAAGAAGACTGGGGAGCTCTGGATGTGCCCCTCACACAGATGGCGTATGTAGGGCCTTTGTGATCTCCCCAGGGACACCCCAACCCCTACACACACAACGTACAAACATCAACGGCTAGCTCTGTCAGAGCACAGAGTAGTTAAAATGAGCACAGAGGAAGAAGAGAGAGAAGGGCGAAAGGACTATTACACGAAGTTAAGCAGGGAGAAATCAAAGGAAAGGAAAAGAGGCACATGGATACACATCCCTCTATTCCATCCACCAGCAAATATTTTCACAGGCCTACCATGAGCACTGTGCCAGGCAGTGGGGAATGTAGGAGCACCTGGAAATGAGAACTGATCAGACAGCCTGGGAAACACTGCAGTCGACAAGTGTGATGATCTGGAGTAAAGGGATCGGCACCCAACAAGGATGCTAAGTCATTCCTCTGTGGACAGTTTTATGGAAGCAGCGTAACTGTAGAGCCCAGAGGCTCTCCAAAAAGAAAAGTTACTCCAATTTCCAAACTTCTCTAGTTTCACTTTCCAGATGGGATTCTGGTTCAGTACTGCGTATCAATGGAAATTTTCACACACATTAAAAACTAAAAAACAGGGCTTCCCTGGTGGTGCAGTGGTTGAGAGTCCGCCTGCCGATGCATGGTCCAAAAAAAAAAAAAAAAAAAAAAAACTAAAAAACAAGCAACAAGCAAGCAGAAGTTCCTGACCCTGCAGAGGAAGCTGTCAGAGAAGGCATTAAAGAATATGCGGTATCTAAGCTCAAAGGGCCCTGGAGCGCTGGTCCAACCCTTACCTCACCGCTGAGCTAAGTGAGGGGCCTTCAGTTACTGCTCATTAGAGGCAGTACAGGGGCTGAGGCCCAGGACCCCAGCTCAGGGCCCTGCTCTTCATACCACAGATCCCAAGCTGGGGCAAGACTTTCTAAAATGCAGACTTTTGGAGCTCACCGCTGCCTAAGAGGGCAGAATAAGAAGTGGAGGGAGGAGATGCCCAAGGTGATGCCTCCAGGGCTTCACCAGGCCTGGTCCCTCCCTCTCTGCTAGATAGTCAGCAAGGACCAGAACCAGACTGGTGAAGGTAACAAGAGGCCTGCCAGCACCTCCCTTAATCATTTAACCTTTTCTCAGTTTTCAAGTTAGGCTGGTCCACCTGCAGCATCCTATTTCTGAACTTCCTCTCTCCCCAGAGGTTCACGACCTCTCCAGCCCTCTGTCTCCACCTTATCAAATTTGCTCTGGAAGGGTTAAGTGGGCTTGTTCAGCCCCACTGTAAACTGGTGATCCTCAAAGTGTGGTCCCCAGACCATCAGCAGTAGCCTGTAAGAACTCAGTAGAAATACTGATGCAAACTGGAGGTGGGGGTAGGGCCCAGCAATCTGGGCCCTCCAGGGGATTCTAACGCACACTCAAATTTGACACCTAATGGTGCTATTAACGTACATGCTTCAGCCTGTTGCTTCTCTCACAAGTAGGTGACTTAACTGGCACAGCTGAACGACCTGAACTTCAAGCCCAAGAGCCCACGGAGCTGCCACTGGAGGCAGGAGGAGCTTCCCAACCCAGCATCCTCTTCCCCCATTTCCAAGGTTCAAGGCCTTGTACAAGAAAGTACACAACCTGTCCTTGAAGCTGTGACCAGAGGCTGGAGAGCACAGACTTGGGGAGAAAGGTCTCGAGGACCCTGAAGGGCCTGACCTAGTAATGTGAACAAAACGGAACCTCCCTTCGCCAGCTCTACACTGCTGAGACCAGACTTCAGAAGGGACGACGGTGGACCAAAGGGCCCAGGCCTCTTCCTGACTGGAGAGTTGACATGACTCTGACCTGCCCAGATACCATCCTGCCCCACGGAGGCTGCAGTACTTGTTCTGCAGGAAAACTGGCCTGGGTCAGACACTCAGGGAGTTGCCTGATCCTACCTCCGTGGGGCTTTACCATGGGACCTGCAGAATACAACGGGCACCTGCTGTGGGTGCCCTGACACACTGGGTCACGTCGGGGTGGTGAGTGGGTTTCCGCTGGTGTGTGCCAGGGAGCAGGTACCGTGGTGCAGAATCTGGTGCCTCAGGTATCGCCAACCACAGCCTAAACAGAACAGGTCCCGTGTCCAAACCTGCCGTAATTAGCCTTCTGCTTCTCTAGCTTATACCAGGCCCTCATTCCTAGTAGGGACTCTGGGGCTTCCCAGAGGAAAATGGACGTCAGATTTCTAGGCCTCTAAAATTCCTGACTACAACAACCTTGTCTGACATGACCATGTCTGTGAAAAAAAAGACTTTTTAAAAGATCCCTCCATTTCTCCTCTCACCTTCTCTATTCTCAGGAGTGAGGCATCCTCACATCTGGAGGTCCAAGCTTTAGACTCCACAGATTCGGGCTTCAGACTCAAGATTTGGGGCTCTGTTGGAAACTTTAGTTTGATCTGCTGCACAAAGGGGGCTATCAAATGCCAGCCTCCTTGCAGGGATGCATGAAGGATTAACTGGTTAGTATTAACCAAGTGCTTTGAGCAATTCAGAAAAGAGATACTCTCTTTAAAACTAAAAATAAAAAAAGAAGAGCACTGTAATAAGCGTTTCCGTTGGAGTAGACTCTTATCATTTTCCCAGAACTCTTACATACGTTATCTCACCTAACCCTATCGTTCACACCCTCAATTATCCCTGCAGGGCCAGGGTCTGCCATTACTGATTGACAGAATTTCTGTTACTGAGGCCGACTGCGAAGTTTCTCAAGTACCTGACAAATTGTTACTGAGACGACTGCAAAGCTAAGAACAACAGCGTGGAGAAAGCCTCTCTCAGGAAACTCGAGACACTGGGACTTCCCTGGCGGTCCAGTGGTTAAGACTCCATGCTTCCCCTGCAGGGGACACAGTTTTGATCTCTGGTGGAGGAACTAAGATCCCCACATGCCACGTGGCCAAACTGGAGACACATCTCTGCCGGAAGGCACAGCGGTTCTCTGCACCCTGAACACATCAAATCACAGAGAGTCCTCACCGCAACAGCTCCAGTCACTGCGGCCTGACCCCCGCTGAGGGGTCCTGGATACACGCGCATGCCCGCGGCCAGCTGCTCCTCTCTCCTCCCTTCCTGAGCATTAGGAACATCCGCAGGGAATTCCTGACGCAGAGGTCCACGTGGGGACCCTGTGCAGTGCATCAGACTGGCTGCAATAAGCCATCCTTGTCAGGCACGCCCCCCACGGGTTGGCTGGGCTGAGCTAAGAGGATGAAGGGCCTATCCTGAGTGACGCCCTGGAGGGGCAGCCTCACTGAGCCAGTCACTTCCTGTTCCCACAGGCAAACAGGAGCCCATTCTTCTCACCCCCATCTTCTCCACAACTTGTACCAAAATCAACACCTTCTGCCAGCCCTCCTTATTTCCCTGTTTAGACTCATTCAACCCTTAATCCATTAACTGGTGTTTGTTTTTTTCTTTAACCCTTTGATCTTTCACATCAAGCTTGTTCCTCCTCCACACCCCCTACCCCTCCACAGCTCTGACAGCCAGCTAGGAAGGGCACCTACCTGCCTCCACCAGCATCTTAACCCCTGGGTGCTTCCCCCAAACTGTGCTTCTGGTGATGTTCAGCCCCATCTCTGAACTCTGAGGCTAAGGACAGACTTCATTTTTCTTTTCTGAAACCCCAGCTTCCAAACATACTCCACCAGGGACATCCCTGGTGGCACAGTGGTTAAGAATCTGCCCGCCAATGCAGGGGACACAGCTTTGAGCCCTGGACCCGGAAGATCCCACATGCGACAGAGCAACTAAGCCCGTGTACCACAACTACTGAGCCTGCACTCGAGAGCCCGTGAGCCACAACTACTGAAGCCCGCGTGCCTAGAGCCCGTGCACCGTATGGAGGAGTAGACCCCGCTCGCTGGAACTAGAGAAAGCCCGCGTGCAGAAACGAAGACGCAATGCAGCCGAAAATAAATAAGTTAATAAATTAAAAAACAACAACAACAAAAAAACATACTCCACCAAAGTAGAAGAGACCACTCATTTATCCAGCAGGGTAAGAGGAAAACCAGTTTAGAGAACAGAGCATACTGGACTTCCTAAGTTTCAACAGAAGTGACAATGCAAGTTCCAAAGGAAGGAAGAGCCAAGGTGAGCACAGCAGACACGAAGCTAACTCTCTCCCTCTCCTCCCTCCAGACTGCCCCCAACATGCTGGCTGAGGTGACACAGAGTAACATAATGACGGTAACACCACAACCCTATACGGTAGGTATGTTATCCCAATCTCACACCTATGAAAACTGAGGGACACTGAGAAACTAATTTTGTTGCTCAAAATTAGACAACATGTTAGTGGCAGAATTAGGATTCAAACCAGCCTGCTTGGCCCAAGAGTCGGGCCCAGCCGCTCCACGGCATGTGGGATCTTCCCGGACCGGGGCACGAACCCGTGTCCCCTGCATCGGCAGGCGGACTCTCAACCACTGCGCCACCAGGGAAGCCCCGAGACTGCATTCTTAACCTTACTATGCCATCTTGTCCCCCTACTTGCCTCCAGGTCTCGGTGTACACTCCTCTCCCTCAGAGAGGCCTTCTACGACCACCCCTATCTGAATCAGGAGCCCCGCCCACGCGTATCCCAGTGCAGCAATGACTTCCCTGATCACAGCAAGTATCTCACAGACTGGAGCTGGCACAGTCGCAGCACTCAGCAGGCGCTCAGCAAATAACTGTGGATAAAATCAGAGTCTGAACCATCCCGTCTGCATCCCTCCTGGTACAAAGTACTGTCCCTGGCTGCAACCGCCCACCTCTCACAGGCTGACTGTGAGGACCAACTAGATGTGATAACTTCCAACAAGAGCCAGTCCAGTACTTGGCCCCAGGAAGCCCTTCACGGCATTACCCACCTCCTGCTGTCCTCCCTGCCCGCCTTATATCAACACACATTTGCTAAACGAGCTGATGCCGCTTATGGAAACACCAAACCCAATCTGTCCCAGAGCAACCCTGGTCATTAGGGTTTGGAACAAGTCCATATAGGGCTTGTGTGTCATGATCTGCAGAACTAAGAGTTCAGGTTCCCCAAAGCTGAAGTCTTAACAAGCTGCCCAATCCCTTCAAATAATCAAAGACAGTTAAGATTCTAGGAGTTGGAATCCTGTTCATAGGAAAAACTCTCTGACATCCTCCCAAGAGAAAGGACTGAGACCAAAGAGCTCCTGAGAATTCCATTCAGCAAATACACACATAGCCTACTCTCCTTCCTGCAGACCCTATTAATTCTAGTGGTAAGGGGATGGGTGGTGTCTCAGAGGAGGTAACTTTGAATTTGATCTTAAAGGATGAAGTGAAGTACAGGAGGGAGGGGAGGCTGGGATTCCAGCCACAGGAATCTAGCCACTCAAAGAACAGCGTGAGGATAGGCTTGACTGTGCTAATGTTCAGGGAAGGGGAATAAGGAGTCTCCTTAGCCTTGACTTTAGCGACAGAGGTAGAGGGAGCTGTGGGTGGGGAAGGGAAGCCACACCCATGCAAGCTGCCTTTCCCCCCCTCCAATGCCAGTATATTTTTAGAGCCAGCACAGTTCTCACATGCATTCTTCCACATGACTTCATTCCCCGTACGTAACGAAAGCCTTCCTTTCCTCCCTCTTCATCACCTAAAGGGACCCACGCTGGGTTCAAAGATCCTCACTCGGGCTGAAAGTCAGCACACTCTGTGATAAACTCTTCTGGGCAGCCGGCCCAGCCCCACTCCCTTCCTCTCAGAAGAGCCCTACCACCTGCATCCCCTGAGGCATGAAGACACTGTCACATCCTCCTCCACTCCCAAGAAGGTTGTGGACAGAACCTCACGGGGAACCACAGATCAGGCTGCTGCTGCCCGCAGGGCCGCGGACTCGTCCTGCTTATCCTCACGCACAGGACAGGCCATGATCCTGCACAATCCTGCCAGGAGTGACCCCCTCTGGGATGACCACTGGCCTGGTTATAACAAAGTACAAAGGACTTTGTCTCTGCCCTCAACGAGCTTATATGCAAACACTTACAAAACCAAGAACAAAGAACACGAACTAAGATCAAGTGGCTCGTGTACAGAAGACTCAAAGATCAGAGACTGACGGGGTCTACTGTGTGACAGGTAGAAATCAGAGGGCCACACAACCTACGGATGTCACCACCTAACTTCCTGGACCATTAATTAGCAATTCGGGGCGACCGTGCATGGTTTTCAGGAGGCCGAGTGGGGCTGCACTGACTCAAGACACCACTGGGTCCTCTGCAACCTGGCCTCCAAAGTAATGAGACCAACCGGGAAGCAGAAACATCCAAGGCTTCTCTCCTGTCGGCCCCTGTACCTTGCTGTGCCAAGATCAGTGCTCGGCAAATACTGACAGGTGACTCCCCACGCCCACTCAGTCCTTGTCTGGTGTGTGACAATCCCAGCGACATTCTCTTGTGCCTCCCACCATTGCCAGAGTCAACAAGGCTGAGCTGTCAGTACTCCAGCCAGCGACAATAAACACACAGGTCCCGCCCTCTCCCAGGGAGACATGTGTCCACTGCACGTGAAGAACTGATCGTCGGGCCCATTGTATTTCATAAAGTGTCACTAGTTACTCAGAATAACAAAGGCTAGAGCAGAATTATCTTATAATCCTGAGGGAGTACTTGGCCATAACTTCCTGAAACACATTTCCCCTCCTTGGTCGAAACACCTAAAATACTTTTGTGAATTTGAAAAGAAAATACGCTTTGCAAAGAATAAACCTTGATGAGGATCTGTTTGTGTTCCCTGCACTACTTCCCAGAATTCTGAATGATTAAACAGTTGTACTTTTAAAAGATTTGGCTACTGGCAAAGCTAACAAGTTAAAGACGTTAAGCAAGGGGAAAACCTTGTCTCTGGGGAAGCAAGTGAATCTAGGAAGGAAAAGGCTTCTTACAAGAAGAAATGCTGTCCAATATAGCTAAGCAGGAGGAGGCAAAAGGACTACCAAAATGGAGAGACGAGAAGAGAGCTCTTAATTTTTAATTCTAATGTTGTATTCTCACGGATGTGTTTAGGAATTCTTTAAAATGTAATCCTTCCATCATACACCACTGTGCTGATGAAATGAAATACCTCTTTAAAAGAACAGACCCCTTGGCATTCTCAGATTTTTAAGATTTCAAAAAAAAACTCTGAAAGTTCCTAACAAATAGCAGCTTTGAGGAATCCCAGCTCTGAGATGCCAACAAGACAGCCTCACGGAAGGGAAGGGCTGGCTGTGAGATGTCCTAGCTGACCCCTCAGCACAAACAGCGCAAAGGGCCACGGCCCCTCTTCTCTGCTTGGCTTCGTGCGTGAGACGCCAACATGTGGCATTTGAGGATTAGGAACCTGTGAACTATGAAGGACTCATGCAGCACGTGTCTAACTCTGCTCAGGATGTACTGAACTGAATCCAAGAGAATCCAAGACACACGGAAGAAACAAGGAGCTCCTTCCAACCCGAGCTAATCAGCTTTGGTGTCATAAGTGTAGACTGGTATCAACTGGTGCTAGAATCTGGTCTTCAAACCTAGGAATTACTTCTTTGTATGCCAGTCAGTGTCCTAAGTGCTTTATATATACTATCTTATTTAATCCTCACAACAGTGTATTAATACGTAAGATTATCGAGTGTCTTCCCTGTTCTAGGGAACATCGACAATGATGTCTGGAAGATTATCCAAGGTAATACAGGCAGCTAGGCGTAGAGGCAGTGTTCACCCTCATCTTCCAGTGAATTCAGAGTTCACGCTTCAGGTTGGCTGAAGGTGCACTGGGTGAGCAGGGCTGGGAGAAACCAGCGGCCAGCGCCCCCCTCAGTCACACCACACCATGGCAAAGTTGTCTCTAAACACTGCTGTCCCTCCGGGCCCCAGAGCTAAACACGAAGCGGGCCAAGGTCACTCCTGACCTGGCCCCAGTCCAGGCAGCCAGCTACACCAGTACCAGCCACCTGGGACGGGAGGGCTGCTCACATCCTCGCAGGCTCAGGCTGCTGGGGTGACGGAGAAGAAAGGAACCTCCAGTGGGTAAGAGGTGGTCAAAGAATTCATCTGAAAACATACCTAGAATAATTAAAGACTCTGAGCACTAACCCTAGTTGGGTTTTTTTGTTTTGTTTTGTTTTGTTTTTGCGGTATGCGGGCCTCTCACTGCTGTGGCCTCTCCCATTGCGGAGCACAGGCTCCGGACGCGCAGGCTCAGCGGCCACGGCTCACGGGCCCAGCCGCTCCGCAGCATGTGGGATCGGCATGAACCCGTGTCCCCTGCATCAGCAGGCGGACTCTCAACCACTGCGCCACCAGGGAAGCCCTTTTCTTTTGTTTTTTTTTAAGCACCTGTGACCCCCTTTTGTGGAAAGAGTTGGGCAGTTAAGGATAACCTCTAAGCTTGCAGTTAAGGATAGGGTAGTGGGGCACCTCTGTTTGGTAGGTGGAAGCTGTGTCTAATGAGGGCTTTCACCCAGGTGAGAGCCACTGAGGTGTTCGGTCTGGTGGACTCCTGTCTTCTTTTGTTCGAAAGTTACAGTGCAAAGCTCGTACCATGCGTTGGCAATGGTCTAAACGTGGCACAACAATCGGCCCGCAGAGGGTAATTTCTCAATGTCTTTTCATGACGCCAGGGTTCAGCAAGCTCTGTAATGACCCATCCAGCCTCCTACCCCAATCCCCAGTCTTTTTATAGTCACAGGTAATTACACCATAGAGAGATTACATCACGACACCAGCAGCTGACAGGAAGATGCTCTGCGGATGTTTTGGGAACTACAGCCGCATTTAGCAAACAATTTTCTGTGGTCCCTATTGTTCCTTTCCAAGAATAGAACTGCCTTGGCAAACCTTGTGCCTAAGCTGGGACCCAAACCACCAAGGGCCGCTGCAGATAAGAACAGAAACAACCACAGAGGTAAACATGGTAACCCAGAGATGACTCCTGCATCCTATATCCAGGGAAGAAAACAGATGGTGCCTCTCTTCCTCTGTCAAATTTACCCTCTGAAGGGTGATCTGAGTGCTCCAACAGAGCAACACAAGAAACAGGTCTCAGAGAAGCCTGCCACTCAGCACAGGTAGTCCAGTTCTCAGCAGAGCATGGGCAACAGTCAGACATACTGCACGCAGATCCAAGCCCGCTTCCCCACCTACGACTGAGTGTCTCTGACCAAGTTACCTAACTTCACTCTGCCTCGTTTTCTCACTTGTCAAACAGTTACGTGACCATCTAGCTCACAGGCACTCTGAGAACTTCACACGTGATGACACAGAGCCCGACACACAAGCGATGCTCCACAGGCATCGTTTCCCTACCTGTTCTCTTTTCCCAGTTCAGTGTATGTTACCTCTGACTCCAGGTCCCTTCAGAGACCGTGAGGTGAGCCAGGCCACCTGCCAACATCTCTCTCTGCCACAGCAGTGCTAACGGCCGAAGCCGTATCATCCCCCGAGAGCCTAGCTCTCCACATGTTCCATCTTCAGTGAGCACTAAGTGCCTGGCTTTCTCCCTCTGCCACACGGAAATGCAAATGGCCGCCTTCCCCGCTTAGGTGCCTGTGTGATGTTTAACATGGCCGCTGAGTGTGTGGCAACATCTTAAAGGAAAAAAAAAATCAGAAACAAGTAAAATACTAAGTTTTTTTCAATAAATATGCTCAGAACAGGGAGAGAATGGAAATTAAAAGCTTTTTAGATGAGCTAGGTTGAGACCATCAAACTACGCAAACATGGAAGGCAAAAGGGATTCCGGAAGTAATCAATCCTTCCTCAACTGGTCAAGTTTGACACCTCCTCCCAACCCCTCATCCCCAACCCAAAAAGTGACTCTGCATCTCCAGTCTTGTTTTTTAAAGACAGCGGAGGACGTCATCCACAGGAAGTCTCTTGCCCAACGTGACTCCACAGGAGGTCAAACACCGTCTCTGCTGCTGTTGTTATTTAGGAATTACGCTGAGCATTTTTATATGTCAAGGGCCTTCCAATCATTTTTATTACACAACACCAACCTAACATCCTTAAGTATCTTGTTTCTGTTTTACAGGGCACACAAAGAGGTCAAGTGATTTACCTAAGGCCACACACACAGCAACTTTCTTCAGGTCACAGGTAAAGAGATCTGTGACCTTAAGATCTCTTAAGGAGAGAGATCTGGGGGAGGCTGCTACACAGTTGGGATCCTAATTCCTCCCCAGTCCAAGAAAAGCAAGCTGGGTAGCGTGAGCACAGATCTTATTTTTAAATCTGGCCTTCCCCTGCAGGCTGTGACCAGGTGCGAAGAATAAGATACGCTTCCTTTTGCCACCCTGAAAAAGGGAACTTTATCAGTAACTCTCTCCATCTCTGCTACAGGCATGACCAAGGGGCAAGCTGAACCCGATGCCTCCGTAACCACTTCTCTGTTATAACTCCAAATCTCCAGCTGCAGATAAGAGGAACCAGGATGGAGAACTGAACTTTGAACATGACATATGTAACTTTTCCCAGAACTCTACCCCAGAACTCTCAAGTGCCTCTTCATACGTCATTCTTTTTTCTAAACCTGAGCAATTATGGCCAAGACTAGAGGCGCTTGTGGGACTTATGACCAGGGACTGTGCAGGCCAATGCCTCACCGAGGGTGCCCACTGACCTCTGTCCCGTGGGATTCTCACCGTCGCCAATGTGCCGGGACACACGAGCATATCTACTAGAGCTCACTGGGTAACGAGCGCCTCATTTAAAAAGGCCTCTGGAATGGGTATTCAGGGGAAGCTACAGGAGCAGGTAAGAAATGCAGGAAAAGGAAGAGGAGACCTTGCCTGACGGGAATTGCCTTTCCTCGACTTCAGAGTATCTGAGAGCCTTGGTTTCTTGGCAAGCTTGCTTGGCACGCTGCTCAGGGCAGGCACAGCCGTACAGGTGTGCTCTGGGTCTCAGGCCAAGGTGTGGGTACCTCCTTCTCCCAGAAGCCACTCCAGAGAGAGGGAAAAACATCGTAACTTGGTGCACTGGATCGAAGTAATGATGAAACCCCTTCCCCTGCCTGCACCCTGCTCTGTGCCAGTACGTTTGTTTTATGGAGAGTAAAAAAGACTGGGCAGAGGGAGTGGGGTGGCAGGGGAGGAAGGATTCTTTGCAGATGGGGGAGGGAAAGAAAACAACAGAGCCAACTTTCCCATCCTGGTCTGAGCCCACACTACAGATATATTTTTCCATACTGGAAAATAATAATCCCTTTATTCAGCCAGTCTGGAAGCATCGATCCCTGATAATTGATTTCAGACCTTGAATGGAAAGTTGGGAAGGTGTGGGTAGCTGGAAAATGGGGTGGGGAATGGGAGGAGGAAGGGGGGAAGCCCATAAAAGAGAGTGGCGGTGTACAGGGGATGGCTTAACGGAGCTAAAGAGGCTGAAGGCATCAGATACTGAAGGCAGATGCTCTGCCCTCATACTGCCATGTAACATAGCAGGACCGCTTCCCCAGCAGAGCCCTGGAAGAGGATGGTGGTGGTAGCACACCAGGCACTAGGCGAGGTTCTGGTCCAGGCACTGCCGTGAGCTGCCCTAAGGCCCTGGGCCAGTGCACAGCCTCTGAGGTCCATCCTAGCTCTGCCCAGTCAGTCCTTCCTTCCTTCCTTCCTACTCTGATAGCCACTCCATTCATAGGCATTCTTACTGAGCACCGTCTGTTCTGGGCTGGGGGTAAGGTGGCAAACCTCTGCTATAAAGGGTCAAACATTTTAAAGCGTACATATTTTAGGCTTTGGGGGCCACATGGTCTGTCACAATTACTCAACTCTGCCATCTAGCACAGGTGAGGGGGCTGAGGCTTACAGAAGTAGAGACTCGCTCTCGGTCACAGAGCCAGCAAGTAGCAGGACTGGGCTCTGAAAACACGCAGTGGATTCCAAAGCCGGCACCCGTACCTGCACATTGCACCCTGAATCCTACACCTCCGTCCCACCCGTGACTACAGCCGGGGGAGGGGAGTGGTCACGTCATCCCTGCAGGCTCCTACACCCCCACCCCCCGCTGGCTCACTAGGCACCTCAGCCACCAGTCCCACGCCCTCAACTGGCTCCCTGCTGTACCAACAGAACAGAAGCCCCCACTCTCTGCTCCCCTGCTCACGGCGCCACAGAGAATCCCTTCTTCCAGCCTTCAGGAGAAACAATGGTATTGAGTCTTCTCCCTCCCACACACAGGAGGCAGGCTGGGGCTCACCTGAGGCAAGTCCGTCTCCAAGGAGGGTGCTAAGAATCACCAGCAGAAGGAACACTCCATGTCCCACGGAGGCCACGGCAAACAATGAGGTGCTCTTTGGTGCTATCCTGCCATGGCACATCTTTCATCCGTCCAAGTTATTTTAAAACGAAAAAATTTAAAAGCCAGAAGTAAGAACACTGAAGTCAGCCCTGGGTAGATTCACCTATAAAAAACAAACCAAAAACAAGGACATAAGTGAAAACTTTAGCCATAAGTTAGTTACAATAGGCACTTTACGGTAAGGAAGCCATAATCACATACAAAGTTGAAAGAATTCTAGCAGCTGAATCCCTACTGCCAGGAGAAGAGACAAGCACATAAGCGGCTTTCCAACTCCTCCCTGGGGAAATGCCAAGGCCCGAAGCAAGCTGCCATTGGCGTCAGCATCCGGGCGCCAGATCCTTGCGACGGGACAAGGAGACAAGCGCCGGCTCACCTGGAGATCTGTCAGGCTCGGCAGAGCTTTCAGAAACTGCTGTGGCTCTGCCCTGCTGCCTGCCTTGGAGGCTCGAGCAAAGAGGAGGAGAGAGATAGATGGCTGTTGACTCAGAGCTGCTACACGAGAGTCTGGCTTTGCCTTTGCCACCGGACTCAGAGCAAGTTCAACTAACCGAAAAGAAAAAAGAAAAGAAAAGAAAAAAAAAAATAGAGAACACATGTCTTAAAGGGAAAAATACACCGCCCAGAGAGAAGGAATGCAGCAGCGGGAGCCAAGGGCCCGGGGCTTGGCTGGATGAGCCCCTGAGGACCTGGCTCTGACTCCACAGCCACGAATCTCAAAAATGGACTAATTAATCAAGGCTCACCCAATACACCTGTGACCCCAGAGCCCACATTTGTTGGCTACACTTGACAATGACTGAGCGGAGAACGGGCTGTAACTCTTAATTAGCCCCACCATCCACTCTAGCTCAGACAAAGACGTAGAAGAATAGGAACCGGTGTCTTAAAAAAATAATAATAAAATCAGGGATTAAGACTTTTCAGGATTTTTTTCTACTTGCCTTCAGGGAAGCAGAAGGGTTGATGATACATTATGATATAGGCCTATTATGTTTTAGTTAACCCATGGGATTTCATTTATCCTAGTTTATAACAGGTATTCCAAATAATAAGGTTACACTTCCTTTTTAAATTCCATATACACCTCCTTCTCCAACAAGGCTTTATGTAAATAGATAAGGAAGCCTGCCATCTACAACCCTAATAAAGGATGCCCCCGAGGGATAACACCCAGGCCTGACGTTAATCCATGTATGAAGCCTTGACTCAAGCCTATGCACCCCTTCTGAAGAGAGTTACTTCAAACAGCAGTATGAATCGTCTCAGTCCAAAGGAAAAGCAGCTATGAGGGTCTTCAATGAGAATGAGCCAGGGGCTCAAGAACAGAGCTAGCCACCGGGTCTTTACCCACTACCCCCAAATAGTTGGGACTGTAGCAGTCCTCTGTCCCCAGCTTTTACCCAGATTCCAACTTGAGCCTTTATGGCTGTAGAACACGGAAGGTTCATGGAGAGGTCTAGGGGTGGAGTCTGTGACTGACCCAAAACAGTACACAAAACCATGTGTAAATGTGTGGAATGTGTAAACCGTTTTGTGGCTAAGAATGGTAGAGTCAGAATGCCAGAATTCAATTCTATTTCCTTTATTATGACCTTGTGGCCAAATTACTCTCTTAGCCTCAGTTTCCTCATCTGTAAAATGGAGACAGTAACCATACCATCGTCTTCACAGGGTTGATGGAAGGAGGAGGATCAAAGTGCTCAACACACTGCCTGGCACTTAGCAAGTCCTCAGTAAACACCAGCGGCTGCTGCTATCGTAATTATTAATAAGATCTGAGCGTCGAGGACCTTGGAGGTCATCAGGCTTCACCTCCTCTTTTGACAGATGCCAAAACCAAGGTCCAAAAAGTTAAAGGATACGCCCAGGGCCACCAGCCAGTTAGCAATGGGTCCTTGGTGCTGCCCTTGTACATGCAGCCACAGCAGGTAACCCTCCCAGGCAGTCATCATCCCCTCAAGGCAAGAACCAATGGATCCTCAAGGATGACACCTGCCCGTGCCACATCCCAGCACGTGCACAACAAATACTTCTGCAGTGAATGGATGAGGCTGGATCAGGGTGACGCGCAGTGTTCCGTGCCCGCCTGGAGGAATGAGGAAAGATTACCCACAGGAGGGGATGCTAAACAGATTGCTAAGGGATGTGTCTACTGGAAAAGGAAACGGAGACACCAAGTCCAAGTGGCTCAGAGCAATGGAACCCAGCACTCCCGGCAGATGCTAGAGGCAGGGGCTGGGCTAAGTTTAAACTTTATCCTGAAGACCACGTGAAGCTTACGAGGATTATAAACAGGGAAGTTACAACACCAAATTCATTTAGGAAGATCACTCTGGCAAGGATTTTCGAGGACTGGCGTGGTGGGGGGCTTTCCAAGTGGTAAAGAATCTTACATTTCGTATTTTATAATTAATATAGAGCTCTTTGGAGAACTGTGTGACAATATCTGTCCCCAAAATGCACACATTCTCTGACCTATCAATTCTACTTCTATCATCTGTCCTGAGAAATCACGTGTGCAATGATATATATGCAGGATATTCAGTGCATTATTTTTACTGGTACAAGACTGAAGGGTTACTAGTTAAATAAGTTGCCATACACCCACATAATAGAATACCACACAGTGGTTTAAGAAGAACTGGGCAGTTCAGTCTGTACTAATATGCAATGACTTCCAAAATTAGTATGTGAAGAAAACTATGTGTGTGTATGCATGTATTTTTAAAGGACACACACACATACACACACACACCCCTGTATGCACTGGAAGTCTCTCTCTGGAATTGATGCACAAGAAACTGGTAGCTACCAAGTGCTGTCAGCGAGGGAATCTAGTGGTTAACAGAGAAGGAAGCTCATTTTTCACTGTATGTATCCCCTTTTCATCTTCTTGAGTGTTGTACTTCGTGTATGCATTACCTATTCAGACAGATAAAATACAGAATAAAATTAATGTAGCAAGGCATTCCTGTAAGCCACCTGTCTCCTCCCTCAACAAACTGACTGACGCTCCAATAAACCTGATTGCTCTCTCTGCCAGGAGTACAGTCAGTTTCAGGGCTCAGCATAAGCGTCATCTCCTGGAGGAACTCTTCTGACATGTCACGCCCACCTCCAGTAGAACTAACCCCCTCCTTACTCCCAAAGTGCCCTGAGCACCCTACTCTGACTGTACCTCTATCAAGTTATTATATCTGTTTATCTGTCTCACCTCACTAGGCTCAAAGCTCCTTGAAGGCAGGGACTGTGAATTACTCAACTTGGAATCTTCATAAGCCAGCACAGGGCCTGGCACCTGACAGGCAGGCAGCAAACGTCTGCCAAACTCATGAACACTGTGGGGGAGGAGCCAGTATGGGACTGGGGAGAAGATGCACACAAATGAGCCCATGTTCTGTTTTGTTTTCTAGAAACAGCCGGTTCCTCCCTTACTGTTTAAGCAGTTACCTGGGCCAAGGGACCGATTCCACCATGAAGCCTAAGACCTGATCAAGTGCAAAACAAATGGGGTGATGGAAAAAGGGGCTCTGCAAAGAGAAGAGAGAAGATGAACAGAGGAGAGTCAAGGAATGTTTATGCTAGGCTGAGTCAAGGGTTAGTGCTTCAGAAATAATACAATAATACAGAGAAAAGTGAATCCCCACAGCCCCAGGATATCACCCCAAATGGGAAAACCCAGCTACTATGAAGAAAGGGTCACACGACGCCTAATCATTTTCAGAAAAGAATCCACTTAGAACACAGAATTTTAAAAAACAAAATAAAGCCTGCCCTTGAATCATGGCTTTAGACCAAGTGAAAAGAAGAACACTTAGAACAAATTAAGTATTCATTATTACCCTTAGAGAAACACATAGACGAAAACGTAGTTAAAAAAAGAAAAGAATTCATTTCGCTTCAGTATTCCGCTGGTGTGTTAGTGACCACTTCCCCTGATTTAAAAAAATTATAATTTAGAGATAAAGTAAAATGGTGGATGTCAGGGGCTAAGGGGAGTTAGTGTTTAATGCGTACAGAGCTTCCGTTTTGCCGGATGAAAAGAGTTCTGGGGACGGATGGTGGTGATGGCTGCTCAACATCATGAACGTACTTCATACCACTCTTCTCTGGCTTCCGTTTTCACACCTGAAAACAGCTCAAAGGTCTCTCTCAATCAGAGAATTCTCCAGAGCATCCACGCTTCTCTTTGTATAACCTATCTCTTCCTCCAGCTTTTCCAAAACATGGGGTGGGGCAGTGTCATGGGAAGTCTGCGTTCACCCTTCTGACTTTCCTTCTTGGGACCAATGCCGCCGTCTCAACAGCCTGTGGCAAGGGGAGACCCCCGTGAGCTAGACTGCCAGCCCCGTAAGGTCAGGGTCTGGCCTTTCCCCACCTCTGTGAACCCAAAACATCAAAAGCTGAGTGACTGCTCTGCTGAATGTGATGTCACGAACACTCGTCTCCTGTCCAGAGTGACCCTCCAAGAGGAAGGACACTGCCCTTAAGCCACAGCTCTGAACTTGGGGAAGAACCGTCCCACATCTCTCCCTCTGTTTCCTCATCTGTAAAATGGAGGCATTGCTTGCTTTGAATATCTCACCAGTGAATATCTCACCAGTCTATAGTGAGGTTTAAAAGGGACAAAATATAAAAGACTGCTTGCTCTGTAAACTAGTAAGACGACTCAGGTCCTCCTATTTACAGTCTTAGCCTATAAGCCAAGACAGCAGAGGGTGATCTGAGGAACCGCTCATAAAAAAGATGATGATAAGCATGGCAGGCTTCTGGTGCTGAGGAGAACCTGTAACACTAGCTCAAAGTTCACGCAATTTGCTTACTTGTTGTTGCCACAGATGCTTCCAGATTAACCAAAAAGCCTGCCTAAGGTGAAATGTATCCTTAGAGTCACCTTGAAAAATGGCTCATAGCTTAGGGAGGCAGCAGCAGCTGGGGGAGGGGCTGGGAGTGGGGAGCCATGGAACAGCCAGGGCGCCCAGTCCCCTAGACACGCAGGGCCCGGCCCAGATCTCCGCAGCTCATGCGTCCGGGTCGCCCTGGGGCCTGTACCTGTGGGTGGAGAATGTCACAGTCCTGCCGAGGCGCAGTCCTGTCAGACTCCACTGAGCGCTCCTCTGTGAAGGCAAAGGGTCCTGACTCAGCCACGCCTGGCGCCCAGGGGCTAGGTGAGTTTCTCTACATCTCTGTGAGCTCAGCCTCCGTTTACATGTAATCCTCAGGACAGATTATTTCCTGTATCATGGCCATCCCTCCATTAGTTACAAGAGGGAATTGGACAGGTACAACCAACATAAATCCTTTTCTTGCCTCAGACTAGTCTGGAAAGGGGATGGTGGTGGTGGGAGAATCTAGAATAAGAGTCTGTTCCTTTGATTAATACTACCATGTGATGGGGGGAGACAAAGAACAGTTCATGAAGTTGGAACAGAACTTAACCATTACATTTTAGACTGTAAACATAAGAAGTGCTAACTCTGGGGTCCAAAGTTCCCCAGAGGGCGTGATAAGAGAAGGGAATAACGTGCTGGGAGGCCCTCCCTTACCTCTCCCTTTCTGCCTGCAGTGTACCCCCCTTCACTCCCACTCACCCTGAAATGGCTGGGCCACAGCAGCAAAAGGTATCTAAATGTGTATCAGATCTTAGTGCCCCCCACTCCTCCCCCACAAAACGACAAAACTGTATTACTTCTAGATGTCTTCAGTTTACCTTTTTCCTCCCTGGGGATAAATGGCTCCTTCCAATCTTCCTAACCTCTGTATCTTCCCCTTTCTTTTGTGCCACCAGCAGCTGAGTACGTCAATAGGCAGGAAGTTGTCTATCGGACTTTGAGATCCTTGACAGCCGTAAGTTCCTTTATCCATTTCCTTTTCATCTCCAGCTCCAAAGCCCAAAGGACACAAACATCAAACTCTTGTTAAAATTTGCCTCCTACAGGGACTTCCCTGGTGGCACAGTGGTTAAGACTCCACGCTCCCAATGCAGAGCACCTGGGCTTGATCCCTGGTCAGAGAACTAGATCTCACATGCACGCGGCAACTGAGGAGCCCATGGGCCACAACTAAGGAGCCTGCCGCAACTAAGACCTGGTGCAACCAAATTAAATAAATAAAATTCCTAAAAAAAAAAAAAATTTACCTCCTACAAATCACAAAAATAACCCTCAGCTTTTCTCAGAAACCACTGAAGCCAGAGTAGGGTACGTGTTTGAGGCTTTTTTGAATTGCTTTAATATTCCTCGTATTCTTGTCTCACTCCCCAGAACTGCTCACTACATCCTCTTGTTGTCCCACTTTTCCCCTACGCTACTGCTCAGGCTTCAGACAGCAGGGACACCAGCAGACACACTAAACCTTCTCCTCAACTGTCTCCAGCATCTCTTTTCTAGAACCTAGCAGCAGGATGACTGCAGCACGGATCTGAGTGCAGGAGACAGCCCTTAAGTCCCAGCTCCACCAACCAACAGCGGATTGGCCTCAGGCAAGTCAATCATTCTTCCTGGTCCTCACAGGGTAGGTCTGGATGATCCCCAAATACCCTCTGAGTTCTAAGGAATCTGGAATATCTTCTAGGGAAAAGGAGAAGCCCAGAAGTATTTCTCCTGAAAACATAAGTCAAGAAAAGTTCTGACTAGAAGGAAGAAATGTTAAATCCATCCTCTTTTTTCCACAGAGCAGTCCTTTCCCCCTGCATCTCCCCAGACCTATCCTAGAATCTATCTCCCTCTGCACTGCAGCAAACTCAGGAGACTCCAACTTTTCCATTTAGAGCTTAATCAATCCATCAGCACGTTTGTATAGGCCATCCGTACACAGTGTTCCTAAAGTGCTTTCCAAAAATAACAAACATCTGACCAAAAAACCCCAGCCTACACACACACACACACACACACACACACACACACACGGATCACTGCAGAGCTGTAGGGGCCCAGAGAGAAAGAGAAAATGCAAGAGAGAAGGACACAAGAGAACAAAACAAGACAGGTTCAAGACAGGACAGAAAAAAGGAGAGAAAAGGCAGAGTGCCTGCTCACAGGCACTTGGCTCAGGCCATAAATTTCCAACAGTGAAGGCAGGAAACCACTTCTTCTCTAGACAGATGGGCTAAACTAGAACCAATCAGTTCGCCTCTTGATGCCTCTGTTTCCTCATCAGTAAAACGAAACAATTCAAGTACTTCTCTCTCAGAGAGCCTGGATCCGTGGAAAGATTCTGGTAGGCTGTGCCAGAATCTCTGGTCTGCTTGGACATTATTAGTTAGGTGGCCTAGGGCAAGTTATTTTCAGTTCCCATCTACAAACTGGATAAATAACACCCACCTCATTGGGCTGTTGTGAAGTGGAAATGGGATCAACGTGAAGGATCAGGACAGTGTCTGGAACACTGGGCCCTCAAATCAGTGCTGTTGAAGGCCCCTTCCTGCTCTAACAGGATGTTACTGAGCCCCCACTAGACCCCTGAAGGGTACTGTTTCAGCTGGGCTGAAAACACATGCCCCCAGACTAGGCTCGAAACACAGTTAGTTTAGATGAAAGAAGAGCCAAGCGGTTAAACAAATGAACCTCCAAAGGTCTCTCTCATGAAGTTCTGAAAATATATTCTTTTAAGGAACTTAACATTCCCTCCCCCAAAATTAAATAATCATGTATGTGACTATACTGAAGTGATATTTGTGTCTAGAGGGACCAAGGAGGTTTTCTAGCCTGAATATGCTACAGGAGAGGCATAAGGGCACAGAGCTTACATGTCTGAGGTATACACACACACACACACACACACACACACACACACACACACTCATTACCTCATTATATAGGTGCCATTATGCCTATTTTACAGATAGATGGAATCAAAGGGGCCTACAAGTCTTTCCTCCTCTTGCTTTCCTACTGCAAAGGACTCCCTGTTATTTTTTCCAAATACAAGGTCAAGCTTATTTGCATCTCCTCTGGGAAAACTCTTCAATTGAGCCCACAAGCATGGAAGGCTCTTCTGAAACCATAGCATCACTGCCTGGAAGACTGGGAGAACCAATCACATTCTCCCCCAAGGCCCACTGACAGTTACTTAACTGTTGTATGCTACATTTACTGCAGGTAGTAAATTCCGGCAGAGCACCAACTCCGCCTCTTTCTGTGCCCCAAAGTGCTCAACATTTATTTGTTCAGGAAGGGGAAAAAAAAGATAAACCCCAAACCCATAATTTGTATAGGAAATACAAGATGGCAAAGTAGCAGCAGATATAAAACAGGAGGGGAAAAGGGTATATAAATCCTGAAGTTTTGCCAGGTAGCAAAACAGATGTTTGGCAGAAGTGGCTGTAATTGGTTCCTAGACCCAGAGATACATCTATGTGTCATCACAGCCCTCTTCTTGGTTCCTATCAGAGCTGAGTGGAGCAGGCTTCAATACCCACTTGGCAAATAAAGTCTGGGAAGCTGATCTGCTAAATCTGATTTCTCAGGGCTCAGTGTTTGCAGTGACTCTACTGCAATTCAGCAAATACTTACTGGCTGTCTTCAGTGCAAGACTTCGGTGATCAGAGATGAAGTGGAGCATAGTTCTTACTCTCAAGGAATTCTCAATCTGTGTGAGAGGAATTACATGTTTATCTACATAACACTGTGAAACTGTTACAAGGCTTTGTGTTTTTGGGTTTTTTTTTTTTTTTTTTTATAAATTTATTTATTTATTTTTTGGCTGAGTTGGGTCATCGTTGCCACGTGCGGGCTCTGTCTAGTTGTGGCGAGCGGAGGCTACTCTTTGTTGCGGTGTGCGGGCTTCTCATTGCGGTGGCTTCTCTTTGTTGTGGAGCACAGGCTCTAGGCGCAAGGGCTGCAGTAGTTGTGGCTCACAGGCTCAGTAGTTGTGGCACACGGGCTTAGTTGCTCTGCAGCATGTGGGATCTTCCCGGACCAGGCAGGGCTCGAACCCGTGTCCCCTGCATTGGCAGGCAGATTCTTAGCCACTGTGCCACCAGGGAAGTCCCTGTTTTGTTTTTTAATTTTAAAAAGTGCTATGAGAACACAGAGGAGATAAGAGCAAAGGCTTCTGGTTGGGAGTAGGGGGAGGTGACAGAGAAAGCTTTGAGCTGGACCTTGAAGTTCACACACAGATTTAGTGCGCTTCCGGGGCAGTTTTTTTGTTTTTTTGTTTTTGCGGTACGCGGGCCTCTCACCGCTGTAGCCTCTCCCGTTGCGGAGCACAGGCTCCAGACGCAGAGGCCCAGCGGCCATGGCTCACGGGCCCAGCCGCTCCGCGGCATGTGGGATCTTCCCGGACCGGGGCACGAACCCGTGTCCCCTGCATCGGCAGGCGGACTCTCAATCACTGCGCCACCAGGGAAGTAGGAAAAAAAAAAAAAAAAAAAAAGGATGGTAGAGGGAGAGAAGGAGAGAAGAAAAATAAAGTGATAATTTTATCTGCCAGGAGTCACTGAATGCTGCTGTCTGGTAACAGGAAATAAATATCTATCTATATACCTTCACTCAAGGGGGTGTTTCAGTGCTAGATTTTGGTTTTCAAAGTATGTACTCATAGCTGTGTAGGAAACACCTCCTCCAGGTCAAAAATAGCAAACGCAAGAGAACTGGTTGAAGCAGTTGTGTTTACTTTTTACTGTCTCTGTGGATCGCTTTCCAAAGGCTCCCAAGTGGAAGGGTATAAACAGGTCTGTGTCACTTCCTGGTTCTCAGGCCTTCTGCTACATTCCCAGTCAGTCTGGGAATGTTGCCTATTTAAAAATAAACTGTAAAAACTCACCAAAAACCCCAACTCTACTTTTTCCTCTACTTCATTCAATTTCACTGTAATTAAAAGGGGCTGAGCGAGAGACGAGACAAAAATGACCACATAGAATGAATTCTCAGGTGAAAACAAAAATATAGGCTTACTGAGTTCAAGGTCAGGGGATTTGGATTCTACTAATGTTCTGCCTCTAAGTGGAAAACCTGACCTTGAAAAAGCAAGATGCTTCATCTCTCTGCACAACAGCTGCTTCAGCATCCTCTTAACCCCAATACAGTTCTCCAATCTTTCTGGACCTCAGTTTCCTTATCTATAAAATAGCACGAATAACAGCTACCTCATAGGGCTATTGTAAGTATCATATGGGAAATATATATAAAGCACTTAGTATAGTGTCTGGCACTCAGTAAGTCATCAAAAATGGTGTTATAGTTATATCACCACCTATCATTACTGTCATCATCATCTGAAAATGAAAGGGCTGAGCTAGATGAAGAAATTCTCTGGCTCCAAAATCCTATGATTCTTTAAGTCACTTTCTCCTTTTCTTTTTTTTTTTCTTTATTTTCTTTTCTATTTTTTTTGGGGGGGGGGTTAGATGGAAAGGAAGGGAGATCAGCTTGGAGAAGCATGACAGTTACTGACACATCCTCAATGTTTATGTTAGAAACACCAGAATACAATTAAGGAAATCCATCAATGAGCTTGAAGGGGGCGTGTTACCCTCCCCAAGGGAAAAGTCTATCTATGACTCACATTAAAGCCACAGCACATGGCAAGTTCACCCACAACTGCTGCCTCTACTCCCATGTTCATGAAGGACAGCACCCTCCTGGGCCAGCACAATCCGATTTCATCCACCTCATCTTTAACTGTGAGCAGCTCCTTAGGGAGCCCGAAAAGACAGCATGTGGCTAATCCACCCATTTCTAATAATAACTAATCCCCCCACAAAGTATTCCTGTTTTAAACAAAAAAGTGCCTTCTCCTTAATATAATTTGAATGTGGTCAAAAATCAAATGCCCTTCCCCGAAAGTTACGAGTGTAATCAGAGATGTTTGGATTTATCAAAACCAAAGTGCTAAACTGTAGTTAACTTCAGATGAAATTAATAAGCGTTTTCTTCTATTCATTCCGTGTCCATAATGTGCCAAAGGCTGTAGAAGATGCCAGAGACTAATAGGATGGGATGAGTAAGAACAATAAAGGATGACACTGAGGTTTTTGGCTTGTGACTGTGTGAACGGTAGAAGCTACCACAGGAGGGAGAGAACACAGGTAGACAAGCAGGTTTTGGTGAAGAATATGATGAATGTAGTTCAGGTTATTTTGGGGTGGGTTGAATTGTAGGTACTTGAAGGATATCCAGGTAGAAAAGTCTAGCAGGCAAGTTAGAAATGAGTATGAAAATCTGCAAAGTGCTCCGAACTTGGGGTACTGCCCTGGAGTGATTGGCCTGAAAGTGATGGCCGAAACCATGCAAAATAGACTATGAGCTCACGTAGGTGAGAGAGATGAGTGAGGAGAGAGTCAAGCCAGAATCCTGGGGAGAACACTAACTTTTTAAAGAGGCCTATCAAGGAAGGAGAGACCATGAAAGACACTCCAAAAAGCACAAGGAAACCAGAAGCCTGTGCATCACAGCTGTCAAGGTAGGGACAGAGTGATTCAAGGAGGATGTGAAAGGGCACAGTGGCAGATGCAGCAAAGGTCCAGTAAATAAAAACTAAAAACTACCCACTGGATCTGGCCACTAGGATATCACTAGTGACCTCCTCAAGAGCACATTTATTAGAGTGGTGAGGGCAGGTCATGTTGACTTTAACATGAATTCAAAGTGAGAAAGCAGACACAATAAGGGCAGAACAACTGGGTGTGGGTGGAAGTGGAAAAGAAGGGAGAAGAAACACTGGATGATGGCTTCTGGCTCCAAATATATTATGAGTTGTACTTTCTCAGTTAACCCAAGGATTTCAGTTAAAGCTTCTGGAACTGCCCAGATAGCTCCGAGACACCCTCCCCCCAAACCCAATCGAGAGTCCCTCCGAATGAGCACCCAGACACACACACTATGGTTGCCAAAGCTGTGGACGCTGGGGATGAATATTTAAGACCTGCCTGCTTCCTTAATGTTCAGCAACAACAAAAGCCTCTCCACCCCATCACCCCTTTTCCAAAACTACTACCTCTTCTGTAGGATTCATGAGTGAGAAGAAACAGTCAACCTAATGGCAGGGCCAGAGAAGTGGACTTAGTGTCTCTCAGGCCTTAAGGTGCTCCATAAATATGGTCTCGATTTCTGCCATTTCCCTCCTTTCTACTCAAATGTCAGCCGAGTATTTTCCCCTAAGGTTCAGGATCCCAGAAGCATGTTCTTCACCTCCATCTACTGAAGCTTAACAGCCCCAGTGAGGTACACATTTAGAACAAACAAGACACTGCCTTCTGGCTCCAAATTGTCCTCCATCTTGTATAAGTTCCAAGAAGCCTCCTAATTTATAACCAAACCATGACTCTTCCCATCCTCCTCCTCACAAATTACCCAAACTTCCTGTAAGTTGTCAAGGTTGGACTGAAAGGCCCCAAGCAAAAGTGAGAAGCAGGAACTTGCCTACTGTTCCTTCCCCTTTGATTAGTGCCACGCCCCAGCACCACCTCTGCCCTTACGTGACCCTCTCATTGTACAGAGCCCCTCCACCAATGCCTGCATGCTCTAGGTCTAGCTCCAACCATACCTCCAGTTCTCTCCACGTGGGGTTCTAAGTCAGGACCGGAGAAGAAAGGAATCTGGTTAACTCACAAGAAGGAATATTCCCTTAAATCTCCAAATACAGACTCAAAAGTTATCTCAAATTAGTCAAAGTTCAGGCAGAGGTATCAAATGAAGAACTTCATAAAGTCCAGGTATCATCTTAGAAGACGTTAAGAGATTGTGATAAACACAGCAGATAAGAAAGAAACAGCAGACTATACTACAAACCTACAGTAATCAAGACAGTATGGCACTAGCACAAAAACAGAAATATAGATCAATGGAACAGGATAGAAAGCCCAGAGATAAACCCACGCACATATGGTCATCTTATCTTTGATAAAGGAGGCAAGAGTATACAGTGGAGAAAAGACAGCCTCTTAAATAAGTGGTGATGGGAAAACTGGACAGCTACATGTAAAAGAATGAAATTAGAACACTTCCTAGCACCATACACAAAAATAAACTCAAAATAGATTAAAGACCTAAAGGTAAGGCCAGACACTATAAAACTCTTAGAGGAAAACAGGAAGAATGCTCTGTGACATAAATCACAGCAAGATCCTTTTTAACCCACCTCCTAGAGAAATGGAAATAAAAACAAAAATAAACAAATGGGAACTAATGAAACTTAAAAGCTTTTGCACAGCAAAGGAAACCATAAACAAGACCAAAAGACAACCCTCAGAATGGGAGAAAATATTTGCAACTGACAAAGGATTAATCTCCAAAATATACAAGCAGTTCAGGCAGCTCAATATCAAAAAAACAACCAACCCAATCAAAAAATGGGCAGAAGAGCTAAATAGACATTTGTCCAAAGAAGATATACACATTGCCAACAAACACATAAAAGAATGCTCAACATCATTAATCATTAGAGAAATGCAAATCAAAACTACAATGAGGTATCACCTTGCACCAGTCAGAATGGCCATCATCAAAAAATCTACAAACAATAAATGCTGGAGAGGGTGTGGAGAGAAGGGAACCCTCTTCCACTGTTGGTGGCAATGTAAATTGATGCAGCCACTATGAAGAACAGTACGGAGGTTCCCTAAAAAACTAAAAATAGAACTACCATACAACCCAGCAATCCCACTATTAGGCATATACCCTGAGAAAACCATAATTCAAAAAGAGTCATGTACCACAATGTTCATTGCAGCACTATTTACAATGGCCAGGACATGGAAGCAACCTAAGTGTCCAGCGACAGATGAATGGATAAAGAAGATGTGGTACATATATACCATGGAATATTAGTCAGCCATAAAAAGAAACGAAACTGAGTTATTTGTAGTGAGGTGGATGGACCCAGAGTCTGTCATACAGAGTGAAGTAAGTCAGAAAGAAAAAAACAAATACCGTAACACATATATATATGGAATCTAGGAAAAAAATGGTTCTGAAGAACCTAGGGGCAGGACAGGAATAAAGACACAGATGCAGAGAATGGACTTGAGGCCACAGGGAGGGGGAAGGGTAAGCTGGGATGAAGTGAGAGAGTAGCACTGACATATATACACTATCGAATATAAAATAGATAGCTAGTGGGAAGCAGCCGCATAGCACAGGGAGATCAGCTCGGTGCTTTGTGTCCACCTAGAGGGGTGGGATAAGGAGGGTGGGAGGGAGATGCAAGAGGGAGGGGATATGGGGATATATATACGCATATAGCTGATTCACTTTGTTATACAGCAGAAACTAACACAACACTGTAAAGCAATTATACTCCAATAAAGATGTTAAAAAAGAAAAAAGAAAAGAAACAGCATAACTTAATAAGGGAATCCGATATCCCTCATTCCCAACACACATGTTTCTTAAGAAGCTTACTGACTTTGTTCAACACATATAATGAGCACCTACTTACCCTAGATTCACACGAAAGGTACAAAGATGGGGGAAAGCTCATACCATTAAAGAGTTCATAGTCTACTGGGGGAGATAAGATACATACACAAATAACTATAATGAGGTAAAAAGTGAAAACACATTGGAGATATACAGCCAAAGTGTCAAGGACAAAACAGGGAAGTAAGCTGGAGCCAGAAGAGGGAAATGAAACGGTTAATTACAGAATCAATCACAATGTGAGTTTTAGTGTCATACAAAAGGGAGTTCAAATCCTGATTCTGCCTCTTGCTTCTTAGGGGTGCTAGGTGTACTGTTTTACCTGCTGTGAGCCTCGTTTCCTTATATATGAAAGTGGGGTAGCAGACGTTCAACAATAGGCAGCACAGGGCAGTGACCCTTGAAAAAAGGGGAAGAAATGCAGTGAGTCCTACTAGTGCCCCAGCCAATCCCCTAAAGGAGTCTCCAGGTCACAGAGGAGGGAGAAAAAACCTGAAAGTGTTCAACAATTTCAATGAGTTGAAGAGACAGAGTTGGGAATGTGGGGATGCCAAGGTGGCTAGAATGTGCAGGGCAAAGTAACTGAAAGGAGGGAGCTACAAAGAGAAAAAAGTGCAGAGATCTGCAGAGGCTGAGTATACTGATCTGCGCAGGTGTCTGAGGAAACTAGCAAGGCTGAGGCAAGAACCAAAGGGAAGAAATAGGCAGCATAACCCCCGGCACTCACACAGAGCCAGAAATTTACATGTTCCCACGGGCCAAGGTGGAAAAAATCTCCTAACCCACAGGGCATTGGAAGGAATCTTCAGAAGGGCTTGGCCGCAGCAGTGGGACCATCCTAGCCCTAGACTAAAGGCTGTTCTGGACCCACCCTAATAAACTGAAAAGTAAGCCTTGAAAGGGTCAAACCAATTGTAAGTACTAACTGAATTGCTTCTGAAAACAAAGCTGAAGAGTTTTTAAAGGAATGCAAAAAGTTCCAGCACCCACCAACACACAACTATGTCTGCGCCAACTATGTCTAGCTTCAAAGCAAAAATTAACAGGCAGGGCTTCCCTAGTGGCACAGTGGTTGAGAATCCGCCTGCCAATGCAGGGGACACAGGTTCGAGCCCGGGTCTGGGAAGATACCACATGCCGCGGAGCAACTAAGCCTGTGCATCACAACTACTGAGCCTGCGCTCTAGAGCCCGCGAGCCACAACTACTGAAGCCCACATGCCCCAACTACTGAAGCCCGTGTGCCTAGAGCCCGTGCTCCGCAATGAGAAGCCACCACAATGAGAAGCCCGCGCACCGCAACAAAGTAGCCCCCGCTTGCCGCAACTAGAGAAAGCCCACGCACAGCAACAAACCCAATGCAGCCAAAAATAAATAAATAAATTTTTAAAAAAATTAACAGGCATGCAAAGAGGCATGACATATGGTCACATGAGGAGAAGAATCAAACAATAGAAATGGACAAGGAAATGACACAGATGACAGAGTTAGTGGACAAGGATATTCAAATCTCTATTACAAATATACCCTGTATGTTCAAGAGAAAAAAAGGAAGGCGTGAGCATGATGAGGAAAGAAATGGAAGACGAAATGAAGACTCAAATTGAACTTCTAGGGGGAAAAATACAAATATCTAAAATGAAAAATACGCAGGATGGGATTAACAGATTAGACACTGAAGAAGAAAAAAATTAATGAACTTGAAAGCATAGCAATAGAAACTGTCCAAAGTGACATACACAGAACATGAGTCAGAAGTGCTGACACTATCAAGCAGCCTGACGTATATATAATTGGGGCACGGGGAGGGCATATGGGTAGGCACAAACATTTTTTTTTAACAATGGCTGAAATTTTTCTAAATTTGATGAAAACTATAAACCCACAGATTCAAGAAGCTCATCAAATCCCAAGCAGCAGCACATAAAGAAAACACAAGGTACGCTGTAATCAAAATGATGAAAATTAGCATTAAAGAGAACATATTAAAAGCAGCCATGAGGGGTCAGGAGGAGAGACAATGCATTCAGAGGAACAAAGAATTACAGCAAGTCTATCGTTATAAACAAAACAGCCCAGGAGGCAATGGAGCGTCATGTTCAAAGCACTGGGAAAAAAATCAGTCTGACACTGGTTAAAGTTGACAAGAACTATGAAGTTCCCATCACGAATGCTTTCTGTGCTCTACAGTAACATTTTTCACGGAGGCCTGTGCTGAGCACAAGATGGAAGCTCAGTGGCCTTATAAACATTTGCAAGTACAGTATCCTATGAAGACTCTTAGGTTCATACAGAGCCATGTTTTACCCGTATTTTATACCTATGTACTCAGAACATTACAGACTACAGCTCTTATGTAGTCATATTCCTTAACACACTGGAAAAGACAAGAAAGGTCTATCAGAGGATTCATCCCATAGCAGAAGAAAATCAAAAAATAAAAAGTAAATCTCAGGAAGGAATGAATTAGCCTCACCAGCGTCACGCCTGACGAGGCCTCCCTCTCCTCAACTGTACACTTCTATTGGTTAATGTGTCTGACTGGCCTTTACAGATTCAGATAAAAGGTTTTTTTCAGAATGGAAGAATGCTCCTTGAGAAATAGGTAAGAGTAACTCAAGAGCTGAATGAGAGCTACTCGATTCTTAGCTACGTGATCCAGCCCAGGGTAGCACAGTCTCCTCCTCATTAAGCACCTGGGCTGGCACCCCATTCTTCAGAGTCCAGCCTGGGGCGTTACCCTGGAGGGACCATTAAAATGGCGATTTATCTGTTCTGGGCGTTGGTTGGTCTGGTCTCCCCACTCAACTATAAGGTCCTGGGAAAGCTGGGGCCCCATCTGTTTTTTATGCTTTCTTTGTAACTCTGAGACCACCACACTCTCAAAAAAACCCAGTATAGGTGTCCAAGAGGGACCCTCCTTCCCAAAACACTTTACTGCCTGAACCAGAGGTTTTCAGCTGGGGACACTTCTACACTCCACCCCAGTCCCAGGGTTTCTGGCAACATTTGGAGGCATTTTGATGGTCATAACTTGGGGGGTGCTATTGGCATCTAGAGGGTAGAGGTGAGGGATGCCACTAAATATCCCATAATGCACAGGACAGCCCCCAGAACAAAGAATTTGGCCCCAAATGTCAACCGTGCTACAGGTGAGAACCCTGGCCTGAGTGGATGAGCACTGAGCTGCAGCAGATGCCAGCAGATGTGCATGTCTTGCAGATTCCCTCACACCACTGGAAAGCCTCTTGTCCTACCACCTGTCCCCTGATCCTCCCGCTGTCCCTAACGCAGGCTTACAGGCCCTCGAGAGAGGAGCTTAAGGGTTCAGACTTCCGGGTTTTCACCCCATCTCTGCCACTAGCTGTTTGATACTGGCTGGACATGTCACAAAACTATTCTGGGCCCATTTCCTCCTCTGTAAAATAGAGAGGTTGGAAAAGATGACTTGAGCGTTCTTCCAGCTCTGTCTGAAATGCTAGCTTTGGCCTATCATGAGCCAAAGAGAAAGGGGAAGGATCCAGCTTAGTCATGAGTACGCACATCCACCCTCTGAAGGACAGAGGTTCTTCTACTGTGGAAACCGAACCCGGCCAAGGGGAGGTCCAGAGAAGCCTGGAGCTCAGGTATGAGCGACCCAGAAAGGGCTCTGCAAACACTGGCTGCAAGTCCAGCCCAGGCCCTCAGGTTTAAAATATGAAAGTCCTTACTAGCCTCCCTCCTGCCTTTCCCGTGTCAATCTTTTCACCAGTGTTTGGAGGAGAAGCGGGAGGCTAGGGGCCACTGAAGAGTAGCACCGGCATCACCTGGGAGCTTATTATACAGCAGAAACTAACACACCATTGTAAAGCAATTATACTCCAATAAAGATATAAAAAATAAATAAGTAATAAAATAAAATAAAATTTAAAAAAACTGAAAAATAAATAAAGTTTGAGAAGTCCTGGTTTAGGGTATGCTGCCCTTCTATTATTCTCTGCTTTGTCATCTCCTCGCTTGTAAAAATGACTTTCAAGACTCTGTCCACATTCTACCCTAACCCCACCTCCTTGCACACCCTGTGCACATGTACACACACGCACGCACACACACACACACACACACTTCAGAACTTCCAAATCCAGAGTCACAAGAACCATGGGGACAGGTTCCTTTCTCCTTGCCTCTTTCCTACATCCACACAAGGGGAGAAAGAAGCCAGGCTTGAAGCACAGGCCAAATGAGAGCTTTTCTGAGAGTGATTCAGCCCACCCCTGCTGTTCAAAGATTCCCCAGGAGGTGGGATGGAAAAAGGGAAGGTGAACCCAAAGGTACAAACTCTGATGGGAGGAGATTCATCATTTGCATCTGAACAGAGACCAACAGGGGTCCAAAGTTTCTTTTCTAAAGTTTTGTTTTTGTTTTTTGTTTTTGCTGCTGCTGCTGTCTTACCTTACAGAAAGATTCTTCGGGCACAGGCTAAAGGGCAAAGCACACACACAGAGCAAACAAAAACGCAGCAAGGGTTCTCCTGGGGGTGGGGGCAGCTGGAACAAAGCAAGACCCTGCTGAAGGGTAGCACAACAGAGCGCTGGAACAGAGGACAGAATGTGGGGGGCAGGGGGGCTGGACTCTGCTGAGAAGTCAGTGTAGTGGAGGAGATTAGGCTGCTGCTCACCCCTCACCCCACCCGCTGGTATAAGCAGCAGATGGCCCAGCCCCAGGCAGCTGGCAGAGACAGCCATCTGCACGTGCCTGCCCGCCCCTCCCCCACGGCTGAAGATGGGGCGGAGCAGGGCAAGGTCCAGGCCCAAACCCAGGTGGACTCATCCTCTGGAAAGCGCACCCTGGGGGTGGGGTAGCAACGTCACCCAATGCTCTGCCACAGTGGGATGAGCCTCAAAAACAACTCTAGCATTATCCAAGGTTCTCCTGCACCCGCCTTTGCTGCCTCTGGTCACCTTCTTTACCAGGAGCAGACTCATGGGTCTGCCTTGGGATCCGAACACAGTACAGCCTGAAGTCCAACCTATCCACGTTAAGAGGAAAAAACTGAGGCCTGGAGTGGTATTACGACTCGCCCTGGGGACACAGGGCTTGTTAGTGGCTGAACCAAAACTAAGTTCTCCCAACTCTCACTAATAAACAAGGTTCCCCAAATATCTCCCAATCAGAGTCTAACCACTGAGCCCCCTCAGAGTACCAGCCCCAGCACTGTTCACTGTGCTCTGTCCATTCTGGGCCCCCAAGGAACGGCTGCCGCCCATTCGTAATTCTGCCAGATTAGGAAGTCCAGCAGCATTAGTCTCCAAGAACTGTGTGTGTGTGAGTGTGTGTGTGTGTGAGAGTGTGTGTGTGTGTGATTGGAAACGAAAAAGGGCTGTTCTGAGAGCTGAAGGGAATTATCAGCCAACACAGAAACGGAGGCAAGTCTGAGTTACTGCCAAACCAGACTGGCTTAATTAAGACCCTCCCACCCTCTTCCCCAGGAAACCCACCCTCTCCTCTGGCTGGTCACACTAACCTAGCTGTAAGAAGCAGTCATTTCAGGGAAGCCGAAGCCCTCTCAGTTGACCTAGCCCTGGGGGATGGGCCATCAGCCAGGGAGCCAGGCCACTGGAGCTTCGGCACACCAGCTGCCCTTACTGTCACCTCAGTATCCACCTTCAACAGCATTTGCTCCATAAAGGTCCCCCAGCCTCCAGCCCACTCTGGATCAGTGTGCGCGCACAGTGGAAGAAAACACTCATTAGCTTTTCAAATGTAACCCTCTACAGAACCTAAATAGAAGGCACAGTTATGCAACTGCAAAGCAGAATTCCTCTTCTTATAAAACAAAGATGCACGTCCACAACCAGCTATCTGGTAAAAACTGGGTGGAAAGAGGCTAAGGGGCATTGAGGTTAAGCCGATTTACTAACCTCATCTAGATGCCTGGCAAACGCCCGCTTCAAGGCCCTGAGGCACTGGTATAATGAAAGCATCCTCTTGATCAGAGATCTTTCCTGCCCTGAACGCCCTCAGATGCCGCTTCTGACCCTACACTCCAGGGCTATCACCATAGGCTCGTCCTGGCCTTTAGGGCCAGCACCAGCCCAGGACCCTGGACATGGATATTCAGGGCCAGAAAGTAGCCTGCCTGAAAAACTGACTTACTCAGGAGCTGAGAAGCAATGTTGGGTCCAGTACAACAAAGGGCCATAATGGGCACCTTGTACCCCAAACTCCTTCACAGCCGCCACAAGGAAGCTCTGGGTAGAGCGTGGGGTGTGCAGTAAGGGTAGGGAATGGGGACACTACTTCCTTTACTTCCGCCCAAACCACACCCCTTTAGAACCTGCCCTCCTGAAAGGCAAATGCAGTTCTGACTTCCAAACCTCACTGTTTGAGAGAACTTCTGGTCTTCTCTCTTCCCTTTTTAAAACAGACGACTGCTCCCCTAGGGAGAAAAAGCAGCTGTAAACACAAGAGAGGGCAGACAAAGAACCCTGCTAGGAGTTCCAGAGGAACAATTATACTGCTGTAAAGAGGCTTCTCAGAAGAAGCAACACAGCCCATTCCAAGCAGAAAAACACAGCTTCCTGCAAAGTACTTGTCTGAAGGGTAACCTCTGGGCAGATGATTTCCCTACACTCCACTATGCGGCCTCCTCTACTCAACACCAAGCCCTTGACATGTAAAGTGAGGTAGTGATTTTCTTCCTGGGAACCTTAAAAGAAGCAGTTCACAACTCAGTCTGCCTGCTACTGTCTATTTTTATCATCATCATCATAATCATTAAAGGGCTAAACTTCATTACCAAACTGCTACGAACATTTAAACAAATTTAAGCCATTATGTTTTTAGGTAGTTACTAGTGGAGAGAGAATGGGGAGAGGGTATAAATCTGAGACGCGCAGCCTGGCTTCTTCTGCACTTCTTACTTCCCAAAAGGAACAGCAGTTTTCAAAGGCTCAGGATTCTGGGAAATCACCCACTGGCTTATTATACCGCTCCATCACAAGTAATGAGGCTGCCACCCCAAAACCCATTTGCCAAAAATAAAAGATCTAAAGAAGTGTTTCAGAGAAAGTTTGTGAGAAGAGTATTCAAGCTGGTTTTATTTTCATACAAGCTACAATTAAATGGCTTTGCCTCCGTAACCACACTTCCTACCTAGAATTCCAGGAAGTTTAGGTGTGCCCCTCAGATTTAGACTGGATTACAGGGAATTTAGCTGGCTGAAACTGGTCCCAGCCCATAAATGTTACCAACCTGTTTTCACAGTCCTAGTTGGATCTGAGAAATAAAGGGGGGTGGGGGAAGGAGGGCAGGGAGTCAGTGCTACACTTATAATTCTGCCCAAGTCAGAAGAGGAAGACACTGCTTTTAATTTCATGCAAGAGTCTATTATTAGAAGGGAAAATGCAACATAAGCCATAAGCCCCATCAGTGACAAAGCAAAGAAAAAAACATATTTACGGAATATATTTAAATCCCTAAACTTCCCAGAGGAATCAATACAAATGCCATTAATACAAATAAATCACCGTTGCCCCCTAATGGTCTGTTCCCTTAAGCTACAAGCTTCCCTGTGGCCACGTACCTTTCACACCCTACTTCTGAGAGGATTCATCACACGTGCATCTGGCCTCACTACAATTCCCCAAGAAACACTGGCCAACTTCTAGGATGAACAAAATTTCCATGTGAACTGGGTTTTCAGGAGAATCTCAGAGTGAGACCAGCTCCTGGGGGACAAGCCTGACTCTTTCTGACATTTCCATTTTCTCTCAGGTCTTGGGTTTCCAGAGCCCTAAAATTCCTTGATGGTCTTCCAGCCTCCAGCCCATGCTCTGCTCCAGGCCATCCAAAATCCTGCCAGGAACCCCACTCCCAAGCACTGTCAGATCACCTTTCACCTTTGTCCACTCTGTGAATCATCATTTCCTGACGGTCCTCTATATAAAGCTTGCAAAATGTACAAAAAACACAGGCCCCGGCCCACCAGGAACTTTCAGTGGAGCTGGAGAAGCTGCCTACCCTGACAGCAAACAATCAAGGCACACAATAAGGCAAGAATATCTATTTCAGTAGTCTCTGTGGCTGCAATAAAACACTAAGTCGGGACTTTCCTGGTGGCCCAGTGGTTAAGACTCCACACTTGCACTGTAGGGGGCATGGGTTCGATCCCTGGTCTGGGAACTAAGATCATCCCACATGCTGCGCAGTGCGGCCAAAAAAAAAACACAACCAGTAAATCGTGAGGTATGAATTTTAGAAAATAAGGAAGAACAGCAACCACTTGAGAGTTATGGACAGAATAATGGAAAGAAAACAAGATACAGAAATGGATCTGAACCAAGACAATTAAAGAGGGCCGTAAAAAGGAAGGAAGGGAGATCTGACCTGAAAGCCTTGAGTGCTGAGTAAGTATGGAGATAGAAAGAGAGAATTTCTGGGGCTGGAAGGCTTAAGTACGCATGATAAATTAGGAAGGTAGGAAGGTAGGGGTGGGGAAAGAAGTCAAGAATCAGGGAAGAACAGAAAAAAAAATCCATCTGAGATCGTTCAGGGCAAGGGACAATTCTTACGGTTTTCCTGGTATCTATCACATAGCAGACTCTGGTTATTCCACAAAGTATTAAGTATTCAACCGAATACTTAAAATAAGGCCAGATTGTACAGCTATGAAAAACAGGCAGAGAAATTCAGCTTTGGATCAGTAGGTAGCGGGGAGCCAATGAATGTTCTCGAGCAGGAAACATGACCTAATCCAATTCAACGGGCATTTACTAAAGGCCTACTATGTGAGAGGCGCCAGAATACTCAGTCCTTGCCCTCAAGGAGCACCGCCACCGTGGGAAGGGATGGTAATATGACCTCCCACACACATAGGGCTGCATTCTCTTACCTAGTCTCACTTGAGATAAGAACAATGTTAACCGGACATGAACCTGGCAAGAGAGACTAAAGTAGCCTGGGAGGCCAGACAGGATGATACGGTCTGGGCCAGAGTGGTGGTGACAGAAACCTACAGAAGAAAGAAATGGCAGGAGCTGGTTACTGACTAGACAGGAGGCGCTCATAAGAGGGGAGTCACGATGACACAAAGTCAGAGAGCAGGACGACTCGGATTTCAGTTCCCAGATGGTGACATACCTTCAGCCCATGCTTTGGCCCACTGACCGCCTAATGCTAAGGTCAGTCGGCTCCACCATTCTGCCCATTTCTGGGAATGAGGGTTACACACTCCATCCTTCCCATCCACACACAGTTCTTTATGCTAGTCGTGATTTCCTGTAATTCCCATCTGCAAGGGGGTAAAGGAGATCGATGAGGAGTTGACAATTCCGTTGTCCATCACAACAGTCATAAATACATCTCAACAGTCCTGCCCTAAAGTTTTACTGGCAGCTCGTATTCTGTGAAGAGGAGAAAAGGGGGAGGAAGTGTTACATTTTAAAAGCCTTGAGGCAGTGTTCTCCTTACCCAGTGAGTTTTCCTCCCAGGCAGAGCCTCCCCAGTGGCATTTAGCAAGGCAGAGGCAAGAGATGGAGAAGTATCAACCTTGAGAGCCAGTACCAGTTCCTACAGAGAAGAGAGGCCCAAGATCCCATCCCACCCCACCCAGCTACGTGAAAAATGAGCACACGATCAGGACGGCAGAATCAGCGCGAAGCAGGCCCCAAACACTCGGAGTACACAGAATCAATGGGAACAAGCAGCTGGCCTTCCACAGTAACTGCTCTCTAGGGGAGATGACGCTTGAGGACTGGCCAAGCGCTCATCCCAAAGTAGAGCTGCCCAGGGCAAGGCTCTGAGCCACAGGAAGGCCAGCCTCCCAAAAAGGTGGCCCCTCCTCAGAACCCTGACACCCTGCCAGCCACCGCCATCCCTGATCATCCTAGACCAAAGCAGCACAGTAACAGGAGAACGGTGGTGACCTGTGGAAGGAAAAGTCACGGCTGAGTTTCTCCCTCCATGATTGCAAGTGACCTGTTTTTCCTATTCTTTCTTCAAGAAACAAGTAGAGCTTGTGGTTTCTTAAATTTTTTGAAAACAAGTAAGTTGATGGCGGAAATGAATTTGACATGTGTATCATTACAAAGGGAAAGTGCAACTTGGCCCTCTTCCCTAACCATTAAACAAGAATAAGAGGAAAAAAAGAGAGCAGACTGAATGAAGAACAGTTATTGGTTCAAACAACTTGGTGGATTCTCTGACATTTTCTAAACAAGTGCTTCCCTCCCACCTGTGACACATCCTGACTGCCTGAGAACAGTCACCCACACCCTTCACACAGGGGCTCGGAGGACTAAAACTGGGATGCTGAGAATATGTTATCACAAAGCTTTTTCCCAGTGCTTGGTTTAGGCTTCCTATGGTTGGCAAAAGGCCTTTCATAAGCCGGTGGCTTGGCTGTGTCAGTGGGACAGGGATGTTTCGTTACCCTGCAGGACTCTACTCTGTAACTGGGGTGGTCATACTCCCAGTAACATGAAACCTCAGGATAATAAAAATAACAACATTGTTATTATTACCTGGAGCCTGACTGTCTAATCACTGCACAGGGTCTACGCATTTTCCATCTAATATCTCATTTAATCTTCACAAGAACCTTGAAAGGTAGGTACTACTACTATCTCCATTTCTGGACAGTGGTTAAATAACTTGTCCAAAGTCACAGAGACAGCAAGGTTACAAACTAAGCAGGCTGACCCCAAAGCATATAATCTTGCTAGAGGTTCAAATCAATTCCATGTTACATAATGTAATTCATTTTAAGTATTAGAATTATCCTGGATATATTGTGGAATAAGAGGCAAAACTTCCATTCACTATAACAAGAAAACAGGAAGCTTTGAAGATTGTTCATACTGCTGCTTGCAGCTCTACACCCTCTCGAGTGGGCTTGGACTTGGCGTCCCAGCTCTACTTCAGAACCTAAGCAGAGGGAAGTCTTTTAACATGCAGACCAACTCCAGGGCCCCAACAAGGGAAGGATTCCTCAGGTATAGGGTGGATCAGGTGATTCTAAAGCACACATTGAGAAACACTGCTTTGGGGTATTCTAGGAAACTGTTTTTTAATTGATTTATTTATTTTTTTGGCTGCGTTGGGTCTTCGTTGCTACGCGTGGGCTTTCTCTACTTGTGGCGAGCGGGGGCTACTCTTCGCTGTGGTGCGCAGGCTTCTCATTGTGATGGCTTCCCTTGTTGCAGAGCATGGGCTCTAGGCACATGGGCTTCAGTAGTTGTGGCACATGGGCTTCAGCAGTTGTGGCTCACGGGCTCTAAAGCACAGGCTCAGTAGTTGTGGCACATGGGCTTAGTTGCTCTGCGGCACGTGGGAATCTCTCTGGACCAAGGCTTGAACCCGTGTCCCCTGCATTAGCAGGCGGATTCTTAAACCGCTGCACCACCAGGGAAGCCCCTCTAGCAAACTTCTGAAGCCACTGCAGGATTTGAGAACTAGGTCATTAGATGTTGATGACTAATTCCCCCGAACCGCTAATGAGACAGATAATCACTTTCAGTCATAGGCACCGCATGTGAAGAAAGCTGTTGATAGAATGGAGTGGAGGGAAGCAGGAATTCAGTGACTTCAATTCCCAAAGCTCTCTTTACAGACCTGCATCATCTGAGGAAGCCATGTGCCCCTAATCTTCCACATCTGAAATAACCTGGCTAGAAGCTGCCCCCCAAAATGAGATTGATTCCTCTGAAAAATAACTGCCAAAGATGCAGTTAACATTGCATATTAATGACCAAATTCAGATATCCTTAATAGAAACTTCAACACCAAAAGGCTGAGCGGGGAAGTTATTTTTTTTTTAATGTGTGATTTTTCGAAGTCCCAACACAAAGCTTGTTGCCTAGGTCTTTGCACTCATTTGTAAATTGAATAAAGATGCACTCTCGCTTTAAGGTTTTGCCTCTCTGTGTTTTAGTCAGAGTTAGTAAGTGTCCATCCACATATGGGAGCTCACCAATTCTGTCCTTCCTCTTTGGCTTAAATTATCTATGTCAATTGCATTACTATCCAAGAAAGATGGCTCCAAGTTCGGAAATGGTTTTGGTAATTTGATTAAGTTGTACAGAAATGCTAGTGCTTTCTTGGGCACCAGTGACCTTTCCCTGATCCTTTCTGGTCTCTGAGGGTAAGTCCTGGCTGCTGCCTCCCCTTGAGGTGGGACCCCCTCTATTCTGTGATTTCCTCAGGGTCTTCACAGAGGCCACACAGTCCAGCCAAGACTTCAGATTGTCTGCTTCTACTGCTACATACCAGCTGTGCCATCCCAGAAAGTGTTTTTTATCCTCTTTTGGCATCAATTCTCACAACTGTTAAAATGGGTATAATATAAGCAACCTACTCTGAAGTTGCTGCGAAGATTAAACCAACTAATATATATAAATCACTTGGAACAATGCCTGGCACACAGAAAGCACTCAATACGTGTTATCTTTTATTATGACTCCACCTTGCAGTACTAAGAAAGTTTTGCATGAAACTAGAGTTTTATATTTTTGAAGCAGTCTCAATTCATTATTACTACAATCAGCCCTCACAATAACCGTTTAAGTGAGACAGGACTTAAAGTGTATGGATGCTTCCTGCTATAAGGGAAAGGAACTGACCTGGCCTGCTCCTCATGAGCTGTTTGCTCATTAGTCCCAGTCACTGGGTCAGAGACCCATCTCTGTCATCTTTGGATACCACTCCCCACACACATGCCAGCAGACGTCAGTAAATCAAGGCTGAACTGCACTGAAGGTTTACAGCAAGGGCTAGCCGTGCCATAAACAGAGCAACCCCAGCCTTAAGGCAGGGAGCAGGGGAACAAATCAGAGTCCCTGTTCTAGGGAATTCCTGGCTACCCTGAACACAGAGACAAGAGGGCTAATTTCCTAGTCCTGACTCCCACCTCATCCCCGAGAGGAAAAGGAGCAGCTGCAGGAGAGGGAGCAGCCAGAGGTCACTTAGAGGGAAATAGCAGAACTGTCCCTGCACAACCTCGGAGGCAGCAGGGAATGAGGAAAATATAACACGGCGTTACCCAGCCCCTCCTGCCGGGCCAAACGGGGATCCATAAATGCGGTGTTTCAAAGGCGAATAATGCTGCCTTCACTAACTGAAATGGGAGTTGCTTTTGAGTAGAGTACAGGCCAGTCTATAAACACCAGGGATTAAAAGGCTTACTGTGGGGCCCGACTGCCACCGGCCTAAAGACAGAGTCTATCTGGCCCTCCAGACCCCAAACAAACTCCACGGCACTTCCTTCAGGGAAGAGCTGCCATCATCCAATGGTACACCCCCTCAAAGTGATACCGTAACCCTTTTTTTCTTCTTTTTTTCCACTTCAGATCACTTTGCTAAGCAACCTCCCCTTTCCACATCCTGCACCCAGCACCACTCACTCCCCAGCGGCCCCCCAGCAGCTCCCCACCTGACCCTGTCCTCTGCTCTCCAGGCATTTGTTTTCTGCCTCCCTCACCACCTCATCCTCCACGCCAACAACTTCCTAATGCACATGTATTTTATCTGCCATGAAAACAACACAGGCTTCGGAATCCTCCCAACCTTGGTTCGGGCTGCACACAGTTACTTACAGTACTTAACTTTTCAGAGCTTGGTTTTCGGATCCATGAAGTGGAGACAGGCCCTCCTAAGTACAACACCTAGCACAGGGCCTGGCACAGAGCGTGCACTCAATACTTCCTGCCTTGTCCCACTCCCCACGGGATTTTTCTTCTTCCTTCTTCCCTGGGCTCTGTGACCCTGATACAGTCACTCTTTCTAGGTATCACACCTGCTACATCCAAAGGTCTCAACTCAAAGGAGTGACTCAAATGAGGAACATTTTAGTCCCCAATGTTATCTGTGTAGCAGGCACATTCTGGGCACATGGTCCCATCAGCAACCTTCAAATTACACTAAAGAGAGGACCGGTCACCTTCTATCTCCCCAACACAAATGACCCATTTAATGAGAAAAGTAACCAGAGGGGATGGGAGGACACGGAGTTGAGAGTCACTTGTGGCAGAAGCAGGAGATAAATAAAGGCCTCTGTAAGGTAAGGGTAGCATTTCCACATGCAACTAAAAACCCCAAAAGGAAAATTCCCGTAATTCCACACTTACATGTAAAATTTTTAAATCACTTCTGACAGCAAGAACATCTGCCAGTTTTGCTAGAAACACCATCTGGTTCATTTCTGATAAGCCCCAGGCACAACTTCGCACAGGCCAGGAACTGCCTACAGTTTGGTTCCCAAAAGGTGGCATCCTCCATGACAGCTCCAAGGCAGTGTGCCACCCCTCCCTCCCTGGGGCCCGAAGGCTGCTACTGCTAGTTCATGATTAGACTTGAAATAAGCCCGGAGCTTGACTCTTTTGTAAGTACCTCCTCCAAAACTTCCAGGCATCACCCTTATAACCAGAATTAATTTAAGCAAATCTGTCTTCAAAAACCCGATAAATACTACAGAAACATGACAAACAGCAGGAACAACTTGTGTTTCAGAGGGGCTTTCATAAACCAGGTGGGAGGGCAGCTTCTCCACTGAAGAGTCTCATTTTTCAATTAGCTAAGAGTAAGAGGGTCCCCTCCACGAGGTCTTTAAGCTCCTCCAAGTACCTTCCTTTTGCCAAGCCAACAGCAAACACTTTGATGCACTTCATGGAGGTCTTCAGGCCACCATAAATAAGGAAAGGAAAGCAGCCTGGGAGTCAGAGCAGACTTGTCTCAAGGTGCAATGACTCAGTTTGCGGTGCCTCAACAGCAGGCCTATTCTTCAGATCCTGACGGGGAATTAAGCATAAAATGTGAACCCAACACCTACAGCAAGGATTCACCCCAAAGAAAAATGGACTACAAGGTTCACCAGCCACCACTAAACACAAACGGAAAAAGGTGTATTTGAAACACATGAAAACAGGATAAAAACTATCGTGTGCAAGAGCCTGTACAAATATGCACACCCCTGGGACTTCCCTGGTGGTCCAGTGGTTAACAATCCGTCTTCCAACGCAGGGGACGCGGATTCGATCGCTGGTCAGGGAACTAAGATCCCACATGCCGTGGGGCAACTAAGCCCGCCTGCTGCAACTACTGAGCCCATGCACTCTGGAGCCCACACGCCACAACTAGAGAGCCCGCGTGCTGCAACTACTGAGCCTGCGCACTCTGGAGTCTGTGCACCACAACTAGAGAGAAGCCCACACGCCGCAACAAAAGATCTCACATGCCACAACAAAGATCCTGCGTGCCACAACTAAGACCCGATGCAGCCAAATAAATGAATAAATATTCAAATAGGCACACTCCTTCTTCTAGTCCACTAAGCAAACCTGGGTTGGTAAAGCTTTAAACGCTGTATTGCCCGTATTGTTCACCAATTTTTGGTGTTTCATGACCCTTGTGAAGATGGAGCAAGGCAAATGTGGTAAAGAGAGAACTGAGAAGGCAAGGGTGAGAAGCATGCAGTACAAACCGACGGTGAGAAACTGGGGCATAACCAGCTGTGGCCTCACAACTGGGTTTGGGGATGAGAATCTCTCACTCTCTGAAAACAATGCTGGGCAGAAATCACTCAACGTTTTTTCCTCTCAAAATGTGAATACACAGAACAGGAGCCCACAGCGAAGCTCAAAACTGATTTCCCACCAAGTGTGGCTTCAACTCACCCATTCAGCCGCACAGACAGGCAGCTAGCTGAGGAGCAGGTAGGAAGTCACCAGCAGTACCGAAGTGGTGTGGAAACAGGCCTACTCCAGAGAAGCTGAGCGTCCTTGTGCTGGCCTTCCAGGACAGAAGGAGGAGGGCTGGGAGGCTGTCGGCGTGGACTCCAGCAGCAGGGCAGTTTAAAAGAGAAGGCCAGACTGGAGGAGCTGAGAAAACTGAACCCACAACAAAGGCAGTGGTCAGGAGTCCACCACCTGACAAGCCAGGAGGATGTGAAAGAAAAGCAAGAGGAAACAAGCCCCTCCCTTTTGTCAATCTGGATGCGGTCCATCTGCCTTAGAAAGTAGAGGAAGGATGTGGCCCTAAACTGGCCTCTCCCCTTCTCGGACAAACTGACCCTCAATAATCTCCGCTGTCCAGACCAGCAGCATGTTTCACAACCGGCACCTGGCCGGTGCTTCGTGTCTGCCCATCGGTGAGACCTCCCTGGTTTGCTACTTGGGCCAACAGGCCACACCAGCATCACCATTTCTGCTGCTAACTCAGCCCTTGGCCTTAAGACAGGACACTTGTCCTAAACTACTCTGGGCCTCACATTCTGTAACTTTAAAGTGGGCGTCACTCCCACCTCACTTCCAGGGTAACTGAGACGATAATAGCCAGTAACAGATAATATTTACTGAGCACTTACTATGGGCCAGGTACCAGGCTAGCTGCTTTCCACATCTCCTCCAAACCCCCCTATGTAGTAGATACTGATGTTAACCCCCATTTTCAGTTCAAGAACTGGGGCTTAACAAAGAAACTTATCCGAAGTACACAAGCCAGACAGAAAATCTAACACTACAAAAAGCAAGGGTCAAATACTAATTAATACCACTTCTTCCCCAATTAAACTGCCGTGAGTATCTTTTACTTGACAGACACTGAACCTAGTGTTTTAACTATCCCATTTTATTTGGTTTTCATAACACTCCCATGAGGGGTTACTTTTCAACATAATTTTAATTATTTAAGTTATACGTGCCAATAGTGAAAATTCAAATGAAACAAAAAGAAAGTTTAAGAAGCTATAGTTTCCTGTTACCCTTTATCACCCCAGAATTCCCACCCCAGGTAATCATTGACATTCTGGTAGCTACCCCTCTAGAGATAGGTAGTGGTAATATTATCATCTCCATTTTACAAGTGATAAAACTGAGCATCTGAGAGGTTAAATTTGCTCAAGGCCATACAGCTGGGAAGTGGCTGGGCTGAGACGGGAAGCAGGGTGAGGCTGACCCCAAGGCCCGCTCTCCTCCACTGCCTCCCACTCAGTACCTACTCCTCGAAACAATCGTCCATTTTCATTCACCGTAGGAAAAGGGGAAGCTCTGCCTGGCCCACAGCCAGTCTCACTTCTCCACTTTCCCAACCAAATGGAAAAAGCAGACAGGCTGTCCGAGCACACCCTGCCCCAGGAACATTGGCACTGCTTTATGTTTTTCAAATCTAAGCTGTCCTGGATGAGGCAGGACCTTCACCTCCAACCTCCTCACTGCCCAGACAGGCTCATCTTCTGCCTCTGAAAGTAAGGGCAGGACAAGGGGGAAGAGGAGGTCAAGCCAGGCCTACAGGAGACCCTGGACCCCCCTGTCAGCAAAAAAGGACACTCTTCAGGGAGCTCTTAGGAGTATTGAAGCGAAGAAAGTCCACCTTTGGAAACAGCTGCGGGGGGCATCTCAGGAAGGCCCGGACCCACAGTTGGTGCCTAGAGTCAGAACACACCTGCAGAAAGACAGAACAAGACTGCAACCATGCTGATACAGACTGCAGAACCCTCAAAATCCCCATCACAGGGCCCTGAGAACCCAAGGAGCTTAGAATTTCTGCTCTGGCTCACCCCCAAATGGACCTCTAATAACCTGAAAACTGCACAGGTTTCTAGATACCAGGGTTTTGCCCCTGTGGCCTCCCTGCTCCTCCAAAAAATAAAAGTAAAAACCTTCTCAGACTATATGGCAATGCTTTTTCCTTAGTTAGGAGATGAAATTTGCCCTTTCTAATTACACACGCTTTCACATCTCTGTCCCATCAGTACACAAAAACATACCGACCTTTAGAGTACCTATGCTGAGATGGGGGTAGGGACGAGGAAAGGGGTTGTTACATTGCTTTCCACACAGAAGTTAAAATTTATCAAGTCTGCAATTCCAAGAGCTTTCCTATTCCCCAGCAGCATACCAATGTTTGATTCAGCCTCAGCCCTGGCTGACTCAGCATCCCTATTTACAAGCACAGTGGATGCTAAATGTCCACTGGTTACCAAAGGCCTTGGCTTTCCCATTCGTAAAAAGGGACTGAAACCTTCCTTACAGTAATTATCTGATTTCTTATGTGAAAGCACTTTGTAAAATGAATAAATCTTTATTGCTATTAATATGAATGCCCAACCTACATAAGTAAATGACGAGGAAACTTAAACCACCCCTTCCCTCCTCAAGGGGGTTTGACATCTATGAGGGGAAAAGATCAACCAAAACACTGGAGAACAATTCAAAACCTTGGTTATACTGTGCCGCAAAGAATCCCTGTGGGGAGGTGATTATATGGGAAAGAGCATCCAATACTTGTTCAATTAATAAATGAGTTCAGATGCACTGCTTAACAAACATCTACTTGTTACCATCCACAGAAAGTTGTACCAACACCAAAGGCTCTGGAATCTGTTCATTCACTGTCACTCACACACACATACCAAGAAAAACCATCAGCGTTTGCAGAGAGCAGCCCTTCTTTCAAAGATGTGATTTTTCAAAAGCATTCACAGACCTTCAAATGAGATGACCCACACAATTATATTCTGTAATTCCAGAAGCAAAAGAACCGCCCCCAGAAGAGCTCAGTTCTGGAGAACAAACAGAAACAAGCCATCCTGTGTTAACTGCTTCCTTGCCTGCAACCAGATTCACAGTGGATAACATATATATATGTAAAAAAGGCCAAACCACTAGAAGCACACATGTAAATTTGCTTTAGGGTATGACTGACGCCTCCTGAGGCTTTTAAAAGAATGACAGAGTTTTCCAGAAACAAAGACCTGCACTTGAAAATTAGAAGGGGTGACTCTCTGGTCTCAGATCAAAATTCCTAAGGGTTCCTATAGATTGTTTCTGACTGGCCTTGCTAAAACATTTTGGACAACAGCCAATACCCTCTCTTTGCTTCTCCTCCTCCCACCTCCATGGTTCCCGAGCTGTCTTCTTTTCCTGCCACCAGTCAGAGTAAACTTCTCTCAACCACTGCGCCACCAGGGAAGCCCTTAACATCTTTTTATCACCTTGTTTATATTTGTTTTTCACTCAAACCAAGCCTCCCTCCAAATGTTTCTTTTTTGGAATTTCATCAATAATACCACTCTTACATTCCCTGTCATCAAGGCTTATGGACTCAAGGTCACCTTGCCCTCTCACCCTTTTTACTTTAATCCTCTATACCTGGTCAATCCTTCTCAACCAGCTGAGAATAAAGAAGTGGACAAGACAGTCACTGACCTCAGGGAACTTCCAATCTCAGCCTAGAACCTGAGCCTACACGGAGATGGCTTACCCACAGAGGTAAAACATACGGGGATGTGCTTTTATTGGGACCCTTATTTGTGCCAGTAGTGTACTAGGTCCTTTACTGCCTCCAGCAAGTTATAAAGCCAGATATATCGGGAAGAGACACAAATTAACATATCTAAAATTAAGGCTTGAAGGAAATGGAGAAAAAAAAAGATTCCCTAAGGAATTCACACCACTGATCCTACCTATTTCCCTTCTCCCAATTTCTCACTGTTGAATTCACCCCCGCTTTTCTCTCTAAACTAAAAAAAAAAAAAACCAAAAAAACACGTCAGGGTCAGAAAACATTCCCACATTAAAAACTGGTTAGTGAAGTAAAGCTGGAAAAACGGAATCCTCACACCAAACTCCTAGACCGAGCTTGCTCTACAGAGAAAGGCAATTTGCTCTCTTGCTAGAGAGGCCAGGAGGAATTCTCCAAGGGTATTTTTCAAGTCCTCCTCCCTTCCAGGGTGGTTGCTGGTTTGGAGCACAAATGTCCCTGAAAAAGCCAGAGCCACTCCTTCAGAGCAGCCAAGCTGAAAGCCTGCTTTACACAACAGATTCCTCCAACGCTACTGTCAAACTAAATAAGCCGTGGGCATTCCCCCAGACTGTTAACTTCATGAGGGCAAGTGCTGTGTGCATTTTGTTCTTGTTCACAACTGCATACCTAGCACTTAACCGCCACGGGCATTCACTGAATACCGGCCACACAAATGACTTGACTTCCTTCCTTCCTCTTGGTTTCTGCAGCAACCCTCTACCCACCTCCCACCAGCCTGACATCACAGCCCAACCAGATTTTCAGCTCACAAATTATGAGAACTTGAAGGTGCATGTAAAGGGGAAAATAAGATGGACCAATGAAACCTTATGCAACCCAGAGCCTGTTTTTCTTGCCATCCTGCTGTGTAACAAGCAAAATTCCCACAGGACTGAAACGAGGCGGTAGATGGCCTTCCCATGGCAGAGTGTCTACCTGGGAGTGGATGAGAATCAAGGATTGATAAAAGTGCGCACCAGCCAACATACCATTTGTTAATTCTCTAAAAATGTTCTGAGCATGCCAACTGAAAGAACACCACCCACTGAACACCAAACTGCTCACTGGTTTTCTGGAATGGAGAAAGCTAGCATATATGACACCTCAACCCAAGAAGTCTATTTCCTTCCTGGCTGGTTAGAGACACAGTTAGAGACGTGTGTTCACATATGCATTTGGACGGGTGGCTGACCCACATGAAATAAACCTGAGGATATCAGAACCACAGTTGTGAAGGGTTTCAGTCTGCTAAGAGGGAGGGGCCATCAGCCGTCCTAGACAGCATGTTCTCAAATACTGGGCAGTCCTACTACATCTAGGCTGCCACCAGCACCTACCTGCCACTGTCCCACCTGGGTGAGCAAGGCCCAAAGGGGAAAATGACTCAGGAACCACATCCCATTGGCCCGGAGTCGGGTGGTGTTTTCTAAATTGTAAGGAAGCACAGTACAGAGATAAAAGAGTTAAGCAGGCCCAGCCTAAGCACAACTCCCATTTTAAGAACAGTTCTTCTTAAGAACTGAATTTAAAGACTCATTCCCTTTTGTAATTTCACTATTAGACTCAAAACCACAATCACAGAAGGGACAGGAGTTTGTTCCTAACGATATCAACCACATACCCTTCTGGGCTCCAATCCCCTTTCCTGGGACAGGCCCAGAGAAGAAAAGTTGATCACACCAGGGTAGAAAAAGTACCAGACTAGGAATGTGCAGCCCTGGCTTCTCCCCTGGCCCTGTCATCACTCAGGAAAATGAGCTCTGAGCAACCATTTCCCATTTCTCTATTCTATTAAGTGAGGCTGTAAAATGAGACCATCCTCGGAGTCCCATCCTCCCAACTCTAGCATTTCATGAGCTCTCTCTGGTCACATGCTTGGCTTGTTGTGCAAGAAGTTTTGGTAACATCTGGATACCACAGTCAAGCATTCAAATCTTCAGATAAGAGTCCTATCTCCTTACTCAGCCTTTTGAGACTCCTAGTACTTGGGAACAGAATTTGTATTACCAGGTAGAGCCACTCCAAATCTAAAACTTCTGGCAGTGAACAGTGGCAGGGAAGTTATGGCTGTATTCATACACATTTACACACACACATGAGGGAACTTTCTGGAAAAACTGGTCCTTGGACTTGGCTCCAGGTGAAGGAACCTGAAACAGGTACAGGGGAAGATGATTCAACTTCCTAGTTTTTGTCTGGCTTGTTGGACAAAGGGCATGTGCCCTGTGTCCCATGTGTTTCTGAGGTAGAACCACCTTGACTCTCTGACCCTTAGGTGGCCTACACATGCACAATTCCAAGAGCTTCTGGGAGGGATCTAGGAGCAGGAAAAGCAAGACCAGCTATTGGTCACGAATGCTAGGAATTCCAATTAGAACAAGAGTGAAAGGAGGCACTGCACTATTTCAGTACTGAGGCTGCTATGATGTAAAACCACCCAGGGGTAGATTAATCTGTAGAGGAAATGACACTCCCAGCAGCACCATCTGTTCCTCTTTGTGTCTGGCCTGATCTATATTTTAAACCTCGGGTGCAACTAAGGTCCACCAGTAAGAACCCATAAGAGCCGTTCTAAAGAACATTCTTTCTCAGGCCTGCGTTTAAACCACACTCACAGCCCCTCTCCCTCCCCTGCTCATGGGCTGGCTCTCTATTCAGCAAGCATGCCACTCCCCAGTCTAGCAGCAGCCTCCAAGCAGGTGCACAGAACCCTCGCATGGAATTTTTCATAAGGAAAGGGAAAACTTCTGAGAACTATAAATTACATTGATAAGGAAGGCTCTGTGGGGTTCATGGTAACACTCTCTCCAAAAGACACAATGATGCAATTTACAACTGAGGCTCCATGCTGAAACCACGCCCCCCCTTTTTTTAAGCAGCAGTACATGTGCACTGAATCTAGGCACTAACGCACCTGTCAACTCACTACTGTTTAAAGTTCCGCGCCAAAGATTTGGAAACAATGCTACTGGAGAGTTCCACCCTCTTAAACGCTATATATATATACACACACACACACATATATATACACATATATATGTGTATATATACACACACACACACACATATAAAATAAAGCAGAATGAAGTAGCGATATATGCTGCAACATGGATAAACCTCAGCAACATCATGCTCAGTTAAAGACCGCATATTGTATGATTCTATTCAAACGAAAGGTCCAAACAGGTAAACTACAGAGCGGATGCGTGGTGCCCCTGGGCTAGGAGGATTATAGAGGAATAGGGACTGACTACTAATGGAGTTTCTTTTGGGGGCGATGAAAATGTCCTAAGATTAGATTAGGTAAGATTATGGTGATCGTTGGACAACTCTGTAAATATACTAAAATCCACTGCTTGTACACTTTAAATGGATGACCTTTATGATACATAAATTACGTCTTACAGCTGTCTCTAAAAAATGTCATATGACAAAATAAAATCACCCCTCCAAAAAAAAAAAATCTCCTTGAGAAAACTTAGAAATAATCTAGATGTATGAGGGTATTTAAATCACAGCTGATCTATTTGATGGAATTTTATAAAGCCACTAAAAATAATTATAAAGGCTGTGTGTTATTATAGGAAAATGTTTATCCTATAACATTAAATGAAAAAAAAAACGAAATACAAAATTGAATGTTACAAGGACTACCAACTAAAAGAAAAAGTAGAATACATGGAAATGATGTTTGTGTTAGGTTGGTAGAATCATAGTGGTTCCCCCCCTCTATTTTCCAAGCTTTCCGTAATCTTGTCCCAGTGTATTGACGATTAAAAACAAAACAAAAAAAACCCCTCAGTCTTCCCTCAGTTTGCCTTGACTACAACTTAAAATGCAAAATAAGCAAAACCACTTTGTTCTCTTTTTCAAGTTCCCTTTTTTAAACTTCCATCCACTTAGTTTATTGAGATCAACTGAGAACTCAAAGAAGGAAGAATGGGATAAACACTCCTCCTCTCCTATTCCCAGAAGTTAGTTTCATTTTCCTGGCTTTGTCAGAAACCAAAGCCAAGCCTAGCCAAAATTTCAGCAAGGAGAGTCTACACACAGGGCAACTCATGTTCTGTTCTTAAACTTCTGTGGGTGAAGGCGAGTCACTGCTGGCAGGAGGCTGGATTTGGAAAGATCAGACTTTCCCCCTCCTTAAAAAAGGATAGAAAGAAAGGGGAAGCTGGGGAAAAGCCCCTATTTGTGTCTGTCCTCTGAGGTTTTGTGTCCAATCTCCAACTACAGGAGGAAAGAATCCTGAGTCATTTAATCTTTCACCACCGAAGATCCTCTTCTGAGTAGTGAATAATTGTCAGTCACCACCTCTGCCGTCTGCAAACCCACTGAGAACCTATTACTATCATCCTGGGACAGGAATCCCAGGCTACCTGTCCCCAAATCAAGCAATGGGGCTCTGCCAAAAATAATAATAATAATAATAATGGTACGTGTGTGTGTGGGAGGGGAGAATACATTTAAGGGCACACTGCTATCAGGTAATTTTAAGGATCCACCAACACTGGCGACAGTAACAGGGAGCTACATCTGCTTCTGCTTGAGAAAAATGCTTCAATAATATCCTGTCTCTGGAGTACTGCATGAATTCTTGGCACGCGGCTTCAGATGCTTCAAGCGTGGCTATTTTCCTTTTTTGAGATATAAGAGCCAGGGAGGGAGAATACATCACAGGCAACACGAGAGTCTGTGAAACCCGTTCAGTTCTCACCACAGTCGCTGCATTTTCTGCTCCCTGAGTCTCTCACGGAGACTCAACTGTCCCCTAGCCCTGACAGCAGCACAGGTGGCCTTTCACAGCTGAAGTGACCCAACTTGGCACCACCGAGAGGCCTACCAACAGAGTGGAGACTTCCACACTCAGGTAAGAACCAGAGGATGAGAGAGCAAATAGAGGAATCCTGCTGGTTTCTAGGCCAAAGAACTAAAAGGGAAAAAAAAGGACAGCATCACAGACACAGGTGAGCACAAGAAAAAGGAAACATCCACAGGTGCCCGACAGGCTCCGCCACTAAAACCTAACCCTTGTAAGAGGGGCCTCTTTCCCCAGTACCTCTACTATTTCAGATAAAGGTTTCACACGGATACACTGGAACTTACAGCCATCTAAGGGAACAACAGCTGCTGCCTTGAATCCTAGCCAGGGCAGGAGTGAACACATCTTGATGCTCAAGGACGGTCACCCCCCATGCTGTCCTGAAACTGTCATTAGTCTCAGATCCACAGCTGTTAGCACCTTCAAATACTTATCACACACACACACCCCAGCCCCAACCCTGAGCTGCATCCTTCATTCCCGCCAACGGGGAAACAGCCCTACCACATTACAGGTATCATTTCTCACCGCTCTAGTTTCCTGCAATGTGGCAACATAACTTAAAAATACTAATTTTTTAAAAACCATTCCCATTAAGTGAAGCCTCACCACGGTGGGATATGTGGGTGGCCCCTAGACTGAAGCCATCTTGAGGAGAAACCAGGGGAAAGAGTCTCTATTATCATACAAGCAGGTGTCCTAATCCTCAACACTCAAGTCTGCACCACAGCAATATTTGCTTTCAAAGTTAAAAAAAAAAAAAAAAAAGGCACTGGTCTTCTTCCTCTCCTTGTTCCTTCCCATATTTCTCCTACTGCTTGAGGGAATGCACTCTACACAAGACTTCCCTACTGTCTAGGGGGATGGAAGAGGGAAAATGAACCCTGCTCGGCAGCTTTCACTAGGAGATCGCATGTCAAATTTAGGAGCTCAGTAAAACGCTTCATGCATGGCAATTACACAACTGGGCCTAGTGGGTCTGCAGACATTCAGGGCTCCAAGTAGGCATTTCAGGCCCGTAAGCAGAAATCACATCCCTGCTGCTGCCTCTCGGTGAATCGTCCCTGAGTAAATGGGGAACTAGAGGGGAAGACAAGCACATGTGCTCTCTGGCCTTCCTTCTCTGCCTGCAAGAGGCTCTGCTAAAGACATTCTCCCCAGTTCACTTGTTTTGGTACGGAAACGAGGAAGATTACGTGGCTCACTAACTTTTAAAAAAATACTGTAATTCTCTGAGCCCACAGACAGATACCAGTAGTTACCTGGCTATCAGAAGAGCTAAGAATGCGGAAAGAGAGTACTAGGAAAGATTTAAAACATAAGGCAAGTTTTTTTTCTGGAGGATGTAAAAGCATAGAGGAAGTGAAACAACGCTGAGTAGCAATAAAGCTGAAATAAGTTCTTACTTTTAAGAAGCCAGATAAATTTCTCCCTTTGGACGGTGCATATGTGTGTGTATCGAGGGGGAGGGTAGCTAGAGGAATTGCTGCCCTGGGAACGGCAAGGAGGAAACCCCCTGCCAGGAGATGCACCATTATGTAAGAGCACAAGTTCAGTCACCACATAATGGAGACCTGCCAGGAAACCAGACAAAGTGCTGAGGTCTCTTCATCTGTCAGCCTGCATCTGTAACACCTCATTCTACCTTTCTTCCTCTTCTTTCTATCTGCCCACATTCTGGGCTTTAAGAAGGCAAGCCTCAGTAAATAAGTTGAACTGCCATTTGACAGTGGGTTTGCTCTCCGGGTTTAACACTGCAGGGCAGAGAGGCAGGTCCTACTCTGAGCACTCAGGGACCTGTCCCCGTCTAGCTGTAGGTATGGTTTGGTTTCATATGCCATTTCTACTACAGTACCCAAAAGACCACCCTGTGGACAGGGAGTTCTATTTATCAGGACTGGTATCAGTATTGTTCTCTATTTAACGCACTGCTCAGGACTTCCTTAAGCAGCAAATGGCCACCACTGAAAATTAACAACATAAGCCAAAATAAATTGACTTAAAAACCATGAACTCTGTAGGAAATGGCAGGGTTCTGTCCTATTCACTGCAGTAACCCCAATACCTAGCACAGTGCCCAGCATATATTCTGTATCACAAATACTTGTCAGTACTAAATTAAAACAAAGAATGAATGAACCCACGAATGTTGTGCAAACATACCATAAATGTGTATCTTGGAGAAAGAAATAAGGATGCACACATGATCTGAGAAAGCCTGAGGAAGTGGTGCTTTGGACAGAGTCTAGAAAGACTCCAGTTTCAATTTTACCAAATGGTAAGCAAACTAGAAATTAACAGTATAATCTAGTAGTTCAGGGTGAGGGCTCTACTATGAGATACCTTTGTGACCTTGGGCAAGTTATTTGTTTGGCTTTGCTCTCATCTGAAAGAATGAGAATAATGACAAAATCTACCACAAAAGTTTGCTGTTTATTAAATGAGATCAAGAAAGTAAAGTTCTTGGCACAAAACTCAGTTCACAGTAAGTCCTCAAGAACTTTCCCCTGTTATTGCTATTATTTTTTCATTATTAAATATCTCCTCTACTGAGGGGAAGGTAGATGTACTCCCCATGCCCCAAACTCTGAAAATTTTCATTTCTGGTTGAATATGCATCTAGCTAAAAGTGGAAAGCCCAGAAAATTCAAAACTCAATGCCAAGCACATGTCTCTACTAGCCTCACTACATGGTGACAATTTGGGTGTGGAATTCCCAAAACAGAAAAGGTGTATGTATGCATTCACCCCATTCATACATATTTTTTAAATCAGAGCAATGAAAAGAACAGAAGTGAATTAACCAGTGTAAAGGATGGAAAGACACTCTTGTCACCTCTGCAGACCTAGAAAGGGTGTAAAATACCTACGGTTTAATTGAACTGGGTAGTTTCACTGCACCTCTGTACAGAGCACACACAAGCCCAGTTAGCAAGAGCAGTAAAGCCCAGCGAGCTGCCTGACACCAGGGGACATTCTATGGGAACAGCAGCATCAGGCCTCACTGCTGAACTTCCCTCGAACCAGCTGGAGATTTGTTCTCGACACCTCTTTTCTCCTGGGTCTTTCGGTCCCCAAAACCACCTCCCCCTCCTGACCTCCTTACAGGTAACTTTTCCCACTTCAGCAGCCCCACAGTCACAACCCTGTGGGAGGGTCAGACCGACACCAGTATTTGTCTCTAAAAACCAGAAGTGAAAAAAGAAAGTCTACATACATAAACAGGAAGTGGTTTCGGTGCGTCTCAGCCCGGATACTAAGAAAAGTTTTTGAGATTAAAGACCAGACGAGGTGCGGGGGCTCCAGAAAGCTCCGGTGCTCGCACACCCGGGCTCCAAGGTGCCCTCGGAAGTCCACCATCGCTAAGCCAACCCTGCCCCAGCGCAGGACGCGCAGCTTTAGCTGGCTTGACGAAAAAACATTAACAGTAATAAAGACAGCCAGCCTGTGACTACCTCCCAGCGACCTGCAAAATGTGGTCTCCACCGTGAATTCCGAGCCGGAGCGCGACCCCGCACGCCCGGCGAGGCCCGGGCGGAGCGCCCCGATCCCGGCCACCAAGCTCCCGGCCGCAAGCCGGCCGGCCGGTTTTCCTCCCGGCCTCGGCACAGCTCCCCCTCGCCGCCCTTCCGCCCAAGCCGGCACCGGGCTCGCCGCCG